>NW_015505351.1:992740-1117681 GCF_001515645.1 Sinocyclocheilus grahami
TATATATATATATATATATATATATATATATATATATATATATATTCAGAGCAAAAACCTTTTGTGTTTTCAGTGCACCACACAAAGTGAAAAAAAACTATACAATTTTTTAGGGTTGTCAAAGTAAACATGCACACTTCAGATGTTAATTAAACATGCTTAACACAATGTTTTAACACATTTACTGTATTGGATATTAGCATGGTTTCATTTCTAATTTTTTTTAGAAAGTGTTAGTTTTAAACACTAATAAAATAGTAGTCATTTAAAATAAATACAATTATATTAATATACAATGAAATAAAATAAAATACATTTTAAATAAAATGTTTGCTAATATTCACCATCTAATGTCCTACTACTGTAAATCATAAGGCAAGGCAAGTTTATTTGTATAGCACATTTCATACACAATGGTAATTCAAAGTGCTTTACATAAAAGGAAGTAAAATAATCATTAAAAAATATAATCACAACATTAAAAACAAGGAATTAAAAAAAACGTTTTAAATGATTAAAAAATTGATTTGAAATGAATTAAACCAGTTAAGAATAGAAAATGATTATACATGAAATATAGTGCAATCAGTTCGGACATCGCACAGTGCTCATTCAGTAAATGCACAGCTAAACAGATGAGTTTTGTGTCGATTTAAATGTTGCTAATGTTTTAGCACATCTGATCTCTTCTGGAAGCTGATTCCAACTGCAGGCGGCATAATAGCTAAAAGCAGACTCCCCTTGTTTTGTGTGAACTCTTGGTATTTCTAACTGACTCGATCCTAATGATCTGAGTGGTCTGTTAGGTTTATATTCAGTGAGCATATCTGCAATGTATTTAGGTCCTAGGCCATTGAGTGAGTTATAAACGAGTAAAAGTACTTAAATATCAATCCTAAATATAACTGGAAGCCAGTGTAAAGACCTGAGGACTGGTGCGATATGCTCAGATTTTCTGGTTCTAGTCAGAATCCTGGCAGCAGCGTTCTGGATGAGCTGCAGCTGTCTAATGGTCTTCTTGGGAAGGCCGGTGAGGAGACCATTACAATAGTCCACCCTGCTGTTGATAAAGGCATGAACACGTTTCTCCAAGTCTTGACTGGAAACAAAACATCTAATTCTTGCAATGTTTTTGAGATGATAGTATGCTGATTTAGTTACTGCTTTGACATGACTACTGAAACTAAGGTCTGTCTCCAGAATCACACCAAGATTCCTGACTAGATTTTTAGTTTTGACCGCTGGAGTCAAGGTATGCCATTCACCTTGAGAACTTCATCTTGGTTTCCAAATGCAATGACTTCAGTTTTCTCCTTGTTTAACTGAAGAAAGTTCTGGCACATCCAACTGTTAATTTCATCAATGCACTGGCAGAGGGAGTCAATGGGGCTGTAGTCATTTGGCGATGTTAAGGCTAGGTAAATCTGGGTATCATCAGCATAGCTGTGATTGGCAATTAGGTTCTTTAACATTATTTGACTTAGTAGGAGCATATACAGGCTAAACAAAAGCGGTGCAAGAATTGAGCCTTGTGGGGCTCCGCATGTCATGGACGTCCACTTATTATGCTCTCCTATACACACATAATAACCTCTCCCTTCTAAGTATGACCTGAACCATTTGAGGACAATCCCAGAAAGCCAGACCCAGTTTTCCAGTCTCTAGAAGTATGTTATGATCGACAGTGTCAAACGCAGCAAAAGAGAAAAGTTAAACATTAATTTATTTGTACCGTTTTTATTTCTAAAATATGATAGTTTTATAGGAGGAGGTTTCATAGACTTGGCAAATACATTTTTTTTAGAAGTTTGTAGGTACAGGTACAGTTGTGGGTGTTTTTGGCAGGTTTTCTGAGGCTTTTTTTTTTTTTTAATTGTTCATATCGATATCGGAATTCGAATATCGTATTGACTGGAATTAAGAAATATATTGTGATATAAATTTTGGCCATATTGTCCAACCCTAATACTTCATGGTAATTTTATATAAATCTATATAAATATTTAAAAAATGTCATTAGTTTAGTTAACACCTCCCATTCCTTGTAGTGGAGCTGTAGTTTCATCTTTTAATTAATCAAAGTATCCATATTTCTAATGCGTTCACATTACCATGAAGTGCAAAAGTTAGCGTACACTGCTTGGCAGTGGTTAAAAAGGATTTACAGAAAAATTGGATTGATCCAAATTTTTCACAAAATCACAGATGTAGGTACCACACAACCTTGGTGTTTGTCAAAAAGCAGTAGGCCATTCAGCTGTACATTTGTACACAGGTGGTGGGAGAAAAACACAGACATTCTGGATTCGAACAGCAATAAAATCACAGACTAACCTGTGTAAATGTTGAATGCATCCTCATGAGAAACAGTTTTTTTATGTGTAAGGCTTTAGTCTCCTTTGGTTTGTCTCACAAAGAGCGCCAAAGCTCGGCGAGTCGAATTTGAGCCGAAACTATATTTTTGTACAATCTATGAGAGTACCACTGGGCTCAACTTCAGATTGGAAGTGTGTGCTTAAATAACTTATGTCTCCACAGAACTTCTCAAGGAGGCCATGAAGCTCACCGAGTGTGAACAGGTACGCCTAGATGGTCCTCATTGTCCTGCATTTTCTTTATTATTTATCGTGGATAAAATTGACAATAGCTACTTTTCCACTATCGTGCCGAACGGTTCTAAGAACTGTCGGGTACGGTTCCAGTTGTATTTCCACATGAGCCTGGTACGGTGCGGCACGATTCCAAACCGTTCTCTAACCGTGCCGAGCCGTGCTGGTAGAGTGCGTGTGCGTGACCTCGCCGCTCTGTTGCCTGGCTACCAGTTTCTCCATAGCTGGCTAAGCGGAAGCACGCTCTTTGATCAAACAGCTAAGCTACGTTCAGTATAAAAAAAGCAAAAATGCCTGAGACAGTCTGTGGAGGAAACATTTGCACTTATTGATATTATACCCGTCGTCGCCTTGTTTATTTAATTTTTTGCGTCGAGTTATATCCTTTTTTCTGTTATTTAACGAAGTAAATATCAGATAAAAAAGGAGTCCCAAAAACAGAAATATCTGATCATCATCCATATCGCTGTTTACATTACACTTGCGTTACCAAGGCAACGCATTTGTATTACATTCCAAAGAGCTCCGTTATCAGCACCACAGTGGAAAATGAAACCGTATCCGTGCTGTCTGGCACGGAATGGAATGGTTAAGCAAAGAGAACCGTTCGGCCCGATAGTGGAAAAAGCGGCTTATGAGATGTTTCTTTCCTGTTAGGCTCGCTTGTCTCTGGAGCTTCAGAGGGACAGTCACGTCAAGCAGCAGAGGCTGATCGAGGAGCAATGGAAGCGAGCAAAGCGAGACAGCAAGCCCAGAACGCTCCAGCACGTTCCCGCCTCAGACCAGACGCCACGCCGCCACCTACAGCCGGCCGGAGCCACCACAGACGTCTCCCAACCCTCCGAACGAGAGTACGACACCTGGCTGTATCTTCTGAAGAACAAAGGCACTGTCCCAGAGCCCTGCGCTGGCAGTAAAGCCCAGAAAGACGACAAAACCCGTTTAGAGGAGCAGCAGACCACCATCGACGACCTACGCAACCTGGTGGACCGGCTGGTGTCTGAAAATGAGCAGCTGAAACGGGAGAACGAGCAGCTGCGGGCGAAGAACGCGCGGCTGAAGAAGGAACCCTACGCCGATGCCGACTTCGTGGAGCGGTCGGAGCTATGGGTGCTTCCGCAGACGGCCGAGGAGCGCAAGGCCAAGGACATTCCCATCCCACAGCTCCCTCCGCTGGAGATGCCCACTCAGGAGATCCCTCTGGAAGACCTGCCCGGCCTGGAGCTTCCTGAGGACATCCAGCAGGAACTGCAGGAGCTGCTGGACGGGGAGAAGCTGTGACCGCTCGCGCTCAAAACACGCACCAAGGGGAGACTTCGATCGCCGTTGCATGCCAGCGAACACGCAGAGCAGGCACATTCACGGCAAAGCAGCCCGGTGGCGTAAATGACGGTTCTCTCAACCGTCGGGTTCACGACTTCTCAGTGGCACCCCGCAGCGATTGGATGTACAAAGAAAGAAAACAACTCTTTTTGAAGTACGTGTGCCTTTTAGAACATTTCTAATGCATTTTTAATTTTTTTTTGTTATGAAGTACGAGTGAAAAGGGATATCGGAGATTCTGTCGAACACTATGTTATCAGACTTTTTATCAGCAGGTGAATTTGCCTCTTGCAAAATCCCACTTTCAATCGAAAACTATTTCCTACACAGACACTGTGAACTACACGTGTGTGTGAGTGTGTGTGTGAGGGTTTTGTGCAGTATCTGTTGATCATCACCATCGTTGTCGACGTTGTGGTTATGCAGTTTCAGTCGTCTATCAACAGCGCAGATTTAGGGCATAGAGGAAGCCGAGAGGCCTCAATGCAGTTAGTTATGCACTCTGTTTCCGTACACTGATAACCAGCTTGCAGCACTTGTTTTGCCTTATTGCAATTAGTACAAAGCCCAGTCGTGATGTCATCTCTGGACGATTTGTAGCAACTTATTAAACAAAAACAGTGGTGGATCATTTCTACAGGAGGCTGAACATGAGCGTGAGACTATTGCATTCGGAACGATAAGCAATAATCTGGTCAAGTGCTACAGAATCACTCGTTCATTTTGTTGTTTCTCATCTCCGCTCACTTCTCCGCTGTGTCATTCTTCAGACGCAATGCAAACAGCATAGGAATGGACATGTCCTGAAAGCTTGGCTCTTTGGTTTGTTTGATGCTTCATTGTACTCATCAATCAAGGATTGTCTGGGTCACGGTGTTAATAATATCAGGTAACTGATTGCACAATCATACCTTGCTCTAACAATAAACCAGGTTCACTCACATTAATCAAAAGCTACCAACATGTGCCAGACGCGCCTGGGAAGAGATGAATTTATGGCTTATATTTGTGTCATGAAGAGGGAACCAAATCCACATTTTGCTCTTTTCATTTTGTTTTTAATTCAATGTTTAATTACTGGTTTACCACAGTAATCAGGGTGCATTAGATTTTGTTATTTTACTTTTTGTTTTGTGATGTAAAAATCAAATGACGAAAGTGTTTTGATGCATGAATGGCTGTTCTACGGTAGCTGTACGTATATGATTAAGATATTGAAAACAAGAATTTATGTATAATTCTTTTGTTTTCTTGTTCTGACAAGAATTAAAGATTTTAACAAGTGGCAGCATAAATCTTTTTTCAGTTATTTTGAAAGTATATTACAATAGTACAAACATTCCATCCAGTCTACTGAGTATGAGCTCACAAAAAGCTGCATTCGTAATAAGTATAAAAGAATGTTTGAAGTCATTTTTGATGGAATATATAGCATGTCAACGACCCACTGATGCAAACAGGTCTAAATTGGTCACTGCTTTTGAAAGGTATTAGTTAATGTAAAAATAATTGTGCTGCTTTTTAGGTTTGTGTAAAACTCTTTTATCAGAGACTTTGAAATGGTAGTGACTGCAATACAGACAAGTGTTGATTTCATAGTTTCTAAATTCCCACAAAAGCTCAACAGCCTCCTCTGGTGTTCAATCTGTGAATGACACAGCATGTGTTCAAAAGTGGGCAAAGACTATTGTGCAGAAAATCAAGAATTTGACATTCTCAATAAGACACTGGCTTGTAAAAAGAGGGCATTACATACTAAACAAGCACTAGAACGGACTGTCTGGCTATTGGTTAACAATAATTTCAGAGGCAAAGCAAATCATTCCATTTTGATTACCAGAATATATTTAAATGTATATATTAGCCAAACATTGAACATGTTATCTTGAACCGTTCTTCTTGTCAAGAAGGCAAAAGGCAGGCAGATATTTGATAAATCCATTTTAATGGAAAATGTAAAACCCCTTTGAACTTCAATGTACAAAGCATGTAACACTTGCACTTTAAAATTTGAAATTGAAGCAAGCCATGTTTAAAAAAATACATCAGTGAATGTATATATGTATATATTTACACAGCATAGTACGATTTGCTTTTTCCATTGAACTTAAAGTTCGCCATAGTAAATCTGAACATAAAAAGAAGAAACTACCGTTTTTTCTTAAATAAATTACAATTTTTTTTTGTAAATGTCTCCATTTTACAGTGAATACTTAATAAAATGTTACGTGAGTTATTAAGTCTTTCTTTACATAATAGAACTTTACAATGTTTACAATTGTTTGGCAGTTCTTTTCTCAAAAGATATGGCATGAGGACACGAGACAGCGGATCTCTCTCACAGTAACTCCAAAGTAGTGAGCGCCATCAGAAATCCATTAGCAAACTGTACAAGTCACATTTACATTTGATCGAGAACAGAGCACAGAACTCCTAAAAATAAATACGATTCTCCACTGAAACTATACAGTATGAAAGAACAAAATGGGAACGAAACCAAACAGACAAACAAACACTAGATTCTTCAGACGTGTGTGGCGTGTCGATCACAGTCATCCTGATGCGCTATACTGCTATGGTGTCAGTAACAAATAAATACAGTTTACTGGTGGGTTTTCTCTGCTTGGCACTGGAGGTTCGCGGTGTGAGCATTAGTGTGCATATTTGGGGGAGCGTGTTGACGAGTGTCATGAGTTCGTCTCCTCTTCCTCGGCACAGCACCTCTTTAATGTTCCCACGGCATTCTTCACGCAGTGGTAAAAGATGTTCTTGACCTGAGAGACATGACAGGCTGTTAGAATCACGCAACATCGCATCTGATTCCGGACTCTGACGAGAGACGTCTGAAACGGCATGCCAACTGATGACTGCAGTGCTGAGAAACATTCATCATCATTTTAAGACCTATAAAATGAATACCGTATGTCCAAACCATACTGTACGTCTCAATTTATCTGGAATTCTTTTACTGGTGCACATTTTTGAAACTGAAATGGGTACTAATATATCAATACATGTGAAGTAGAGATCGATTAATGGACTGTTAAAAAAAAAAAACATTACTGGCAAAATCTATATCCTGAATGTGTTAAAAACAGGGCTGCCAGGTGCTAATACTTAATGTAATTAATTACATGATGTGCTGATTGATTAATGAAATTAATAGCAAGTTGGTTTTTATGCATAATATGGGGCTATCAATTACAAACAAGCCCACAGGACTCTTGCTTTACTACTTCCAGCTGCTCATGTAAAAAGATAAAGGAGATCAAATGTGCACTTTTGCATCCATCTACACAATATTACAGTATAAAGTCCATAAAGGAAACATTGTCATAATTCATCAGCAGTGGATCGTAAGCAATCTATTGGGATAAATGTACGGTATTCATCGCTGGCGAACTGCTCTGAAACCTCAAAGGGAATCCTGATACTTGTAACTGTTATGCTATCTCATGTCTAACAATGCATCTGAAAATATGAAATGTGTTCTTTTGTCAGGAGTCTATTTTTAAGAGTATTGGAGTTTATAACGTAAGTGGCAGCAATCAGACTGCATGCGCACTGATACAAACAGTTATAAACAGTAATAAAAGAAAACAAATGGCAGTCTTCTCTCAGACACTTCATTGTTAGTATTTTTTGTGTAACTTAACCTACTGAGTGACAAATCATAGAGACACCGCGATCCAGTTCAGGCCTTAATATTCCAATAAATGTTGACATGCTGTGATATTTCCACTCTACCTGTAGCTTATCTTCATAGTTGATTTCCTCTTTGGAGGATCTGAGTTCCTGGGTTAAGTGGAACGAATGCACCACGTGCTCCGGAGAGACGAAGTCGTTGATCACCTGGACGCAGCTGTGCAGGTTTTGCACCTGTATGGATGAGAGACACAAATGTGAGTGTGCACTGATGTGACATACTGTATAATACTGGTGCTCTGGAACTTCAGATAGTATTACACAATCTACTACATGCCTTCAGTCATCTGATTGACACGTTATAATTTAGCAAATAAAAGGCCTTTTAGCATAATTGTTAAAACATTCCCTTCAGGTCGTGGTACACGTGTCTTTTTGGAAGAATATCTTGTATATTGTTAGTAATATCAGATCATTTACTGGACTGAAGCAACTTAAAGGGCACCTATTATGCAAAATCCACTTGTATAGTGTTTGGACATAAATGTGTGTGAGCAGGGTGTGAACACAACCACCCTACAATGATAAAAATCCACCCACTCCTCATTTTTAAATCCCCTTTGAACCAAGTCAGTCTCACTAGGCCTGCCGTTTTGATTGTCATGCAGTGTGACGTCATTGCATCGGGCCGGGCCACGGGGGTTGATTGACAGACCTGCATTGCTGTAGTTTCTGCCCTCAGCGGTTGTACACTGTCCTCTTTTTCTCCGCGCTCGAGCAGCTGTAACGTCAACAATGTCTCGCAAGCAATGCTGTGTTTGGATGTAAGACTGAACATAAGTCTTAATTTCCTCCCAACATCTGAGCTGCTGAGGACACTATGGATTACTTTAATTTTTCAAGGTAATGCGCCTCAAAATCTACCTAAATACGTGTATCACTCCAGACTCCTTTGTGAATGTCATGACGTTATAGTGCTTAGCGTTTTAACCGTATTTGTGTGCGTACATTAAGTATTTTTAACTCGTCAGCACCGCGCTTGTGAGAATAGTTTGCACGGTTTGTAGTACGAGATTCGTTCGGTAGCACGGTCGCGTGGCTCGGTCAATTGATCCACGCCGATGACAGGTCAGCGCGGCGCAAGCTCTGTAATATCGCGCTGTTTCGTCCCACTTTCAGTGCATTTGGCTTCCCATATGTACGGCTAAACATCGGTTCTCTCGCTCTCAGTTATGTTGCTTCTACTGGCTGTTTATTCGGCAAAGGACCTAAAGACAGGAATTGAACTCAGGTCGCCGTGAGCCAGTGTTCATTTCGTTGACGAATAATTTTCGTCAACTACATTTTTTTCACCAACGACAACGAGACGATAACAAACTAAAACTATTTCTATTGACATTTTCTTCAACAAATAAAAACGAGACGAAAATGTTAGGGAGGGACGATTTGGGAAGAGATTCATTCAGAACTAAACTGCTGCATAGTTAGGAGGTTAACGTTATATGCATACATATGAACCGGCGCAACATAAGCTAACATACACTTGCTGCATGTTGCATAAAACGTTCAAAAATGTCAATATGTGGGAGTAAGAGAAGAGCAGACATATGGATAAATCTGACGACGCAAGAGAGAACTCGGTTCGGTCCAGTTTTCAGAGCGCAGACACTGAAGCAAACGCATACAGAAAGTGCATCTCACAGCGCGCGAGTACTCTCTTGAGAGTATTACACACAAAATGATGTTGAATTGTCAGTTTTTACGAGTATTCATGTGAACACAGTTGATTATGTCTTAAGTGAAGGTAAACAGCAGAGAGAACGTGTATCAGTACATTGCATCCATTGCAGCTGTGCATTCGGTTTTAAAGGGATAGCAGCCTAATTTAGTTGCTATTGTTCGAGTCATTGATGTTAATCAAGCAACAACAGAAAGACAGAAAATCATGCACTGCTCTTGACTGAAAAACTTTAGTAGCCCTAAATATTAATCTACATTTATTTATAGAAATAAATATGTCTGCTTGAAAGAATGAAGAATATGGTAAACATGTTGCTATAAAGAATGCATTATTAGCCTATATAACCATTGGTATTTCATTAAAAAGAAGACCATGTTCTTGTTCTTTATGAGAAGTGCTTTTATTTAATTTGAACATTAAGGCATGTTGTGTCACCGCAGTTAAATCGGTGTCTATCATGATAAAACCTTAATATCAAACCTATATAATGAGCTTGGAAATTTTAGAGAAATACTTAATAAATGCGCTGTAACTAAACCCTTTAGATTTTAGCCGACTGAATTTACTGAAGATTTAGTCGACTAAAACTAAAAACAATTCAGATTACTAAAATATGACTAAAACTAAATGGCATTTTAGTCAAAAGACTATGACTAAAACTAAATCAAAATTTGCTGTCAAAATTAACACTGCCGTGAGCACAGTTGTGCTATATGTCGGGGCACTAATCACTTAGGCTATCGGCACTGACAGAATTTCATCTTACTTTTTGTCTATATAAATATCAGCAAACAAATTGCATATTTTGCTCAGTTTTGGTTCTCTAAATATATATATTTTTCTAAATGTATTTATTATTTCATATGTCAGGTTTCACAGGATTAAAATTAAGTTACAAGCATTAGCAGAAATTATTTTTTTTGATGTTTTGTTTTAAATAATTCAATGACATTCTGACAAAGTCTTGCTTAAGTGTCTGATCAATTTTTAGCAACACTCTGAAACAAAACAGTGAGATTTGTTGCTTTCCAAGTCAATCAAGTGGGGATTTTGGTCTGGATAATCAATAACAAAACATATGCCCCAGAATACATATATCATGATTTGCTCATTTGGTATCAGTGGTTTGAGCAACTGCAAAAAAAGAAGGAGTGCAATGAGACCTGGTGCAGAGCTCCAGCAGGGATCAGCACCGAATCACCCAGAAACTGCACCACAGTCCATCCCTGAATGGCGTATTCATCCAGCAGCCGCTGACGCAGTTTACGGCTCAAGTACCAGGCTGGCTCACGGATCGGGTCGTTATCCACTGGGATCTCCACGCCCTGCTCTTTAGCCACCTGTCATGACCAAACACACTCAAACATTGAGTTCAGACACAGCAGCACGTGCACTGAAGATCTGCACATTCCTATGAAATCAATCCTCTAAAACTTCCTTGTGCTAGAGCAAAAGGTTTTATGAGGACACACAGAGAGAGAGAGAGAGAGAGTGAGCGACACTGCAGTGATCCACTGTATTATTTCAAGTTCAGTGGAGAAATCAAATCAAAATTGCTCATTTGTTTACTTCAAGTGGCACTCACTCGTGAGATCTTCAAAGCCGTCCCAGAATTCTTTGACGCCTGAGTTGGACATTACTCCATCCTTGCAGTTCAAGAGGTCTCCCTGGTGGTCAGCAAACTCTTGGTTGAAGGATTCTGCCTTCCACAAGCTGGCGTTGAGCTTCTTGTGCACCCCAGAGACCAGCGCCGGCTGCAAATACACCACACAGGAAATGGCCTTTTAATGACAGCTGAGATCACAACCACTACTAAGACATGCTTTTTGAAGAGTGGAAAAATTTGAAGTCTGGTTAAAAAAGAAATTGCATGATGGATTACTCTAAAGTCTAAAAGCAATAATTACATTTATTGAAAAACCTAAATCTGTGGGTATATTATAAACTGAGTGCCAAACTAGCTTCTGCAAAAGTGCAGTGCTCAATAATAATGATGCAAGTGTTTTGGTGTTGCATTACCATTGCAAATATGGCATAAATAGGAATCCATGGAAGCACATTATAGGAATTACATTTCCAGGTTTTCTTCTATTTAGTTCCAAATTTTATTTTTGTAAAAATATTCTTGTGAATAAAAAAGTTGTATTGGTTAAAATAAAAACTGATCATTCATCTATGTTAAAATAAGTAAAAACGGTATCTGCTGGTTGGGACAGCTAAAAAAAAAAAAAAAACTTACTGGTGAATTATTTAGTATCAAGTCTTATTCTCAGAAGTTCTTAAAAGTATAAAAAGAGACACTGCTGTATGTAACAGATCAGCCTAAAAACCTCTGCATGCAAGGCTGGCACATCCTTGAAAATAACCCCCTAAACATATACTGACACTAAATCTATGTTTTCATGTCATCTGCTATCTTGAATAGACATTTTCACTGAACTCATTGCAATGCATTATGAGACTGCATTCTCTGTGTGAAATTTTAAAAAGCAGCATAATAACAGTAACTACCCTTTAGAACAATCTTTGCATTGGGAAACTTAAAATGCTGCTTACATAGGCAGCTTACTAGGTTTTGGAAGAAAACCAATATGTTGGGAGAGCCACATTTTACGATGTCAGTTTACTTCCTGCAGAGCTGTAAAGTCATGGTCCACTGAGCACAAGTCAATAAATGTCATTTCAGAACATGAATAGACAGAGGCTGTGTCCAAAAATGCCCCTTACACCCTTTTTTAGTGCACTATACAGCCATTTGAAGTGGTGTCTGAAACCATAGGGGACATTATTGAGTGCACTTGTTCAATCCCATCATGCATCATAATAATGAGTGTAAAGCCAATGCACACTCAAAAGTCAACACTCAACTGCACTAGAAGGGTCACAGCGAATACATTCACGCATTTAGCCAGAAGATGGCATCTATGGCCCATATGGCCCAATCAATGTCCGAATTCCATTATTTGTTTTCATTCAAACCTTCAAGGGGACCATATTAATGGAGTGATGGGTACAGGGGTCTATTTCGGATACTCTTAAAGGCTCTCCTCTGCTGCTGAATAAATGCTATGACTAGAGGTAAAGGATGTATGCTTGAGGATTTCAACCTCACACCTCTTCAGTATCCTCCTGTCCATTAGTGAAAATCAGATATCATTGTAAAGGATCTATATGCTCACTTGAAATGTCCTGCATTAGTGCAGCACATGTGAAGAGGTGCTACCTATGAAAGAATCAAAGCACTTAAAGCCTATAATGGCCTATGTGAATTACATGCTGAATAAATGGACTAATGTATGGCGCCTTTCTCTATGGAAACCCACTGCACATGTAATGCAGACTGATGTGACAACAGACAACAGCTGTCCGCTGAGAGAAGACACCAGCCAGCAGAGGCAGAGATCGCATTGACTAACATTTTGGACCATTTACCAAATGTTACATAAATACTCGTATATAAAATAACGTATAATGCATTTATAATAGTGGTGTCAAAATTAGCACGTTAACGCAGGCGATTAATATTTTCAGTTTAACGCGTTAAAAATATTTAATGCAATTAACTCAGGGGCGGAGCTAGGGTTGACCACCCCACTCACAACTGTTGTTTCTGTGACACTTTTTCTTGTCAAGAAGTCCATTTATTCAGTCCCAGAACGTCTTTACGACCACATCAAAGGGTAGACATTTCAGACGCGCGCTCCAGCTTCACTTAAGCACCAGGCGCGAGTCAAACGAGCGTGGAAATGGTACCGTGAGTTTAAATTTATCGATTGACAGCACTAATTTATAATATAACAGGCATGTGATCATTGAAGATGGAAAACCTGTATATAGTACAATTGGTGGCTGACTAAATACTTTTTTCCCCCACTGTATCATATGTGACCCTGGACCACAAAACCTAACATAAGGGTTAATTTTTCGAAATTGAGATTGATACATCACCTGAATGCTGAATAAATAAGATTTCCATTGATGTATGGTTTGTTAGGATAGGACAATATTTGGCCGAGATACAACTATTTAAAAATCTGGAATCTGAGGGTGCAAAAAAAAATCAAAATATTGAGAAAATTGCCTTTAAAGTTGTCCAAATGAAAATTAAGTTTTAATATATTTATAGTAGGAAATTTACAAAATATGTTCATGGAACATGATCTTTACTTAATATCCAAATGATTTTTGGCATAAAAGAAAAATCAATAATTTTGACCCATACAATGTATTTTTGGCTATTGCTACAAATATACCCCAGCGACTTAAGACTGGTTTTGTGGTCCAGGGTCAAATATAGCCGTTTTATATGGCATTTCGCACTTTAAGGTTATTTCGCAATTCACATGGGTTGTACTCCTCAAGCTGGAAAATATGGAAATCTGCATAAATACTATCAAACCTCTACAAATGATTCAGGATGCAGCGGTACGACTGGTCTTCAACGAGCCCAAAAGAGCCCATGTTACACCTCTCTTTATCTCCTTGCACTGGCTACCGGTTGCGGCTCGAATCAAGTTCAAGACATTGATGCTTGCATATAGAACAGCCACAGGCTCAGCACCCGCCTACTTCCACTCACTACTACGAATCTACATCCCCTCCAGAAGTCTGAGATCCGCTAGTGAGCGACGCCTCATGGTACCATCACAGTGAGGCTCAAAATCACTTTCCAGAACATTCTCGTTCACCATTCCTGGCTTGTGGAACGATCTTCCCACCCCTATCCGGAATGCTGAATCCCTGACAATTTTCAAGCGACAGCTGAAAACTCATCTCTTTTGAAGCTACTTGAATTCATCATAAAAAAATATATATATATATAAAAAACTCTCTTTATTTATTCCTTCTCTTTCTAGCTTGTACTTATTTGAACAATGTCTAGAAACTTGGTATTACAAGCACTTCCTGTATCTGTTTGCCTCTTTTAAGAAGAATCGCTTTATGTATCCCCCAATTGTAAGTCGCTTTGTATAAAAGCGTCTGCAAAATGACTAAATGTAAATGTAAATACTGAAAAATCACATCCCTGTATATAATCAGGGAAATGAGAATAAGTGTAGACAGATAATGATTATTTGTAGCACAACCTGTAATCGGTACACAGGATTATTAGGATTATCCTGACTGCAAGGATATCAGCGGCAATTCTGGACATGAGAATATGGATTTTTGCCAATTTTACAGAGCGGTATTTTAAAGAAGCAAGAGAAAAGATATGAAGAGGGAACAACAGAATCAAGGAAATGTTCTGAGCTGAACTAATATTGGCTTCGAAAGAACCACTGCTCCAGCAGAACAGAAAGTAATGTAAGTTTCAGTATTTAGTGGGCTTGTTTCACAGACCTGTCCTTGTCTCCAGCACTCCCTGAAGAGTTTCCAGTTGTTGTTGTTGCGGTGGTCTTTGAGCCAGAGCAGCCTGCGCTCGTAGAGCCAGCAGTGCGGGATGTCAGCATATTGTTTGGGCGGTTCTTCCACTGCTTTCTTTCTCTCAGCTTTGGGCTCCTCCAGAGGCTCATGCTTCAGGTTCAGCTTGGTGCCACGGCCCGCCGGGATTTTGTTTTCCACCACAGAGGCAATGATGTCATCCAGGATGTTGGGCATGCTGCGACCACTCTTGACAATCTGTGGTAGGAAGACCCCAAATGAAACCATAAGCTATTTTAGGACAACAAATATTTTTTTCTTTATAGTGATACAGACTCTATGTCACAGGAGTCCTCAAATAGCGGAGTGCGGTCTAATTCTAGACCACAGCTTGTTTGCACAATTTTACAGTTTCTACAGTTTAAAGTGAGCAGAGAGTGGAGCTGTACACAAGCACTCAGGGTAGTTTATGATAATGATCTTTCGGCACTATATCCTCTAATACATTTAGCTAGAGCCGAACATGCTTCATTCAAGCTCTTTTCACTCCATGTGCATTCTAAAAAGCAAAAAGCCTGAAACCTTATACAGTGTCTTTTCTGTCACATGGCCTTCTGTCATATAAATGTAAAAATAACACATCTGTTTACCTTTAATATTCATATCCAATTGCATGTCTTAGTGACATTTTTTTTGTAGAAAAATTCTCAGCTACTGCAGATTTGGCTCTCGGGCCCAATATCCTCATCTTTTATGACTATCTTGACCATTTGACCATTTACTACTATTCCACAAAAATACTGTCCGGACCTCCAATGGGAAGGAAACATAGAGACTTTAATTGAATACCCATGGCTCTTTATGCGAGAATGGCCATATATTTAGTAAACTGCCATCTATGTGATAATGACTAATTTCTATGATGTTTACATCAGTTTTTTTATAATGATATTGTTGGTAGACAATATCGTTATAAAAAAACTGATGTAAACATCATAAAAAGTATGGAAACACCAGCTTGATTATAATTACTATTTTTCTGTATACGCAATATGTGTACAAAACTAATTTCAAGAATAAATCTTTAGATCAAAACTTTTTGAAGTTAAATGAGCAAACTTTTCATTGGTTGTGTATGTTGCCACCTCTGTATGCTAGTTGAGTCTCTCTGTTTGAGTATGATCAGTAGGTGTTGGTTTTCTTACCTGCGAGGCAGTGGAGTACACTGGAGCGAATGCGATGCCAGCATCAGTGGAGCCCAGGCGCAGCTTGCCTGCAGTGGTGGTGAGGAGGTCTCGAAGGGTTGATCCCTGCTCCAGGGAAGATGCTTTACTGTGCAGAGACTCCAAAGCATCTGACTGATCCTTCTCTTCCTTTATCTTTCCAACACCTGACTCCTTATTTTCTGCAGGAGAGAAGAACAGGCTGTTCAAACCTCAGATGTCAATCTCTTTCACATCATATGAAATTCAAAAGTAAAAAAAATAGTAGAACTTCTGGTTTACTTCCATAATATGATACATTCCCATAATAATTAGTGGGAAATTATGTGGTGGGTCTTTTTATTAGAATTTTAAAGTCATGATAAAACAGAGGTAGCGACAGATATTTGAGTGTACCAGATTATCGAAAAAATAAATAATGCAGGGCAGACTTGGTTCTATGCATTGCTTGCTAATTGGATTTTAAGACGTGGACATGGCACTCAAAAGCGAGGCAGATACTTACAAGATTGCAGGTGTTGTGACATTTTGAATCAAAATTACAAGATCAAAAAAGGAACATACACGGATAAAATGTTCACAGTATGATTTCTAACAAGCTTTTTAGAAAATAGCAGAGTATAAACTCTTAACAGTTTCAAAAACAACTCTGAAAACCTTAATTAGCTTGCTCAGGTGTCTGATTTGGATTGGATGGAGCTAAACTTTTCAGGGCAATGACATTTCCAGGGCCAAATTTGAGGACTCCTGCACACTATTACATTTACAAGTTTTCAGATGTACAATTTTCATTTGGGCGGAGAATAAAAAGGGGTTAAAAATCCCACTGACTTAGACAAGGTAGGATGAGAGACATTTCTGGAGAACAAAATATCACAGAGACTTGAGATTGGGCTTTTTGCAAGTACCTAGAACACCCTAGCAACTACCAAGCAACTGCAATGTACTAAAAAACTGCTCAAAACACCAGCAACGCACATTACAATATGCCATAGCATGAACTATATACTCTATTGTTATATTTTAAGAGCTGACATGAAACAACAAAAATGCAGACTTGTCAAGAAGCGCAATTTAAGCACCACTGCTAAATGAAGAAACTTCTATACGCCGCACTGGGCAACAAACTGAACTGAACGTGTGCCAACAACCACAGGGCTGATGGTCTTTTAAGTGCATTTCATTTGGAGAGAGCGGCGTGTTCGGCATGTGAGAGCAGCTGAAGAACTGGATAAACATGTGGTTAGGCGAACTCTTAAGACCGTGGGAGCTCACAACTGAGAAGGCCTGTAACGTACACCACTAAATGTGAGGATTGTGGAATGCTGGCGGCCTGTCAAGCATGCACACGCCTGCAGAGAAAGGAAAAACACAGGGGCAGCTGGCAGACCTCCGGCCCCTGGCTACCAATAACTTCAACCATACCTTAAGTTTTATTGTTTCTGTACCCACCCTTCTTTTCCTCACGGGATTTCTGCTCAGCCAGATCGGCCAGGAAGTGCAGAGGCGATTGGGACTCGGGTGGGGTGAACTTGCTGTCGGTGCTGGTGTCGCTGGCGGGACTGCTCCCTCCGTTGGCCTCTACCTTCAGAGAGGAGTTTTGCTGGCCTCCCTCAGGCTTACACAGAGAGATCTTGTTGCTGTGATTTAGCACGTTTTGTAACACCTGTGAAAAGTAAGACTGTGTCAGAAACAGCTCAGCAGTTTGAGGAGAGTGAAGGGAAATATTGTGGACTTTTAGTGGTTGAGAGATGAAGCAGGATTGTACTCAACATTCCTGCGCAGAACAGAATGTGAAAATCTGTGTGTGATTGAGAGAGTGTTAGAGTTTGTGTTTACAGTGAGAGCACGCACACTCTAGTCAAAGCTAATGCCCCATTTAATTTCATGTGAATGGAAATGTGACTGAGAGGGATAGATGTACAGTTTGTTCAATGGGATATATTGTCTCAAGGCCTTAAGGTCTGTGTTTTTTTTTGTCAAGAGGTATTAATGTTTTGCCAGCTGAACAGTACAAGCTATTGAAAATAATTGGGTTCATCCAGAGTTGTCCAGGTCACTGCTGAAATAGCAAACTGACCGTTTTGTCACATGGAATCCACAAAAAAAAATTCACACTGGTCAGGATGAACCAATCATGTGATTACTGGATTTGAATAATTTTGCAGAAATTGCTGAAGCAGATTTCCATTTTTTGTCTGATATCAATCCTTGAAATGAACAGATTAAATGAATTTACTATTATACTATTTTTCTTTCTATTTTCATCTTGTTTTCCAGAACAAATATCGAAACATTTTTAAATCAAGATGCATTTACTTGAGACACAAAATGACATAAGATTCTTGTTTTCTGAAAATTCTATGCAGAGTCCCACACATGACACATGGACAAAAATATATTTATTTTGGCCATCAATTAAGAATGAATTCCCACAACTATATAATCTAATCTACATAATCAAATTCTTAATATCTACATTTTTTACACATGTCATGTGTAGGGTTCTGTTTATTTTTAAGCTTATGCTTAAAACAAGAAAAAATATCTGCCATTGGAATCAAAAAATAAACTTTTTTCCCCTTTGAATTGAGTGTATCTTGATTTAAGAATCTTTAGATATTTGTACTGGAAAAAGAAAAATTCTATGTAGGAAAATCATTTTTGCAGTGTACTGACATCAAACACTTAGCATACAGTACCACAACTGTACATCCCTCACAGCTTGTTTAATTTGTGTAAAATTAAAAAATTTAATCTACCCCACCCAATGACACATTCACATACCTGGGAGACGCCATTGGTGGACGGCAGCTTGTTGTAGAGGGTGTTCTGCTTCCAAGCACAGGAGCAGTATGATTTAATGCTGTACTTCTCCCTGAGCATGTGCATAGCGTTCACCAAGTCCGCTAGAACTAAAGCACACAGACAAAACAAGTCAAAAGATACAGTTGCCTCTTTCTCTATCTTCAGCTAAAGGCATAACTACAAGCAATCTGGGATCATTCCAGAATGAAAGTGTCTCTTTCCATACCAGTTCCTGGAATGATCTGTGTTGGCATCAGGTGCTTGTGATCATGAGGCTGTCCCTTGACACACTTCAACCAGGCGTACAGCTCTTTATCTGCGAAATAAGAAAAAGGTGGATTACTCACAGAGACTGAGAGTGACAACACACACAGAGAAGGGCACTGTCACTGGCCCGTTTTCCCGTAGAGGAGTCACAGTGTTTATGCTTCAAAGTAAATAAGGAGCTCTGAGCCTTGACACTTCTAGAGCTAGAGGGGTTTAATGCCCTGCGGCAGACTTCAAGCCTAAAGAAGACAGAAAGAGCTGCTGCAGGAAGGGGAGACTTAAATGAGGCGAACACAGAAGAGGAAGACACAGAGACACATCTCAAACCCCTGGGACAGCTGAGCTAGACAGTCCTAGAACAACTGCCACATCCTACAGTGCACACACACACACACACACACACACCCCATTCAAACTAAACCACAAAAGAAAACCATACACTTATTTCTGCCAAGGTTATTATTAAATAGCACTTTTTTTGTTTTGTGATATTTCTGTTACTTTTTGCTTGTATTATTACTTGTATCTTTTGTTTATTTAAACAAAAATACACCGTATGTTTTTGTCAAATAATGCTAATGATTTTAATAATTCCTATAAAAAATTAAATTAGAACAATTATTTCTGTTAATTAATTAAATTAATTTACATCAAATACACAAGTAGCTATAAACAATGTACAATATATCACAACAACTAAACAAAACTCAATTGTGCTGTTTCTGATTTGGATTTTTTTCCATGTTGAGTGTTTTTGAGAGTTCACATTCCAAAACACTCACATCTGAGACAAAAACTGTACACACCAAAATCTGACAGCTATGGGTCACTACTGTTAAAAAATGTCATATATATATATATATATATTAGGGATGCACCGATACTATCGGTATCAGCCCGATACTGAGCTCCTGTACTCGTTAAAAATTGTATTATTACTTGTATCTTTTGTTTATTTAAACAAAAATACACCGTATGTTTTTGTCAAATAATGCTAATGATTTTAATAATTCCTATAAAAAATTAAATTAGAACAATTATTTCTGTTAATTAATTAAATTAATTTACATCAAATACACAAGTAGCTATAAACAATGTACAATATATCACAACAACTAAACAAAACTCAATTGTGCTGTTTCTGATTTGGATTTTTTTCCATGTTGAGTGTTTTTGAGAGTTCACATTCCAAAACACTCACATCTGAGACAAAGAACACCAAAATCTGACAGCTATGGGTCACTACTGTTAAAAAATGTCATATATATATATATATATATATATTAGGGATGCACCGATACTATCGGTATCAGCCCGATACTGAGCTCCTGTACTCGTTAAAATGCCCCGATACCAAACGCCGATACCACACAGCATGTGATAAGTGCCATATTCAGACAAAGAAATACCAACAACAGACAGCAGAATGGGGTTATTAGATAATGGGGTTATTAGATATTAAATATGTCTACAAAGTATATGTATGCAATGAATATAAAACATTCAGTATTAATGCCTGTATAGCTGATTTGCAAAGCACACTGAGTGGATTGAGCGCACGGCGGCGCAGATGCGCGAGCTTGTCGAGTGAATATCCCTCTCACATACATCACTGGAAAGTTTGTAGTTCGGTCGGATATGTCAAAAAGATGTAAGTAAAACAATGCACAAGTTACTTAATGGTAGGGAGGGAGGGAGGGAGAGAGAGAGAGAGAGAGAGAAAGAGAGCACTTCTGTTGTGTGATCTTTATTGATGTTCCAAAAAATACTGGAAGTACCAAAAAATAAAAGTATCGGTATCAGGCGAGTACTGGAAAAAGTGGTATCAGTGCATCCCTAATATATATACATATAAACATACATAAAACAAAAAATTTTCCCCTCACATTTTAAATATCTGGGGCATTTTAAGCCTACCGCATATCAACAGAAAGAGAGTACTAGCAGAGTCAGTGCTCAAAGGTGAATATGAAAATGACAACTGACCTTTAGAGCTCTTCCTCTCCTTGGCCTTGTAACAGTCCAAACACACCACAAATCCACATTTTTGGCAGACCCAGTGAATGTTAAACAATGTGGCTTCACATGCGTCGCAGCTCTCTCTCACTCCGCGCACCGCTCTCTTCCAGGCGATCTTGGCTGCAGAGCAAAGCAAACAGGACATGGATGAAACGGACATTCACAGAGCTCACTCACTTTTTTCATTTTCCTTTCTCGCTCTCCTTTCAGACTGACAGGCTGCTGTAAATATAACGGTACACTGGTAACGTTTTAGGAGATCATGTATGACGCACCAAAAAACAAGCAGTGAAGCTCACCATCTTTCTTTATCCATGTAGTTGCTGTATTCTCAGTCATAACCAGTTGACAGAATTTGTCTCCAATGTCGCTGAGGATGTATTTGGAAGTCTCCAGGTCCAGGATGTTTTCTTCATAACCCTCTGGGGCCCAAAGACTGAGCGCCTCTTCATCATATTGATCAGGAGCAGAGAAGCCATCAATCCGGATCACTCCGTTTTTACTGTACGAGAGGCTGGAGATCAGGAAGAAAGAGAGTGTGCAATTAAGAGTTTATTTCCTTCCCTAAGAGCAATTCTATAACATAATAAGATAGAGGAGAAAACTGTACACACAAGACAGGGCAGAAAAAAGCAGACATACTTGTAGTTTGGTCGGATATGTCAAAAAGATGTAAGTAAAACAATGCACAAGTTACTTAATGGTAGGGAGGGAGGGAGGGAGGGAGAGAGAGAGAGAGAGAGAGAGAGAGAGAGAGAGAGAGCGCGCACTTCTGTTGTGTGATCTTTATTGATGTTCGCTCACTTAGCACGCATCATTTGGATTAAAACTAAATCGTAAATATAAGACGATTTATAGGGGCATTCACTATAGACGTCATACAGGTTAACTAGGTTAACTTCAAAAGAAGCTCAAGGAAATGTTTACTTACTGTGAAACAAATAGAGATGCAATTATTTTACCATGACCATGAAATACACAGTTTGCAACAAGCAGTTTTGTAATTTCTTAAACCTAAAAACAACCATCTTCTGTTTTACTTGGCATGTTCTCTATATTGTATTGTCTGTATATTGTTTATGTCTACTGTACTACAGCGTTTGACTATTTCTGCTGCAGCAACAACCCTCCCTATTTACTACACTACACAAATAATTAGGGTTGGGTACCGAAACCCGGGACCAATATGGCACCGGTACCTATGTAACGGGTATGTGCTAGAACCGAATCCGAACGCAGATTTCGGTGCCTCATTTCGGTGCCATGCCTGAGTGATCGATTGAAATATTTGTCGGACGTAAGAAGCATCATCACTGGCACCGCACGTGAAAAATAATTTCCCGACTCAGAAAATGCATGTGAACTCAAGTGGGAAAGCTCTGATAATACAAAACCAACACATCTTTGTAGTAACGAGAGTGTCCATGTTGTTTTCACATTCCGACTTAAAAGCACAACTCGGGAAATGAGAGCATCCGAGGAGCGCGTGAATGCAGTAATTACACTTGCTCTGATGGCAGCAGGTAGCCTTCCGTGCCTTTTCGCTCCCGTGATTTTCGTGTCCACTCCTTTAAACATTCTAATATTGTGTATAATTTTGGCGCATCAGGAAGCCGCTCAGGATGCGGTGTATTTACATATTTTTTAATGAGCGTTTGCGCTGTTTACTTTCACTTTCGATTTCGCGATCACACACACTCTGTGTAAAGGGAGCAAGCACATCTTACAAGATCAGATATTTGTCAATGAGCTCAGAATCTGTTGAGCAGCAAATACTCCAGCATGGTCTTGTCAGTCATCTCTCCTTATTCTCGACCTGTGATCAGTCAAAGCTGACTCCTGCAGCTCTTGTTGGATGCAGGGTTGCCAAGTCCGCGTTTTTTCCACAGAATTGGGTTACTTTTAAACTGTTGCCATGGGTTGATTTTGCCAAGTGGGTTAAAGGTTTGAAATATTGCATAAATTACATTTGACTGAAATGCTTGTATTGAAACATTTTGCATTCTACCTATGATAAAACTTTCATGGTCTTCTACATTAACTGTTCCCTCCTGGTGGAATGACCTGCCCAGCTCAATCCAAGCAGCTGAGTCCTTAATATTTTCAAGAAACAGCTGAAAACACATCTCTTTCATCTTCATTTGACGCTCTAACTCTAGCACTCTCTATTCTAATGCTACTTCTAATTTTATCTGCTTGTTTTTTTTTTATTAAATTTGACCCTCTAACATTTGCACTCTCTATTCTATTTCTGTTCTAATGGCAAATCCATAATATTTGGGGGGAATTTATTATTATTATTTTTTTATAAGTATCGGTTCAGGCACCGTTTAGGCACCGGAACCGTTTTAAAAGTATTGATTTGGCACCGGTATCGAAAAAAAAACCAAACGATACCCAACCCTACAAATAATCAGTCTAACCATGTAGCCTGATGAGTGCAACGCAAACATGATTCCTCGTTTTGTACTCACCGGCGGAAGTGGTAGAAGCGGCAGAAGACGGGTGAATGGGCAGACTCCTCTCCTTTCTTGGTGCGGATTGAGCGGCACTCCCTGCACTTCTGTAAGTTGGGCCCAATTTCAGAGCATGAGTCGTCCTGCAGGAAGGACTCACCCGTCTGCTTTAGCTTTTTTACCTTCCTCCAGTCCTTCAGTACTGACCGGGGAATGCCATCTATAAACACACCACAGATTCCATTACTTCATCCATTAGGAAACATACTGCATTAAAACTCCACATTTATTAAACATTAACTGAATAATAAAGACAGGAATAAATATTAGCATGACCCAGACGCATCAGTCTATCACTAGGTGGGGACAATGAGAAAAGTGTGCAGGGTTTGAAGAGTTAATGTTTATGTTGTAACCACAAAGAAATCATAATTATGAAACCTGACAGTTGTGACCTACTGTACTGTTACAGTGACCTACCGCTTTAGAAGCTATGCAATTACAAAGAGGCACCATTTTGCTACACAGCAATCATCAGAAAGTGCTAATAAAAGCCCAAGTGCTCTTGGAGATGTTTTCCATATAAATGTGAGCATTCTAGTATTTGCACAGCTGCCGTCCAGATGTTCACCAAATACACCTCACTCTCTTTCTCACACACTGCAAACCTTCCAATAACCCCAAAGTTCAAGTCAACATGAAACAGCCATTCACAGCCCATTTTACTTGTGAAATGTTGACTATTTAATCTGATGAAAACAAAATATTCAATAAGAACTTGATTTCTTTAATTAGGAATTAATTGGAGGGTAAAAAATGTATGGCAGTGGATTGTATGTGGAGGTATGGTACATGTACTAGCATATTCATTTTATCATACGTCATCATATGTACATAACGAAACAAAAGAAATTCATAAAAAAGACCTTTGGAGAGAGGGCAAGCTTGAATACTTTGTAGTGTAGTAAATAAACGTTCAAACTGTGATGTAGACTGTGGTTCACTTACTGGTACTGGCCAGCTTGAGTTTGGTTTTTTCCTTAGCACTCCGGAAAATACCATTTGGCTTTACCTCGTCCTCCTCCTTCTCATTGTCTCCTTTCCTTTTCTGCATGTCGTTCTGCTTCTTTTTGTAAGTGGGCTTGGGTTGCCTTTTAGTCCTTTGTTCAAGCTTGCTCTCGCTAGAGTCAGAATCATCGCCGCTCTCCGAGCCCGATTCGTATGGGCGCTTGGGGGTACGGCGTGTCTTTCTGTCCTCCTGGGACAGCTTGTCCTCTTGTTCTTTGCTGTCCTTGCCCAGATCCACATCACTAGATGCAGGGGCAATCAGGTTGACGGAGCATGGTTTAATTAGCTCAGAAATGGCATTCTCATTTTTTTCAGATTTGTTTGTGTTTTTGTCCTCCTCCGAGTGTCGCGTGAGCCAGGCTTTCTTGAGCTTGTGATAGTTAGACTGGCACACCTGCGCTGGCTGTCCATTGGGCACCGGGCTGGCTTTGCTGGCAGGATTGCTGGGCGTGGAATTATCCTGAGCGATGGTGGGTGAGTCCTGAGAGGATCTGACGCTACCGCTTTCACTCTCTGAGGCGCTACTGGAGCCACGAGACTGAGCCGCAGCCAGAGCTGCTTTGGCCTTCTTCAGGTGAACGAAGTTCCTCGAGTAGGCCTGTGTGGGGCCAGCGGAGCTGGCCTGAGGGAGCGCACTAGGGGAGGTGGTTCTCGAGCCTCCCTCCTGCGACTCAACAACAGTGGGAGGGCGGCTTTTGGAAGCAGAGCTTTCCAGTCTGCTACTACCACTAGCGCTAGAGATGGAGAATGATAGATCTGCTCCATTGTGGCTCTGCATGCTAAACGTGCTGCTGGCAGCAGCAATGGATTCATTAGTCCTAGTGTTGCACACAGAATTGGCAACAACTGCCACTGAGCTGGGAATGACAACCGGTGATGCTCTAATCAGGTTTTTGTTGTACTGTTCACTGGGATCCTCCAAATTCGTGTTTGGTAGGATGACTCTCCCAGATTCTCTACTCTCGGCCACTTTCAGGCAGTATGCCTGAGTGCGGCCAGCAAACAATCTGCTACCGAGTTGCTCTTTGGGGGCCATCTTGGGACCTGGAAACCCGTCATATTTTATGCAAGTAGAAGGGCGGACAATAACAGATGCCATGGCTGCCTGTGGCTTCCCTTGGCTATTCTCTGAATGCCAGGCCACTTTCTCATGGCTCTTTGCTTCCCCGCCGGACCGGCAGGAATCGGCCGAGCCCAGCTCGGCTCCGCTTTTCTCATCCCTGAGCTCTGGGAGCAGGGTGGGCGGCTTCTGCTGTTCTGACACCTTCCCCGCTGAGCTGACGGGCTGGATGGGGGTGAGCGTAGGTGGGGAAAGGCGACCGTAGGCCCCCTCCTTGCGGTCAAGCGCCTGCTGGGTGGGCGGGTGAAAGACCGGCGCTCTACGCAAGGCTGGCATGCCCTTAGGCTGACTGGAGGGAGAGATAGCCGGGCTGCAGCGTTCACTGACCGTCACCACTGAGGTACTGAGTGAGTGTATGAGTGCTTGTTGACTGAGCTGTTCGCTGATCTTTCCCACCAGTCCCTCTCCCTCTGGTTGGTGCTTAATGAGAGGGGGAGGCTTGGACAAAGACTTGGTGTGACTAGAGTTGTACGAGCCCAAGGACAAAGGGCTAGAGACTGCGGGTGCTTTGTCAAAGTATGGATTGAGATCTTTGGATTGGAAGAGTCGTGGTGGCTCATTTACAACACTATTTGACAGAGTGGTGAAGTAGTTGGTTTGAGGGAGGGACTGAGATACAGAGTGTTTGTACTTGTACAGATCAGCCACAGAGTGCTCTACCTCTTTCTCATGGCTTTTGGGCTGGGATGAAATTCGGGGGTAGGATTTGCGCTCGGGCTCTCCAGCACAGATCTTGGCAGTGAAGGGGGCCATTTCAATGCTCTCTCTAAGAATGCGGTGGTTTTCTTCCTTATATTTGCTGGTACGGTCTGGCCCCCCCTGGGGCATGCGTGGTGGTAGTTGCTGCTTGCTGTGGGGGGACTCCATGTAGAAACGGTGCAGCTCCTTGTTGGTAGGCGTCCGGCTTCGGTCCGGCTCTTGCTTCAGGTGGGCATTGGCCATGCTATGCATAGGGTCCACAAACAGATTCTTCTCCTGATCTCTGAAGAAATTATATAAAAAAATTCAGTCAGCATCACAAAAATGTCTGCCAGCGTGATCGATATAATTCCTTCTAAATTGGTGATTCTAAAGGGGTAATCTAAAAAAGTTCAGATATACCTGCATATCTGAAAATATCAAACTTAAGTATTTTGAGGTTTTTGTTCAATAGTTTTATATAGGTATATATATATATATATATATATAAGTATATCACCAATATGCAAATACAAGGGTTAGTGCTACAGTATGGTCCTTCTCAGATATTAGGTAACTGCACTGGAGGTGGTTCAAATGAGTACAGACATTCAGTGGGCTATAATAGAATAGTTTAATTATGCGCACAGTCACTGAATGAGCGTACAGTGTTTCTATCACATGGCATTTGTTCCACCTCGTGTCACAAGGTATTTAACAGCTAGCCACAGTTCCAGGCACTGCAGGACTGTGGGAATGGATTAACCACGTGTGTTAATGACAGACAGAGAAACACACAAGTGTGTGCCTGCTCACTCTTTATGGAGCTCTCCAGGGGTTTTAGAGAGCGGCGGGCTGGAGTGTGAGCTGATCTTGATGGGTCGATGAGGATCTGCACTGGCTGGTCTGCCCGGGACATGGCTCAAAATCCCCATGCTGTCTGCTGAGGTTACAGGGGTGGACTGGTGCAGCCAGGGGCTGGAAGTGTTCTGCATCGCACACACACACAAACAAACAAGCAGAAGGTCATAATGCACTCAAAGCCACACACACTTCTCTCTCGACAAGTCATAGCACACAAACTGTGCATAAGAATTGACTGTCTCTCATTCTGTGATATTTTCCTACTCACTCACAGATGCTTATAATGAAGGATGTGAAAAAGTGATTCCAGTTGAGTTATCTTATATTATCTTGCAATATTCTGGGTTGACAGAAATGCAGGAAGTTATCATGATCATGAAAAGCCTCGAAATGTGTCCAGACATGATACAGCAAATACAAGCATGTGCTCACACATTATGCTTTATTACTGTAGGGTAGTTTGTTTCAGGCTAAGTTCAAAACAAAAAATCCCTGACAGAAGCAAGAGAGGGGCTGAGTATCTGTCTTTCCTCTAAGATATCTTCTTACAACAACCTCAACTGAACAATGTGCATTTCAATTCACAACACACACAGCTGCAAATTACAGTCAGTATAAATTATAACAACCAGGGCTAGAAAACAGACAGGCACCTACACATACCCTCCGTAGGCTGGAGTCCGAATTGACAGCATTTTCAGGATGTACCCACTTGTATCCAGGTGGGTAGGAGTGGGTACCGTTTGGGTATTGCCAGATGATGGGGTAGAGGCCGAGCTGGTTATATGAGGCACCTCCATGTGTTTGGGCCAGCAGGGTTGGGGGTGGCTGCTGCTGGAGGAACTGCTGCTGCTGGTGGGAATGGTGGTGGGCCAAAGCCAAGTGCCCAAGTCCAGGGGAGTCCAGCCGTGGATGGCTGCCCAGAAGAGAGGTTGATGGAATTGTGGGCAGTACGGTGGTAAGAAGGTGTGGGTGGTGCACAGAGTGGCTCATGGAGGAAGAAGGGAGGAGGTGGGACGGGTGGTGCGAGCTGCGCGTAAGACACGTAGCGTGAGAAGAACCATGTAGTGGATGCAGGTGTGGGTGCAGGTAAGTCATGTGGTTGCTATCTGATTCAGGACGCACCAACGCAGGGTCTCGGTACACCGAAAAAGGCTCATTTTTGTCAACAAGTGGGCTTTTTCTTGATTCCGATGGCCCCCCTCGGGCTGGCACAGGCTTAAAACTATAGCGGGGTATGTCTGGTTCGGGTTTGAGTGGCAAGCGGCCTGTTGTAGGTGGGTTTTCAAGGTGGCGCGGTTTATGTTTGGACACCTCAGGAGATGTATTTGGTTTGGGCTTGGAGGATTCATGAACACTGTGGATTTTTGGCTTAATGATGTCAGGTGAAGGACTGCACTTGGGCTTGAGAATGTCAGGGGATGAGTTGGACTTAGGTTTGGGCAGTTCAGGGGAAGGACTGAGTTTATGGGTTTTCTTGATGTCCTCAGTTAACAAGGCATTTTTAATAACCATAGATGTGTACTGCTGCTGGAGCTTCCCTCGCTCACCCAGGGCCGCTAACTCACTCACTGATGTCACCGGCCTTATGACCTCAGAGTGGGTGAATTCGATTTTACCGCCTATGCTGCGAGCATTCTGCTGCTGCTCGCCATCCGGCCTCCTGCACTCTGAGTGGGAGGCGTTTTGCACCAAATGTCTGGATTCAGGGATGTAAGCATCATACTTCTGTGATGCCAGCAGGGCCGATACGGCCTCAGAGTTCTCTCTGGAACTAGACTGCTTGATGGCATCCTCTGTGATATCAATCACGCACTTGGGCGTGTGCGTCAGTGGTGTTCCTGTGCCATAAAGGTCCTTGGGGAGGGTTTTCACAGTGCTTTTCATCTCGACAATGCAGCTTTGGACCTCTGTCGGTCCAGAGGCTTGGTTTTGTGTACAGGAGGCTGGAGGAGTCAGCGGAGATCTCCTTTCTCCTGACCTCTCGCTCTCTGACAGCTGAGCCACCTCCACGGCCACTGGCTTGCTGCTTTTATCCTGCATCTCATCCCAGGGAGATAGCCTGTTGATTACACTCAACTCATCCACAGGCTTGGATCCCTGGGACTTCTCCTCCTCCTCTGGAACTTTTGAAGTGCTCTTGCATTTGAGCTCATTCTCTGAACTGGGCTCCGATGAGGAGTCTATGCTCCGCTTATTAGAGTTCTCAGAGTCGCTGCTCTCAGAGAGGTCAGACGTCTCAGTTTTGAGCCGCTTGAGACCGCCCTTCTTGTCCTCTTCATCTGCTTTCCTCCTCTTGTTTGTCTGCTTGCTTTTGTTTTTAGAAGAATCTAGAAAGAAAAATAGGCCAACTCTGTCAGGAAGAACTTTCAACACAGGCACAAAACGTGCCACCAGCAAACATTTACATGCAAGCTGAGTGCACAGGAAACTCAATCCAATTGATTATTCAAGCACGGATCAGGATGATGTCATTTTGTACTTAGGTTAAAGGCTGATTGAATCTTAAGTGCTGCATTAGAAGTGTGATGGATGGGACTCTGGTAGAATTTATGCACACTTAAAATGTCCATTTCACTGCAGTGGCTGCACTCACCTCATCTCTCAAAGACCCAACACCCTGACCAACACTGTACTGCAGGAATTATGATGGAAGGATCTAAATGATCTTTTACCAGACGGCCATCCGGCCAAAAAGTTAGCACTGAACCTATCCAGTAGAAGGTTTCGTCAACTTAAATATACAGCACTAGACCGTGCCAAATATAATAGCCTCTATATAACATGAAGCCATAATAGGGGAAAATCCAATCAATCTTGAAGAGATTCATTATGTTTTAATTCCTCAGAGTAGGGTGCTGCAATTACCATTTCATTTCCCATCAATTTCCAAACATGACTGAATCAAAGCAATTCAGTCACAGACCTTTAGTCCTTTAAGCATTATTTATGAAAACATTTAGCACAAGTAATACAAAATTCTTCTATATTCACCACATTGTTTTCTTCATGACACACAGACCTACCTGCCAACTTTCGTTGTTAGAACACATGCATACTTCAAGCAAAAGCACCATAAAGATATTTACATTTACATTATAATTGTCTCATTAGTAGCATGATTACTGTAACAACGATCAGTGCTTTACCTTTTCCTCCACTGTCCGATTTTTCATCTTTGATCTTCTCATCATCTGGAACACTACTGTCGGAGCCTTTCCGACGTGAAGATCTTGAGCCGCGCTGTTGACCTGGTGAGGACTGCTGCTGCTGGTGTTGCTGAGATAGCTGCTGCTGAGCATGCTGGGATTGTAGCTGCTGCTGCTGAGCCTGAGAGGCCTGTTTGGGGGTGGAGCCAGAGGAATTCATCACGGGTCTGGGGCTATTGGCCTGGGCACGCGTGTAATGACCCTGAAAAAAAAACACAAAAGGATGCACAAACACAAGCATGAGAGGGCTTGTAATGGATTTAGGTTATAGAGAGTGAAAGAGAACTTTTAATTTAAAACCACCAATATAAAAAAAACACTTCCTTGCCAGCAATGACTGCACTACACATGTCTGTAAAAAACTGGTCACAGAGCTAGGCTTAAAGAAGAGTTCCTATGGCTCTTAAAAAAGCTTTCCAACCGTGTATCTCAAAGAACTATTTTACACCCCAAATCCATTTAATCCATGCAAGCACGGCGTGTGAAACGGTAACCGGGGTAAAGCATTTATTGGAAAATTAGTACTTGTAATAAATTATGCTAAATAATTATAATAGGCAGGGATATGCAGGTGGTATAACAGCAGCTCTAAATCTATGGAGAGAGGGAGGTGCGGCCCGGTACCTGAGTGCTTCCTGTAGAGCCGCTTGGTCTCCCTCCTGTGGTCTGCTTGCATATCCCCAATTAATGTTTAAAACAGGAAAACAGAGAAAGAAAAAAAACAAAAAAAACAAAAACAAGGTGGAACAGAGAAGTCTTGTTAATGATGAAGGGAGCAATGATATGTGTTTCTACAAGGCTCTAGGTTTCTTAAAAAAGATTGTAAAAAAGCACATAGGAACTTTACTTCAAAGCTAGCTACAGACACGACGTCCAGTAATAAGCACAGACACTGGGACAGAGATGCACAAAACAGAAATACAAGTTGGTATATAACAATGAACACAATGTTGTTCCAGGAAGGCAGGTGCGCTGATCATCTAGCAACATAAGCACATATAGGCATGTGAGATATCTGTGTGCTCTTGTAGATTACACTCACGTGGGCAGTGTTGCTGTTCTGGCTAGAGCGAGACCTGCGTCGTGACGTGATACCGATGTTCTCTCCTTTTAGTAAAGAATGGACCACATCATCCAGAAAGGTCATCTGTATCATGGAGGGGTCAACGTTCTGAGGCTCTAGTACCTGTACACAGAGTCAGTAAAATTATTACAAATCAACACATTCATTTTCAGTTTTATGATCAATATTATAAACAACTACAATATTGATTGTGGATTTGTTTAAAGTAATGTTTTATTGGCGAATAATAATAATGCATTTGCTTAATAAAATCACATTTTCACAATACAATGATTTAATAAAACATAATAATAAAATAATAATTTGTGTTCTTTTTTATTATGTAGTTACCACTTCATAAAAGCAGTAAGACTTGAAAAAGCAGAACATTTTTCAGAACTAAAACAAAATCAGGTCTGATACCTGGTCATTCATGACAACCATAGTGCGGCTGAAGAGATCGTGGTGGGTGATGATGCCCGTGAACCACTGGGTGGCTGAGTCCTGTCTGTAAACTCGTACACGGTAGCCATTCAACGAATAGGGACCTGAAGATATCAAGAACCAGAAACACTTTCAAAAACACACATCTAATAACACTACACACAGCATTAATAACAGGCTAAGATCGAATGTACAGAGTGCCTTATTTTCAATGTGGCATATCAAACTTTGCATGATGTTTTTCATTAATTTTCGATTTATTTATAGAGAGCAGGAGTAATATGGAGTACTTTTTACAGCTCAACAGCACTTGGTCACTGTCTACTGTGCGATGCAAGCATTCTACAAACTCTCCTTTTGTTCATTCTGGGTGAACTTTACCTCAGGGAATGACACATCAATCCTTGTATCTGTGATATGCTGTTAGCCACAGTGAACGCTGGCAGGTGTCCAAACTGACTGGAGCTCATTAGTGCAGGGCAGGTCATTCCCATTAATTACTCCTGAACACACCGCTCATATGCCCTGCTAGAGCAGCTAACCCCTCACTGTCCTTGTGCCTACAACAACCCAAAATGCATGTCCCTCACACATGTTTGCACATGCACATAAACCATGGGGCGACGTCTGCATAAAACCACAGACATTTTTTTTTTCCTTTTTGTTCTCTGTTTCCCCACCAAAACCTTTGGCTTTGAGATACTTTCCATTCTGTCCTTGTTAACTGCCAAGTTCAACAATTATCACTAATTGTGGGCCTGGAATTTTGTTATGGACTTTGAAAACAAGAACTTCTGCCAAGACCACAACAACACCCTCTGCCTGAACCAGCAAGGTACAGCGAGCGGTCTTCCATTTTTACAAACCACATCAGGTTTTGTTGTTGGTTTTTTTCATTACTCATTACTTCCGTAATGTCACACATTTCCAAGTGAAAAGGAAGGGACTTTTCTGTTTTGGATCCTAAGAACTGGACATTCCGTACCAGAAAGTATCTAGAACTGAATGTGAGCTGGCAGCCGGTTTGTGAAAAACTACTCCCCTCCTTAAACACTTTGACCTGGAAATGGCGGCTGAAGGTCAAGCCAGCATCACACTGTTAACTTTACTTCTATTGTTCTTTGCCATTATTGCCATAACCATTATTACATGAACATTAGTACTACAACTAACAATGAAAACAGATAGTCATTGTTAAAAAATGTTGTAGGTGAATCATCATTTAATCTTACAGGACAACCTGAGATCACTGTAAGCAAGTAAAAAGGGTAATTTTTGAATTTGACATTTCAACACCAAAAGCAGGATGGTGGGCTCAAATGATCCTTCAGTTACAACTGCCCATTTAGAATAACTGATTAAATGTGACCTTACCTTGCATAAAAATTTCCTGAACCTTTTGGTCTTTCACCCACGCTTTCACTTCTTCATGGAGATGTGGATAGTCCCTAAAAACAGGACTTAAACTGTCCACCTCATCCTGCAGAAAGCAAAACAAACATAACACGTCAGCATAACATTTCCAAAATTACAAGGACACAAAAAAACCTATGCTACAATTTATTTATAATACATTTATTTCATACATATTTCATAAGTGTACTTTAAAAACCATTAACATAATTATTGACATATCACTGACGACTTACTGATATAAAATTATAATTAAACTTTATTTGGAGCATTTCTTTATTGCACAATGCACATTTCTTAACATTATGCCTAAAATATGTTTTGAATTGAATTCTATGATCTCTGTATAATATCAGTCTTTAAATGTATGATATTTAAAGTGTACCTGAAGTATGCTTGCAATAATTCCACTTTAGCACAATCAAATATACTTCAGTATATCTTTAGTTGGATCTCAGCACTACTTCCGCACAATTACAGTGCATTAAGCACAAAATAGGTTGTTCCAATTTAGCAGACTTTAAGTATACCAGTTTAGTATAGCAAAAGTACAATTGCAGGGTATTTTTATTAAGCACATAAATATGTAAATGCATTTGTAGTATACTTAGCACAAAATAAATGTATTTCAAATACATTTTAGAATTTTTTTCTCACTAGGGATATCACTACTGGAGGTAATAATAAACCCCAATAGTTGGTCACGCAAATTCACCACGTTGAGCAGCATGAAGCTGCTTGGTTTGATAGTGACCTCTGTGTGAGCGATGCTACTAACAATGGACCAGCAGAATTTCACCCACATTTTGCAAATGTGACCATTATGAGAGCAAATAGTAAGAACAATTCCCTCCATTGTAAGTCTGAGGTTAATCTTAAGTATAAATGCTTACAGTGATAACCACTTCTCAGCAAACTTCCTGATCTGAGGTGTTGAGGTTTGTGGCACAAACGGTGCAGGGCAAGATATGCTTTAAACGTAGGGTTAGTGGTCTAAACAAACCCCTATGCCTTAGTAATAGCAATAGGCTTTGCAATCACCACTAAAACGTTTCCAGTCACAGAGAGATTTGTTCAATCTGATGACGGACAGTGACCCACAGAATTCGAAATAAGCACAGGAAAGCCCTCACACCTCCTCATGCACGGCAACCCTACATTTCCGCTTCGCAGGAGCACAGCAGTCAAGCAGATGTGTGAGTGTGTGTGTGTGTGTCAGGGTCTGGCAGGGTGAGAGGGATATCCGCCCTGCACTTCCATTAATTGTTGATGGTGATGAGGAGTGGAGAGAGAGCAGGGGGGCTGACAGGAGCTCCAGTTATTTTCACAATCACACAGCAGGCCTGATGAACACATGAACTGAGCCCTGGAAATACCCCGCTGCTGATACACACACACATATATACACACACACACACACACACAGTGTAAACAAAAGCCCACACTGCTGCCATGTGATTGCTGGCTAGGGTGAATGACAACACATAAGAAACACAGGTACTTCAATAGAGCCATTTTTAACCAAAGAGTAGAATTTTACTTCTAGGCCATTTATAAATGTTGGTTAAGATTTCTTGCACCAAAAAAAGCCATAATTTTCCTTCATGAGCATTTTCCCTCTCCCCTTCTCGACCCTTAAGGTACAGTCAGATCAGCATAATTGTCTATTGTCAATAGTGTAGCAATGTATGAATCACAGCTCACATATTCAAAATAAGCTGATTTCTGTTAGTCAATTCATCTAATTCTCATGACAAACTTGAACGAGCAAAATCGCTCTCATGCGGAATTACAGATCACTTGGATTCCTTTTGAAATGATTTTGCTGTGAAATTTCACTAAGCAATGGTAAATATGACTGCACCTTAAGAATTAAATCAGCAGTTACTGATAGCACTGTTCCCTATAAATAGAGTTATGACAACACATAAGAAACACAGGTACTTCAATAGAGCCATTTTTAACCAAAGAGTAGAATTTTACTTCTAGGCCATTTATAAATGTTGGTTAAGATTTCTTGCACCAAAAAAAGCCATAATTTTCCTTCATGAGCATTTTCCCTCTCCCCTTCTCGACCCTTAAGGTACAGTCAGATCAGCATAATTGTCTATTGTCAATAGTGTAGCAATGTATGAATCACAGCTCACATATTCAAAATAAGCTGATTTCTGTTAGTCAATTCATCTAATTCTCATGACAAACTTGAATGAGCAAAATCGCTCTCATGCGGAATTACAGATCACTTGGATTCCTTTTGAAATGATTTTGCTGTGAAATTTCACTAAGCAATGGTAAATATGACTGCACCTTAAGAATTAAATCAGCAGTTACTGATAGCACTGTTCCCTATAAATAGAGTTCTCTATTTAAATGAAATTAGTTTTGATTGGCTAATTTCTGTGTATCAGTATAAGGTTCACACTGAAGTTCATCAGGGAATGTCAATACTGGCAGGTAGATATGTACATATTGATGGTCAAATGTTAATGTGCTCAAGGTTGTAATGTCATATCCCTGATGTTTTTGTTTGCTTTTGCTGTGAAATACACCAGCCCAAAAATGAGCCAATTAACATCTTTGCATCTGATCGAGATTACATGCAATTTGGGAACTGAGAGGTGCTGTGGTTTGTCGTAAAAAGACAGTGTTGCATGGCTAGTGTGCCTAATTTGGCGAAAATGTCATGTCCTCTTCTCCCTAGTAACAACCATTGCATTACTTAGACACACATACACACGCCTTTATTCTAGTTTCTATTTTAAAACGAGAGCACTGCAGGACACATGATTTATTTATTGGCCTGGAGGTTAAACAGGGCCCTTTCTCTCATGGTGGCTTCCAAGAACAGAAGCTGGTTTCCCCAAAGCTCTTCTACTCAATGACAGAAAGAGAAGCATCTAAATAAAATGAATATATTCCATGTCCAAATGTTTCCTATCAGAGCAACGCATGCTTCCAGGAATGAAAAGCTGCTCACCATCAAACAAATGACGAATGTTGTGAATAAGGACAATGAAATTTAAATTGCCGAGAGAGACATGATCTCATTCCTACACTGTCTGGTCGAGCACCTTCAGCAGGACTTCGGCTGTAATCTCATCTTCTCCTCCTCCTATGCACACACACCCTTGTGAAGGACGGAGCAGATGCACTTTTCTTTCCATCCCCCACCTCATTCCGCACCGGGCTGCCATCCATCACTTTAACAGCAATATGTTCCAGGATTTTCCACATGGCGCTGCGGTGGAAGACACTGTGAACGCAGGGTGGTGCTCGGCACTGGGGGAATAGGAAAGTGCTTCCAGATCCAAACTTTGACCCAGATAAAAACAGCTTCCTTCCCCTTTCTTGCTCTCCGTCCAGCAGGCTGGAGCTTGGGAACAAGGCTGGGCGTGGTGCTCGCACTCTTTCTCTAGCCCGTCTCCATGTTCCCGAAAACAGCCTCTCACCGTCCAACAGCTGCTTAGAAGTATTCCGTACTGTTCCCTGGCTCTCCAAAGAAATCACGTTTCAGAGACATCTTGTTCAGATTGTCAATGTGACATGCTTCATTCATATTTGCTGTCCTAGACAGGCATAAGCCGCAGAAGTGTGTCTGCCATTGAATAACGGTCACTCTTCACCACGGTTCGGTGCTGTGCAGATCCGTAACAATGTGCTATAGGGTGCAGCCCGTAAAGTGACACAGCGGTTCCGAATTAGGTCCAGAAAACATGTCTGTGCATCATCTGTTTTTGTTGACGAGCTGATGCTGATCGGATGAGACTGAGATTTCACATGGACTAGAGACATAGGTGGCACAAACACAACTATAAAATGTTTCCTTCCATTGTTTAATTACTTTTGACAGCTATAGCTAGATAACCAATGTCAGCTGTGGGTTAGCGCTTTATAAAAAAAGAAATATCTGCCTGAATGATAACATAACCAAGTCTGAGATCATTTACCATGACTTATGAAAGATTAATAAACAAAACTACAACAATCCAAATTTAAAGTTGACATTAATCAACTTGACTGCAGTGTAAATGTGTAACCAAGTTTCTAGTGACAAATTTGTAAATGCAGCGATTAAGCTTGACCAATCAGTGGCAAAATTTGTTTAGAGAAATCTTTTGCCTTCATGTAAAATTCCAGATTGCGTGGATTCCTATTAAGATGATTGGACTTTGCAAACCTTCACTGAACAACTGATAAATATGAACGTTTTTTCAGTTTCTTTCTGCAGCGGTACGCTAAACAGCTTCTCCCAAAGTAAAATCCTATTGGTCCAAAATCGTGGACTGCAATACTATGTAATAAACAGCAAATGTTTAACATGTTTAGATTCAACTTAACCACAAGTAGCTAATCAATAAAACCACATGCAAAACTCTTACGTTGTCAGAAAAGCAGGTTTAAAATTAAGATGTTTGTGATGTTATAAAAAATGGTCTCTAATGTGCCAAATTCAAATCAATATCTAGTCTAGTCATCATACAGGGTGCAGCTCAGGCTGTTACTGTACATCAGTGAAATTAACAATGTGTTCATTAAGAATGAATGAAGTCCCATTACCGTCCTACTCCACATGACTGAGTGCTCCTATTAGCATTCATCTGCTTCCTTCACTTGCCTCTCAGTCGCTCTTTTCCTCTGTCTTTGTGCACACAAAGGGCAGACGTGTTCCTGATCTGTCCCTCTCTGAAGAGCACAGCTCCTGCGTTAATGTCATCCTGTCCTCTGAAGATTCACGACCCGAGTCCAGGGCACGTGTCAAGGTGAGACAGGCCAAATTTACTGAACCATGTATAACAAAAAGGCCTGTCCACACGTAGTCTATTAAAATTTTGAACAATCATATCGTACTGATGTATATACATACTTCTGTAGTTGCAATGTGGAAAACGTGGACAGAATTGTGGAATTAAGTCATACAATGGAATTTACTGTATAAGGCAGAATGTCACAAATTTGCCAAATTTTGGATGAATAAATCAAAAGTAGGTCAGTACACTTAAATCAAAATGTGATATGGACTAGTGTCTGTGAATATTAAGCTGCAAAATACTATTAAATATGAATCCTGCATGTTCTGCGGGTCTCTGTGTGAATGAATGGCGACGCACTGTTTCGTTTACTACACACATACTGAAGCACGCATGGTGCCCGTAGTGTTTTCAGCTTTAGCCTCCTCAATATTTGAGTACATGTGACACATATAAACATAATTTCTAGAACTGCTTTGAGAGTCACTTCATGAGCATTTTATGGTTTCTTTTGAGAAAAACTATCATCGTGTCATAAATAGAGAAACTTAAAACTCTTCACAACAACCCGTCAAACTAAAAGTTCAGTTTAACGTGAAGAGACGGTGACAGAAAATAAATTGATAGTACGACAACTTCTAATAAAATTATTAAAACTTTATTTTTAAAGTCCCCCTGTGGTGTAAATCAAGTTGTTTTATGTTGTTTATTTGTCTATGTGGTGTTTTTAATATGCTTTTAGACAAACCCATTTCGACAAATCCATTTATCAACACCAATGCAGAGTATTTTCTCCTTAAAACTGTAGTTTCCCAAAGGCAGTCACAGAAACGCGGTTTGAAACAGCCTTTGTTTTGCTACGTCACAAAACTCAATAACCAATCACATCAAGGGATCCTATACTTAGCATATCATTAACTGTGCTGCAAAGCAGAGGGTCTAGCAGTGGGATGGCAGCCAGGTTAATCCGGTAACAGTTATACTGGCGCGATTTGGAATCACAAACTTGGCTGCATTTGAGTCTTCAAGGCATTTTGAGGACACAACATCGTCAAGCAAGTAAATTTAACGAATGTTACAGTATGCACTGTAGTTGTCCGCTAGTAAAAACGGTTTTATCAGTCATTATCTGTGTACGAACCAGCGCAAACAGATAATGCTACCTCACGAAGTTAGCCATCAGTCTCCTTGCTTACGTTGAGCATACCAGCTTATTTCTGGTTCAAACACATATGGCTTAATTAAACCAATATTTCCACTTGCCATTGCCATTGTATCGCGTTTACTACAGTTCAGTACAGTTCAGGAGGCACTGGCTCATGGCTGGCTGGTGTGTGACTGAGTGGAGGTGGGGCTAATTTGCGTATTCATAGATCCGCGTATAGTAAATGAGGCAAGGGTGTAGAGTTGCATTCAACTTTAGGGGGACTTTAAGGAATATTTACCAGATTTTTTTTTTTTACCAGAATTTATTTACCAGAACAATATAAATACCCAACACAGTACTTCTAGGAAAACTTATTTCTCTATTATTTAGAGAGGCGTTTGATTATTACAATTTAATGAAACCATTAAAATGGAATTCAGAAAAATTATTGAATCATAATAAATTCGAGAAAAAAACATAGGGCCTTAAAATGTTTTGTTTAACTTTTAATAAATTGCCGTTAAATCGTGTACATTTCATGATTTCAATTAATTAGACATGCTTTTTGATTAATAAAATGTCATTTAAACATTAAAACAGAGTCTAAAATGGAATTTGGGAAAAAATTAATTTTATAGGGCCCTACTTTCTTTCACCAACTGATGCTGGTACATTTGCAGTTTTGCTCCCAGAAATATTGTTTTAAGACAGGAAATGAAGTACTTTTAAATCCTGTTTGAAATGGTCACATATGAGCAACCACGAATACACCTCATTATCCTGTCTGGCAGAAAGGATGCTGCTTGAAATCACAAACACGTTTTGATAGAGATAATGATGCTGCACATCTCTGGGTGCATATGAGGATGGACCTATGTTAAAAAAAAGTATGTTGTTTAGATGGGAGATGGGAAAGGGAACATGCAGGCGGAGTGTTGCCATGGCAATGGGCAGCGTGGGGAGCTGACACAATACTTGCATCAGTCAGAGGTGTAAACAGCAAATGGGCGCACGGAGACAGGATGTTCCTTCCAGCGCTCTACAAATGCTTTTCACAAGAGATGACGCATTCAGAAGATGATTCATTGTGCGGAAAGCTGGAATGACATGAAGAAAGATACCATAATAACGCTATTATAGCATTAATGGTGACGTCTCCTAACATCGGCATAAATATCAGCACAATTAACCGCTGTGGCGGTGGGAAAATGCAAAAGATGAGTGCAGAAACAGCCCAGCGGCACGTAAAAGCTTTTGTTGAGGAGCGGACGACATGTGTGCTCCTGTTGCTATGGCAATACTACATACGTGACGTGTGTGAAAAAAGCTTGTTGCTGGGGTAATACAAGTGTGTGCGCTGATTGTGTCTTTCATATAGGTTTGTGTCATTTCAAGCGGTGTGTTGTTGAGGTCATTTATTAAGCGCAGTTACAGTGAGTAATTCTATACGTTGTGGATTAAATCATCCAGGGAGTTCTGTGTATATGCAAATATGCATGCTAAAACGGCAGCTGTCTGCATGTGAAAGTGTGTAAGTGTATGGGGGAGGGTGGCTGAGCCGTGTGTATGTGTGTGATATAGGTTTCTTAATTAAAACAGAGTACGCCAGTGTGATGCATGCTCTGTTTTGTGGAATAGTATCCGTTAATGCAATTTCTCACAAACGTTAAGAGAATTATGGGGTGCTGGGATATTGTGATGTGCAATGGAGAAGAGAAATCACAAGCATCTATGCATGCTTCATATGCAGGGTGTAAAAACAATCCCACCACTCAACACAGAGGGTGTAACACTAAAGGGCTGTTCACACTGACAGCAAATTGCAGCCATAAAGCAACTAGAAGTCATTTGTTTTTAATGAAAGTTGATGATCTGAGGTGAAATAAGGAACTGGCCATCAAGTATAGAACACACTGCCAGCTATTTATTTATTGAAGACTCCCCAGGTGCTCCAGGTTCTCGGTCTTTATTAGTTGTTTGTGTTACAGTTCTGTCTAATAATTGAAGGGCATAATGTAGGCTAATACTGTTTTAAAACTGTGACGGCATTAAGCTAATACAAATATGCATTCTAAACATTTGGATAAACATTTAATGCCACAAATCTCACAACTTTAATCGAATCCAACTAGTGCCTAAATTGTGCATGTGTTATCTTTAAATTATATTGGCCATCAGCCACCCCACCACACTTATTTGCATCAGACATCAAAACAAATCCATATTGGTCAACCACTAAATATTTTAGAAGTTACATATCATGAAAATCTGATTTTGTCTGTTTAAGTGCTATAATTGGACCCCCTATCTATCAACCCAGGAAATGTGGAAAAATAATATAAGTATTATAATACCGCCCCTTAATCTGCATGTTTCCAACCACAGTGCCGCCACTGTGTTTTCGCAAGCGACAGCACTGTACCAGTTCTAACGCCATGGCAAAATTTTGAGCAAAACATGCTAACTGTTTTGTCTTTGGCTGCGCCGACGAGCACAAAACACTATTTAGAGTTCCAGCCTCATGCAGAAGAGTCAAGAGAGCAGTGAATTTATTGATTTATTTACTGTATATTATGCTGCTGCCACACAGATCTAATATAAACATGCGATTTCTTTCCCAGCTGTTTACCTTCACAGACATAACCGACTATTTTTGTAACTTGCGTGTTTTTAACATAAACTTGTGTGTATTTGACAGTTTAAGTGCAATAAGACATGAAAGAGAACTTTTGAGTTAAGTACTCACATGCCGTGTGACAGCCACTTTCTGGGCGTGTGCTTCGGTTCTGTGCACTCAGAAAACCGTATATCAGAAGTTTAAACTAATATGGTTTAAAATGCATAATTTCAGAGTGATAGACACAATAATCAAAACCAAACATGTTTTTAGTGGAGTATCTGAGGAACGAGCTGTAAAGGCACAGCCCTATTCTGGAAAAGGGGCGGGGAGCGGCAGCTCATTTGCATTTAAAGACACATGCACGAAAACAGCGTGTTTCTGCTTCCACAAATAATAGGCAATTTCAAAATGATATACAGGGCTGTACAGTGTAACATATATGTCGCACGTGCTACGCAAAAACTGGTCTGTGCGATGAATAAATTTACTACTGTAGCACACGTGCAATACAGTTGTGCATGTTCATAGCACAGCCGCTTAATTGTGTGAAGTGATTTCGTTGTGCTTGTTTGTGTGTGTGAGACTGATTATACTTGGTAGTTAGGGGTGTACGATATGACGATTTCTGATCGTGGATGAATTAAAATGTCTCTACGATCTGCTTTTGAAGAAATGTAGTATCTATTCTATCATCTGCAGTTCTGGCGCATTCACAACAAATGTTAACTCAGCGGTAGAGTTACACTCACAGGACACTGCACTTATGCGGAATCAAAAAGTACATTATTTGCATCTGCTTTAAAGCCTTGCCAGTGAAACATTCACGTGCTGTTCTGACATGTACTTTTTCTGAGCACGTACACATGAAGAGCACACAACGCACACTAAAACAGCACCTGATTACTAGACTAAGTTGTCTTTCGCGTTTGATTAATTTTGAATCTAATACTGTCAAAAACACACAAGGTTTACATAACACAGTTGGTTATGTCTAAAATGAATGTAAACAGTTGAGAGAGAAACGGATGTCTGCAGCTCTTAAAGTGACAGAACTAAACATGCTGCCGTTTGTTATTAAAGGAATAGTTCACCCAAAAATTTTATTTCTGTCATTATTTGCTCACTCACATGTTGTCCCAAACCTGTAATTTAATTCATTTCTTTCTTGTGCTGAACACAAAAAAGAAAATTTGAAGAATGTGGATAACACATTCAGTCTTATTTTTTAATAACAAAGATAAATAATGACAATTTTATCTTCACCCACTTTGACCTAAACATCTGCCATTCTTTTTTATTTTATATTTTGTTGAGGTGCAGAAGATGTTACGTTTCCGTACTCTACAGTTTTTGCAAATAAAGAAAAACTTTGTCTAAAAACAATTTTTGTGATGGTTTGTATTTTTTGTGCTCTGTATGGAACATCAATGCCTGTTTAAGTGATGAACTCCATTACTTGTGTTTGTTTTCAGACATGATAAAAGACATTTTATACTTGTGCTACAACTGTTTGGCCTGTTGCTACAAAACTTTCAACCTCTGTAGCACCAGTGCAATGTGCAAAAAAAGTTAACGTACAGCCCTGATATAGTAAATGATCTGTGGGGTATTTTGAGCGGAAGCTTCACAGACACATTCTGGGAACACCTGAGCCTTATATTTAGAGATCGACCAATATATTGATTTACCAATATTTTTCCTGATATTTAAGCATTTTACAATAATCGGATATCGGTTTTGTAATATCGGATTCACAGATAAACGCTGCCATCTTGTGGATGTTTTGAGAATTGCGCGCAGGATCACCATTGCAGCGCATCTGAGGGGAAACAAGGCAACAACAACGGCGTGCACGGGTACTTGATTTACTGTAGTTAGTAAACTTTATTTAACATAACGGCCATTAATGCACAAATGAGATGTGTTACATAAATGCCTGATATGCAGTTTATGCAGCTTGGCTCAAAGAAATAGAGACGAACTCACGGAGTCATGTAAGATAATCCATCAAGTCCTGTCCCAATAAAGACGTAACTTTGCGTGAATTAAATAATATGCAGCCATGAATGGGCGCATGTTGGAAATAAAAGTGCTGAATTTAATTCGCTATCTGTTGTCTATATGCTCATCGTCTCATGAAGTCGGAGTCACGTAGGCTAAGATAATCCGTCAAGTCCTCTCCCAATAAAGACGTAACTTTGCATTAATTCATTAATACAGCCATGAATGAGTGCATGTTGGAAATAAAAACGCTAAATTTAATTCTCTGTCTGTTGTCTATGCTGTTGACTATCATTAGTCTCGTGAAGCCGCTTTCATATTGCTGTTCACTCCCCGGGTTGATGCTCAGGAAATGCTCCAGCACGGCCACAGCATGTAACTTTTAACAAGATTCACTTGTTTAAAACACCCTAAATTGTATTAACATTTACTATATAACCATTATTTCGCTAATAATCATCTAAATAGATACAACTCTATGGAAATAATTATTTATTATCTCCACGAGCGATCGCAGTTTGAATATAGTTCTGTGTAAATGCATAGATAAACTGCGCTGTCAGCAGGCATTTCATAATCTATCGACAAAAACATTAGTAATTCTGATATAACATGCCAGTTGAGAAATGCAATAAAATACGATGTTTTGTTTGTTATATTTCAATATTCCAGAGAATATTATTCAGTGAATTAACATTATCCAGTGAATTATTCTTCACTCTTTAGCCTATTAAACAGCTTATAAACCTACTAAAACTGTAGTTTATTTATTTTCTCCATTTGAAAACATTAGACCTTCTACATTTATTTTGCTTATTGTTAATATTAGTGTTGCTGCTGATGCTTTAAATAAAATGTTTTTTTATTGTTGTGATGTGAAGATTAAATTTATCATGAAAGACTGCTAATTTTCAACACTTTTTTTAAGATGACTGAAAGGAGGAAAAACCAAAGTGAAGTATGGACTTACTTCACTCAGTCATTTATTTACTTTATAACAGTAAATAAATATTGGTTCTGCATATCGGTTATCGGGCACATAAACATGCAAATAATTGGTATCGGTTATAAAATATCAATATCGGTCGATCACTACTTATATTACATATTGTAAAAAGGGGCAAAATAGGTCTCCTTTAATACTATAATATTATGATGCTCTTTTGTCCATTTGTGCAGGATTTGCCCCAAAATCAGCTCAGAAAATGTGGACAAATGTCCAGAGAATCCATCCAGTACTGATAAGGTTGGATCCAGATATTAGAGACCAACAGCACAGCGACTTGGTGACCTCCAGCGATTTAATGGCTGTCAGTGTGAATGTACCTTAACTGCCATGACAGTAAACAAGGGCATGTTTCATTGTTACACAGAGTTCTCAAGTCCTTTACGCAGCCACACCGAGTTCAGAGGTCAAATTCCTCCTCTTCTATCCCACTCCAGGATAAACGAATGCAAATGTATGCCCAGACCCAATCCTGCTCAGTAATGCAGCCCACAGAAAATAATGAGTGCAAGTCACAAGCGTGTAGACGTCTCTTCCAGTAAGGCACACCATAACAGCACTCCTGTTTTCTGTTTCTCTCTCACTCTCGCCAACTGGCCTCACACACAGAGCCTCAATTGTTGCGATTATGCCAAACAGATTCCTGGACTCCAGCCCCTCCTCCGTCCATCCATGGATCGGTCTGCACTGTGGAAAAAATCCGTGAAGGAGAAAAGAGGCCAAGACAGGATGTGAGCAAGCCAGCTCATCACACTCCAGCAAGCAAACAAGTTCCCAAGCACTTCAGAGGTCAGACTTTGGATTTTTGAAAGGGGGCGGGATTTTAGTTTTCACAACGTGATGATGTGTTGGAATGTGTCAGGGTCCTGTGAGAGTCACAGATGCAGAGATTGAGGAATAGGCCTACTCCTTTTGAGCACATTTCTTGGCTCTGAGTGGCGCTGTAGAGATGAAGAAAAACCTGCCTGTTTCCTCTCGACATGCTGTGGTGTGCAAACGGTTGAGTGTGAGAGTGTCCTGTCCGTGACTGTAGTGCCATAACCTCACTTTTACCTGGGAGTGAAACACACTCATGCTCTGTACTGAGCTGCATTATGGTCAAATGTCAAGCTTTAAAACAGCAACCTAATTACAAAGGAATCTCATAAGCGACTGATATAAAATACTCTACATGGATGGCAACATGCACATGCACCACACAAATAGTGTTTGACATTAGAAAATAGCTGTCAACCAACTGCTGTCTGAATCCTCTTTATATTTTTGCTCCGCCATTACAAACTTCAACTCTATAGCATCTAGGGCTACCCTCGACTAAAGATTTTTCTGGTCGACCAGTAGTTGTTAATTTTAAGCATTAGTCGACTAATCACACATTTATTAATAAACCATTTAAATAATTATAATGAGCCTTTAATGACCTACATAGCCTAGTACAGTGGTGGACAGTAACGAAGTAGTTTTAATTCGTTACTGTACTTAAGTAAATTTTTCAAGTATCTGTACTTTACTGGAGTAGTTTTATTTTGAGTAACTTTTACTTTCACTTCACTACATTCCAAAGCATAAGATCGTACTTTTTACTTCACTACATTTCATAAAGCATTTCGTTACTCCTTATAATATATCACGTGCTCCGAGACGCAGAAGCTGTGTCTGATTCAAGAACGAACTGATTCTTTTCAATGAACCTGTTAAATCGGTTCGCAAATCGCACCAAACGATTCATTCACGAATTGGAATGATCCGATTGCAGCTGTTCTCGAGTCGACAACTCACTGATTCAAATGATCCGTTTAGTGTGAGTCTCCAGTGAACTGAATTCACAAGTAAGAACCGGGAGATCTTGTGAGCGTGCGCGCGTCTGATGCTGTTAAAAGTAAGTTACTAATGTCAAATTTTAGTACTAATTATTGTAACTGAAAATCATATTTAGGTCAAAGCTGTCAGTTGTTTGTGAACTAAATCTGCTGTAAAGGGTGATCTGTTTAAGCCCACTGAAATGATTGAATGCAGACACATTAACATCAGAGTCTCTATGTTTTACATCAGAGTCTCTTAACGTTTTAAAAAAACATTAAAATAACACAGATTCAATAAAATAACTCATGCACGTTCATCTTCCCCGCTGCTGTGACATTAGCAGTTTTACTAAAATCCTATGCATTTAGCCCTATGTGACATCTGTTTTTATATTGTTTGTCAGCACATATTGGTTATTTTGGGAAAATCCAAAGTATTTTGAGCAGTAGGATTATAAAAAATATATGCTCATATAAAATTAAATGATAAAAGTAGCCTATATAAAACTGCAAAATAAACATTCATCTATCAGTACTTTTTACTTAAGTACATAAAAAATCAAGTACTTTTGTACTTTCACTCGAGTAAAATTGAAAACTGAGTACTTTTACTTTTACTGGAGTAATATTTTATTATACAGATCTGTACTTTTACTCAAGTACTTGATTTGTGTACTTCGTCCACCACTGGCCTAGTAAGCACTCAGGCACACGCATAAAGCTTGCCACAGCAGACCGGCAGAAGTAATGATTATTAATGTGTCAGGGAAAAACAATAAGGAGGCTGCATTAACGTTTTAATAATTTACTGATAAACTAGTGCTTTTTTTGTTCTTGGTTTAAGAGATGAAGTCGGCGACACTGACTCGTCATTTCCGCAGTAGTGGATGAGCCTGTATGCATGTTTCATACGGATTACATAATCTGAGAATATTTGTTTTCCATTTGAATTGGTTCATGTGAAAGTAGACATATAGATATGTTTTCATTTCGGAGTTTCACGCTCAAGTTCACAGAGACTGAGACGGCAGAAAGCGCATCCTGTTTGCTTTCATTATTTTACAAAAGCGCAATGTTTTGTTGTTATTGTGAGTACACACAAATAAATGTAGTCTTTACAGATTCGAAAGATGTATTACTCTTATCTGTATGACCAAAAATGACGGAGTATTATAAGAGCACGTGACCGCACCAGCACCTCATCTGTCCTGCAGTGAAGCACTACTGTTCAGTTTCCACACTTCAATAGCACACATTTCTCTAGGTTAACATTACATTAAGCAGCAATGTAAAGTTGCTAATACTTATATTTCAGATGATAAGCCATATTTGAGGTTGATGAATGATAGGCGAGCATTTGGATGTCCTGTCCGATGTACTAGCCTACCACATAGACCAGCTGTTAATGATCTGTCCGGTACGGACTGCGTGACTTCGCGTGTGGATTAAAGAAAAAAAATGTCTGCGACTAGGCGACCAGGGTTTCCCATACATTGATTTATTTGTAGCGGCCCACCACAATATCAACACTGACCGCCACAAATAGATTTTCCAAAAGGCTTGACTTCGTTGAATAAACATGAGCTCTGCACATTTCAAAATCAAAACGCGGCACGGGTGTTTTTATATAAAAGTATCTTTTTTGAAGGGAACCGATTGTCTTCAGAAAAGTTTTAATGTCATTTTCATTTAATCTTTCCTATAATGCCTGATAAAGCAGCATTTATGAGCGCAGCGCTGCTTTGATTACAGCCATTACTGGGGAATCTGCTATTTCTGCCACTCCAAAAGTGCCTCCTGCTGGCAGAGAATGAATTTGCACTTTCAATAAGCCTGTCTGCTGTTTTATATTTACATTATATACATATATATTTCCCCCAGGGGACATGCCGCCACACATAGAGTGCAAGCCTGTGGGAAACACTGGCGACTAATAAAATTTCGGTCGACCAAGCCTTATCTGGTCGGCTAACGGTTCGTCGACTATTAGGGGGCAGCCCTAATAGCATCCCTATTGTTATTATTATATATAAACATACTATATTATAAAATAATATAATTTGCTGTGACCAACAGTAATTAGTAATATGACAGAAAGTGTTGGCCACCACAGTTTGTCATGAAAAAATACTATACCAGAAGCTCATACAGCACTGAGATTTTAGTGGAAATATGTAGGCAGTCAGCATGCATTGAGTTACCTTAAAAGTAGCATTTTTTTTTCTGCCTACTTTTGCATCACAAGCTCATCACCATGTGCCTACAAACATTTTGGAACAGGGCTTCTAATTCCATCATATTATTGATATACTTTCTACATTTACTGCAAACCCATTAGAATTTATTTTCTTTTTTCTTCTTCCTGCAGAGATTAACCATAAGCAACCCCATAGATCTAAACTACACTAGTCAACATTTGAAGTGAATCAAAACCTTTCGTCAAAGTTGTCCTAAAACCTAAAACCAAAAAAATGTGTTGTTTTCTTAGGACAACTTTGATTAAGTTTTTGATCCACTTCAAATGTTGACTACTTTAGATTAGTCCACATCTGCTAAATGACTAAATAAAACATCACCTACGGAAATGTGAAGGGCGTTCCAATGCAACAAAAGCATGTACACAGTAAACCACACAACTGCAGCATTCACAAAATAAGGACCCGCTTTTAAATTTATCATAATTTCCCCACATGCTACGCCCAGGTTTGGGTTCAGGGGGAGAGAGCGTTCGATAATTTGCTGGCAGATGGCTTTTCATTATCCGTTGTGCAGGATGGAGGTGAGCCCACAACACTGGGGATAAAACATGTCGTGAATATGAATCCAGCAGTGGAGAGCATCTCCTCCCATCTGTCATGTGTGTTTGTTTTCAGAGCCTCTCTCTCTGTGACTGTGTTTTATCTAAACTAGATTAATTAAGCTGTTTATGAAAGTGGCTTAGCACAGAACAATAGAAGAGGCTGTTTGTTGTCCTTATTAGTGCTCTGAGCATGAAGCGCTCATGGAGGCAAAATCATGTAGCTGACCAGCTTGTATACCCATCCACCCAGCAGGATGTTGAAGCTAGAGGGAACATACTCAGATGGTGGGGGAATACAAGCAACGGATTTCGATGAACGCACGGTAACCTGAGGGTTTTCTACCAGAAGATCCATCTTGGAAGCCAAAATTTGTAAACGGACAGGGCCACACGGGCAGAGAAGTGAGATGGGTCACCTTTTAGCTTAGTGTAAACGCAGCCTAATGTAACTCCAAAATACTGCAAGCAAATGAGACGGAAAGGCTCTCACCTGATAGGGCTGACAGGCTCCTTCATCTGTTAGGAAGTCCAGGTGTCTGTCAGAGAAGAACTCGATGGCTGTGATGGACCCTAACACTGTCTTCCCTACCAGAGGCTTGAACGTCTGTAAGGACAGAAAACACTCTGGTTAGTCAATGATCTGGGCATCAGAAGCTAAAACAAACAAGTGTGTCATGCTTGACAGCTCAAATGGAACACAAATAAGTTTGATGCATCCCTTTACACATCCATCCAACCTAAACAGCACATAAACACATGCAAACATGCTCCATGTGACTGACTATTAAAGGCCTTCACACTGAGTTTTATGCTGGGTAAAATAACATTTCATGCTACTTTGAATGGGGGTCAGCACTGTATTTACACTGGGGTTACTGCTGTTAATTTGCTAGAATATAACAGAGAACTGTTTACCAACATGCCACCAATCATACACTACCTCAGTGCAAACCTCATTGAATATTCACATGATTTATACATTCACAGAAACTTTCATGTGCTGTGTTTAGTTTCAGCATCTGAGGGAATGGCTAAAAATGAGGAACCGTGACTGAAAACACACCTACGGGTTTCTATTTTTATTTTTATTTTTGTGATTCAAGCGATGTTATTATAGCAACTTTGTACATATGCAAAAAAAGTACACTAAGTTCTTGAAACTTGAGTACTTAGAATTCATTGCTAACCCAGGTAAAGTATGAACAGGATGAACCAAGATAACCAATGATTATGTAAACCCAAGGTTAAACACGAACAATTTCAAGTGAGAAAACCCATTTGTTTTCCTGATAGCTGTTTTTCCTGCCAGTGAACCAATTAACAGGGTATCTGCAGAACTTTAAAAATCCAATTTAAGACATTACAACCTTTTTAAAATGAATACCGTATGTCCATACCAAACAAATTCATACAATCTCAGAATAAATCCTGTATCTCAGACTCTTCTACTTAGTTAAACAAGCTAGGGCTCACATTCAACTGCAAAATGGGCTAAATGCATAACACTGAATGTGTTAAATGAAGTTCTTAGTCCTTCTTGTGATGACAAGGCAGCCCAGAGACAAGCTATAAGAGTTTACGTTAAATTAAATGTCAAAATGAATCATCTGTAGATCATAAGCAATTGCTTGGCATAAATGTGCTGTATTCACTGACTATGAATGCAAATGAAACCATGAGCATATAGAACGTGCAGCACTCACATTTACTAAATCAAATCAATGCTTTTTAATGTTTTATAAAAAAGACTTTTTAGGGACCTGTACGCACCCTAAATTAAAGGACGCAACTCTACTCAAGCAATAGATGCATTTATGACCATGCGCCTGTGTGTGAGCTAAACACAGTTTGGGCTCTGAGAGTACTTTCTCACGGCACAGTAAACATCTGCAGCTTCACCTTAGATCAGAGGTCTTTCCTGAGACTCTAATTGAATCAGAAGGTTAAATTGGCACTAGTATGACTACACAAGAGCTGGACTGAGTGGACAGTAATTGGATTCATTACAAGCCCGGACTCACACTAGAGTACAAAACTGCAGCTGAACTTAGTATGTGTGTGCGTGAGTGAAAATGGCATGCCATCTGGTCACTGGCATGAAAGCAGGCTTCATGCTACACGCAGACACGACAGTCATGGGACTAGCTGCACATGGTCGCCATCACAATCTACTCTTCATGTCTGCTAGTAGGGAACATATCTACAACTGTGCACTGCCAGAGGTTTATGTATTTCGATGTCATTTCAGTTTCTTATTTACACTCCCATAATTCCTACAAGCAGAACTGGAGGTCATTAAGAAGTTAAGACTGTAGGTTATTTATGTTTAAAGAAAAAGCCTGTGACATCTTAGTCTGCATTCTCAAAACGAGTGTTTTGAGACTTTTTGTTGCAGTTGCAACCATTGTACACAATTTAAAAAAAAAATGTTAAGCTGTAAATAAAACAGATTGCTTCTGAGTGAAAATAGTTTTAATGTAAATCCTACTCCTTTTTATTTAATGCTGCAGTAAAAAAAAAAAAAAAAAAAGGGTTGAGGGAAAAATTTTAAATTTTTCAACTGGAGGTCATTAAGAAGTTAAGACTGTAGGTTATTTATGTTTAAAGAAAAAGCCTGTGACATCTTAGTCTGCATTCTCAAAACGAGTGTTTTGAGACTTTTTGTTGCAGTTGCAACCATTGTACACAATTAAAAAAAAAAATGTTAAGCTGTAAATAAAACAGATTGCTTCTGAGTGAAAATAGTTTTAATGTAAATCCTACTCCTTTTTATTTAATGCTGCAGTAAAAAAAAAAAAAAAAGAAGGCTGACGGAGAAATCTGTAATGTTTCCTCGTTATTAAACAAATAACCCCTAAATAACTGAACGGTAGGCCTATTTTTTTTTTTTTTTTAAAGAGCGACTGCATTTCATACAAGTGTGTGCATGTGATCTTAATCTGTGCTGGACCTTTGGCTGCACAACCTACCATTTCTATTTCTATCAACAGAGGTCAGAAAGACATGCCCATGTCTGGATGCCTCTAAAACAGCCCTTGAGAGTGAAACGTAACCACACTGACCAACAGGAAGAGTTTTTATACCAATAAACAGTGTAAGCGTCTAACCACCAATCTCTGAGATAGCGCAGTCTAGCTGAATAATTCTGATTGTTGAGATGTGAGCTCAGACGATCTGTATTGACTGTCTTTCTGCCTGCATGTCTCTCACTGAACCTGATCTACAGCAGCAGGGGAAAGACTAGCTGTGGATTTACACTTCTAAAATAAACCTTTCATCAGCCTCACAAGCAGTCAAGTGAGCTGCTACTGAATTTGACTTCTATATAGAGTACTGGCCTATTATTAAAACAGAGTTACTATTAAAAAAAGATTTGCTACACATAGTTCCAGTTCTGGATGCTGATTGGATAATACAACATTCAAAAGATGCTAAAATACATGTTATACAGTAGTACCAACTATAAAGCGAATTTATGTAACTGCACAGGTCAAGGGACTATATCTGTTAGTTGAATGATGGCAAATAATGAGTTTGCTTAAAATGTAATACAAAATATTGCTATATATAAAACATTCAGAAAATATTTTAAATAAAACATGCATTAAGCAATTTAACAACGCAATACAGCCATTTTAGCAATAATGCACTCAACGCTATAACTGTGTCAATACCATATTAAAAAAAAGGCTTTTTCTGACAATTTTTTAGAAATGCTAAAACAAAAACAGCAATTTCTCCTGTATATGCGCTACAAGTTGTTCAGAATATATGTAATGCATGTGTACAGTAAATTAATATGTGAATCAGATTGCAAAGTTTAGGGTACAGCTTCAAGGGGTTGCAGTCATGCCACTGTGTCATTCATAATACATCATGGCCTAGAGTGACTTAAAACAAAGCTTAAAAAAGCTTTCTTGTTTTAAACGTCACAGAAACATTGTGATTGATATGAATGACAACTAACATTCTACATTAAAATGAACAGTGCAGAGACATCTAACAAAGAGTATCTCAATCTAATTTTGTGAATCTGTGTGATTATTATTTACTAGAAGCAGCATGAATGTATTAGACTTGTGGCAAAGCTTCACTGCTGTCGTGTAGTTCCTCTTTGTGGTATAGGGAGTTGAATCAAGGCTACAGTCACTCGAGCCGTTTCTAGGACAGATAAATATAGCAACAGAAGATCCACTTCTCTTAAAGGAAAACCAGGCTTTGTTGTTCTAATAAAAACATCCACACAACACAGAGCTCTGCAAGATGCACACTTGATGCAGCTGTGAGAAGGAAAATAAAAACAGACAAAAGAGAGGAAAATACAGAGTCCTCTGAGTAGCTCTGCAGGTGCAGCCAATGATGTCTTACTCAATGATTCCTCAATTTAAAACCTGGTCAACCTTTGGTAGCAATCGGTCTATAGTCAAAATTAAGTAAGCAAAATTAAACATTAAACACTACCACAAATGCAGGGTTTTGCAGTTTACGGCCAGAGGATTTAATCAGAAACGAGATATCACCCCTGTGACACCTTCACACGCAAACACAGACGAACAGAGAGATGCAGAGGCACTTCCTTGAGCGAATGCAACTGGGTCACATCTGCCACTTGTCATTAGGGAGTTACCTCTCATCACAATCATGCTGCCAAACAGACAATAATTGCTGAGCGTCTCCAGAATACAAAATACACCTGAGTGGATCCACGATACACGCACACGACTGCAGCCGCACACACGAAAACACACAACACATGTATCTCATTCCCTCTGCAAGAACAAAAAGAGGCCAATGAAAGGAGGAGCTCTTTCAGAGAAAGCACAGGGTGGCTGTGTGCAGACAAAGCATCTCCAAAATACAGTCGGGCACTGCGCAGCGGGCCGTAATTCAGCTATAAATATTTGATAAGGCTGAGTGCACTGGAATGTGCGGCGGAGCCGTGAGCAGGGTTCATGCATAGCCAAGTGTGCTGGAGGCTGGGACGCTCCAGGATGACACTGATGAAGGATCTGATGAAGGTCACGGAGGAACGCCGACTGCGCTTTACACACACGCGTGCAGGATCTCACAGCGGAGCAGTCATTAACAGTAATGGACAGTCGCTCGGGCTTTCTTTGAACAAATAAATACATATCTCTGTTGTCTCTTTTGTATGCATTCAAGTCCTGAGCAATCAAGAAAATCGATGGGCTGCAAATTTCTCACAATCTGTAAAAACAGTCACAATTAGTAACAAGTGTTATTAATTCAGTTCTTGTATGTTCAAAATGCAAGTGTGCTGCTTACTGCCAAGCGGCAACCTCCCGCTCTCTCTCGTGAAGCCAACGAGGAAGTGACTTAAACTGTAATTCATCGACTGGCCGCTAGAGGCTGGCTGCAAAAGGGAGTCAATCCCATAGACTCCCCATGTTAAAATGCCCAACTTTACAGCAGAAAAAAACATGTTTACAGCCTGGTTCAAAAAATTATTTTGGTTTATATAGCTAATTTTGCCCTTCATGACAACTGTGAGGGGGGTGAATTTTTTTATAAGTCATCCGTTTAAATTATATTAAGCCTTAAAGTTCTGCATAATTAAGGGACGTGGCCACTTGAGTGACAGGTGGATTGCCGCTGCTGTCACCACCGTCGAGCTAGGTGGGCGTGGTTTCAGCAACCAGCTCCCGCCTTTTGCCCATTTTCGATTATCCGGGAGTGACGCGCGGTGACGTGCTGCCAAGATGGCGACGGCTGGCTCTGCCCACTTTCAGCTTTAAAAACCTCTTCAGGAACCTACGGGTGACGTCACGGACACTACGTCCATGTTTTTATACAATCTATGCTTACTGCTCAGTATCTTATGTAAAGGCTACTGCCTACTATTTTGCGCCTACTAAAAGTGTTACAGGACCTCACTATGTAGCATGTTTACTATGTGGCATACAAAGGCGTTTTTATTTAAAAAACAATTTTGCACAAAAATACATAGTAATTCTTTAAGTTGATGTAGTTACACATTGCATGTACTATAGTAACAACAGTAAATTATGCATAATTAAACAATTTCCCCCAACCAAATCCCTATAGTATATACTCATGTAGTTAATTAATGTTAGTCTGTACTTATTTGTGTAATTCCAAAGTAACATTACTTCAAAATAAAGTGTATTCACTGCCAATTTCAACTGCAACTGCACTTTTTTCAAATGCAAAAACAGTCACAAGAGACAGCAGTTGTTCAGTAGACTGCTTAAATCACCACAAGCACTCTTCGCAATAACGTTACGACCACAAATAGCATCACATTCCCAATTTGTATATGAGCAGGCCTGAGCTTGCATGAAACACTCATTGTGGCTTGTTGGTAACATTTGGGCAACTCAGCATAATGACATCATCCTGAGAACTGAGACCTTTAGTGAAGTTAGTTGTCAGTCATATCCTGAGGTGTCAGTAACCCCTCATCTGCTCAGAGAGCAGTAGACTGCTCCCATTATCAATGACTAAGCTGCCTACACTGCAAGTGTGAGATGAACACATTGACACTGATGTGTTGCATCATATAGCTCGCAGACAGTGTTTTTGTTTCTCCAGCAGAGTTCTTGCTGTGGAGGAAGACGCCATATCCCATGTTCCATAAACACCTGGAGCGTTTGCAGAGGGCTAGTTTCCCCCAGCATGTCTCAATCACAACTGTTACTAATTCAGATCTCAGGCTATGTTCAAAATGCACTGCAAGTGTGCTGTTTCTGTGCCTATTAAAATGCCACAACCTCACTAGTTTATTTTACTATGTGGTACTCAAAGTTATTGTGTATTGACATGGTTCAGCATGATCATCAGAACAAAACTTTTGTCTCAAAAAATTGTGCCTGGTATCCCCTCCTGCTTTATTTGTCAGACTGTAAATGGAAGGTTTATTTTTACTGCACATTTTGGTATTTCATGCATACATATTTGATACTGTGATTTGTAAACTCTAAGAATGCATGCTGCTACGAGTACTACTGCAGTATGACATTGCAAACATGCCCAGAGACAGAAAGCGAGCCGTATTCCAAGTAATTTTGCAGTACAAAAGAATTATAACCTCACCACAGAACTTCATCCCCCATAAAACAGTGAAACTGAGCAGAAGGATGGGACACCCGGCCAAGCTGGCTCTAACAAGGAACTTTAGTTCAATGGCCACTTCCTATCTGTGTTTCTAAGTAGAGGCACAAAGCTGGCAGTATGTGTGTCTTGCTCCAAAGAAAGCGGCACATTCCCTCTGCAGTCCTGAGAAAAGCCAGACTCATGAGAAACCACTACACACTGCAGAGAAAAACACATCCCAACAGGAGGAACGGTACTTTCCCACTTAACCCTGACACATCCCACTTCACACACACAATAACTGAAACCCAACCAACATTCCCTTATAACATCCAATAACAGAGAAACAACATTAAATCATTTCAACCGATCTGAACAACAGTAGCCTGATCAAAACAAAGACATACAGCAATAACATACAGGAAATACAGGAATAATTCATTCAAAACTGTGTCTTCATTTACTCACCCTCATATTGTTCCAAACCGATATGACTTTTTGATTTGAACAATGTTTAAAAAGACATTTTGAAGAAAGGAGATGGAACAACATTTAAGCTGCTCTTTTCCATACAACAAAAAAAGAAAGGATACTAACAATGACATTCTATTTTTATTAAAGGTCCCCTGAAATGCTTAGAAACACGCAGCGTTACTCTATGTGTTGACGTCATTTTAACTGAAACAGGAAGTCAGGGCGGGACATATCAAGCAGCCCCGCCCCTTTTTAAAATAGCCAATAGCGTTCGTTTATATCACAGCTTGGGCTAGAGCCCTTCAGAGCCGTTGAGCTCCGTAAAGCCACATTTGACAGGGTATGCCAGCCACAATCTCATCCATATTACTATAAAATATAGCATTCTGTGTAGAATTCAAATAGCTCCGATACATTTTGTGGTCTGCGCCGACTCGCGCATGTGATCCGCTCCGTGATATCGTGTCTCTGGACCGGAGCAGAGTGTGTGTGTGCAGCGCGGTGGTTAGCGTGACACAGCGCAAAACCAGACTTCTTTTTTTCCTCAATGGAAAGCATATTTACACTGATTGAATCGTTCCCTGTCCCCTATATAGTGCACTATGTGCCATTCGCTGTACAGAAAATACTAATTCTGTGGACAAGTGATCGATTTCAGCCTATTCAGTGTCTATTTTATAGTGTAGGGGGCGGGCGCTTCGGATTCTAGAGAGCATTTGATTGGTCAGAAAGTTGGATGAGAAGCTGAAGTACGTTGAGCCGTTTTGGCGGAAGTGACGATCTGCAAGCTTTGAATGCTTATATCTTCTAAATGTGAATTTTGTCACTGTTTTGGAGCACACTGCCTTATAGATAACCTTAAGACTAACATATTGATACTAACACCCAAAAAACTTTAATTTTGATTTCATGGGGACTAACTTTAATCTTTATTAAAGTTAGACTTTAACTAACTTTAATAAAGATTAATAAATAATGGAACAAATGTATTGCTCGTTGTTAGTTCTTGCATTAACTTATGCTAACTAATGGAACCTTATTTTCACGTGTTAAATCATCATAAAAGTAGTTCTTCGGAAGCCATATGTTATCCTTATGTAGGAAAAGACCGAATGGGCCACTTTATGGTACATTTTGCCTTACTTGTGGCTTCACATTTCCTTTCTACCTTCCTTGTAGGGAAAGGAACACTCAGTATATTTCTCAAAACATTGTATTTTTTTGCTCTACAGCTTCATAGAGGTTTGGAACAAAACGTTGTCAGGTAAATGACGACCAATTCTGTTTTTGAGTGAACTATCCCTCTACAATGACTTTTCTGCAAAAGGATTGTCTCTCATCACTGTTTTCCATGTCTTCTGCTACCTTTATGTAGGAACAGCCTGAAATTAAAGTTGTGAGGTCACTTTTATGGTCCATTTTGTCTTACTTGTGGCTTAACAGCCTCCCTTTACATTCCTTGTATGGAAAAAGAGCACTCAGGATATTCCTTAAAACACTGCCTTTTGTGTTCCACAGAAGAAATACAGTCATACAGGTCTGGCACAAAATAATGTAGAGTAAACGATGACCATTTTCATTTTTCAGTGAACTATCCCTCTAAAATGACTGTTCTGCAACAAGACTGTCTCTCGTCCTCTCTCTCTCACTCTCTCTTGGATACGAGAGGCATAATTAGAAACAGCCGCACTATACACAGTGCTGCATTGAAGGAGCTGTTTGCTAAATGGGTCATAGTGCAACCCTGCCCTTCCTCCCTCAAACACACACATATATACACCGTTTCAGGCAGTACACTTCTCAGTGGATCAAGCAGATTAATGCCCCTCCAGACTTCACTCCAGAGAGAGAGAACATGACGATATAATCAGCTTACTTGTCAAAACACAAGACACCTCTGCCTGCTATCACCCTAACCGACAGTAAACGACCCCTGTTCCAACACCCACCCAAAAACAGGCACACCATCCATCCCCGTCTCAAATAAGCGGGGGCTTTCCGCACAGCTGCAGTTGTCCGACACCCACCGTCTGTCTGGGCCGCTCACATGTCATCTGCGCCACTGATTTAATAAGCGAACAAGCAGGAAAAATCCCCAGCAACTTTAAATCTCAGTTCCGCCGGCCAAATATATGCACGGGTCTGTCCGTGATAGTTTTTTGCGCGCTTGTGGCTTTTGCATGGCTCCAAAAGGCACTTGTGCTTTCAACTAGTTAAGTTAGCACCCTGTAGCTGTAGACACAATAACACGACTGACTGCACCACACAAGCAGATGGTTGATAAACATCCTGTTAGACGAAGTCGTGAACAGTCCAACCCGCCCTCATGTAACCGGCTCAGCATGAGACAGCTACCTCTACGTCTTTAGCTTGTACGATCTCAAAGTTGAAAAGCATGGCATATTTATGGAAAACAAGATATTGTTTACCTCTTCGCTGGTCTTGAGGATAGACCCAAGCCAAAGGTGGAGCCCAGTTGGTGGACACGCGCCGCTCAAGTTAAAGAAACTCGAGTGGGATGCAGATGAGCGAGAGAAAAAGAGGGAAAAAAACTAAACAAACAAGCACAAGTTTCTCTCAAAGGTGTCTCGTGGTCTTTAAAAGAAGAGGCGTGCTTTGAAAAGAGACCTTCCCTTCTTAGACGCTGGCCACATGCCACACATTTTATGTGGCTGACAGGAAACACAGAATGAGAGAAAAGCCTCCGCTGCCGCAGAGCTCAAAGAAACGGGGCGAGGAGGACAAAAAAGTGAGGCGGACCGTTTGTTCGCTCGCTCGCTCCCTCTTCTGCTCGTCTCTTTGTATCCGAGCGTCAGACTGTTAGCGAGTCTGTGATCAGTGGTGCCAGAGAACAAGTCCGATCCGTCCGATAAGCGATGTCTCGGCCTGCCTGAGTCTGGAACTGGGTCAGGCTGCTTGCTTCCTCCAGAGCCCAGTTACACAAGCGGTTACACACACACACACACACACACGCTCCGCCACTGCAGCGATCAGGAAGTTCCTGAGAGCCACGTACTGAAAGAACAAGCTCGCACAGGATGCTATTGTATTTTCCCCTTCGTCATGGTTTTTTTGGTTTGCTGTTGCGCAGTTTTTCAGTGGCTGTTTATGTGGTGAGCAAATCAGTGTGGCACGGTTGAGAGTGAAATGAAAGAATCTGAGAGAGAGAGAGAGAGAGAGAGAGAGTGAGAGAGAGAGGAAAAGAGAGGGTGGGGGGGTGCCATGGAGGCGAGTGTAAACCATGAAAAGGGCGTTGCTATGTACAGTGTAACTAATCTCCCACCATCACAGGTGGCAGAGCATGTATGACTCACCCTGATGAGCAGGCCGCTGGTATGCGCACACACACACACACACACACACACACAAAGAATTAAAGGGATAGCGCCCTTTAAATTTACAAAATTTTAATTCTGTCACCTTTACTCATTTTCATGTCATTCCAAACCCATAAGAATTGTGTGTGAATATTTGATTCTGTTTGGTTTCTATCACACATGCAGAGGGAACATCAAATCTGGTAAACACAGAAGCTCAAACGTGCACGTGTGATTCGCGGGAACCAAGGGTTGTTTCTAGTAAATGACGTACGCATGAGCTTCCATGTTTACCGTACAGGTGCATCTCAATAAATTAGAATGTCGTGGAAAAGTTCATTTATTTCAGTAATTCAACTCAAATTGTGAAATTTGTGTATTAAATAAATTCAATGCACACAGACTGAAGTAGTTTAAGTCTTTGTTTCTTTTAACTTGGATGATTTTGGCTCACATTTAACAAAAACCCACCAATTCACTATCTCAGCAAATTAGAATACTTCATAAGACCAATAAAAAAACATTGAAAGATTCGGAGAGAGAGAGAGAGAGAGAGAGAGAGGGAGAGAGAGAGGAAAAGAGAGGGTGGGGGGGTGCCATGGAGGCGAGTGTAAACCATGAAAAGGGCGTTGCTATGTACAGTGTAACTAATCTCCCACCATCACAGGTGGCAGAGTATGTATGACTCACCCTGATGAGCAGGCCGCTGGTATGCGCACACACACACACACACACACACACACACACACAAAGAATTAAAGGGATAGCGCCCTTTAAATTTACAAAATTTTAATTCTGTCACCTTTACTCATTTTCATGTCATTCCAAACCCATAAGAATTGTGTGTGAATATTTGATTCTGTTTGGTTTCTATCACACATGCAGAGGGAACATCAAATCTGGTAAACACAGAAGCTCAAACGTGCACGTGTGATTCGCGGGAACCAAGGGTTGTTTCTAGTAAATGACGTACGCATGAGCTTCCATGTTTACCGTACAGGTGCATCTCAATAAATTAGAATGTCGTGGAAAAGTTCATTTATTTCAGTAATTCAACTCAAATTGTGAAATTTGTGTATTAAATAAATTCAATGCACACAGACTGAAGTAGTTTAAGTCTTTGTTTCTTTTAACTTGGATGATTTTGGCTCACATTTAACAAAAACCCACCAATTCACTATCTCAGCAAATTAGAATACTTCATAAGACCAATAAAAAAACATTTTTAGTGAATTGTTGGCCTTCTGGAAAGTATGTTCATTTACTGAACATGTACTTAATACTTGGTTGGGCCTCCTTTTGCATGAATTACTGCATCAGTGCGGCGTGGCATGGAGGCAATCAGCCTGTGGCACTGCTCAGGTGTAATGGAAGCCCAGGTTTCTTTGATAGCGGCCTTCAGCTCATCTGCATTGTTGGGTCTGGTGTCACTCATCTTCCTCTTGACAATACCCCATAGATTCTCTATGGGGTTCAGGTCAGGCGAGTTTGCAAGCCAATCAAGCACAGTAACACCATGGTTATTGAACCAGCTTTTGGTGCTTTTGGCAGTGTGGGCAGGTGCCAAGTCCTGCTGGAAAATGAAATCAGCATCTCCATAATGCTTGTCAGCAGAAGGAAGCATGAAGTGCTCTAAATTTTTCTGGTAGATGGCTGCGTTGACTGTGGACTTCAGAAAACACAGTGGACCAAAGTCCTCTTTTCAGATGAAAGTAAATTTTGCATTTCATTTGGAAATCAAGGTCCCAGAGTCTGGAGGAAGAGTGGAGAGGCACAGAAACCATGTTGCTTGAAATCCAGTGTGAAGTTTCCACAGTCAGTGATGATTTGGGCTGCCATGTCACCTGCTGGTGTTGGTTCACTGTGTTTTCTGAAGTCCACAGTGATGCACTCCATGTATGTGTGTCAATCATTGTTCATGTATCTAAACAGAGGCCTAAATTAAATCTGTTCATCATGTAAAACAAATGCCAGAATTTTTATTTATTTATTTTTTTTTTAAGACGACTTTCTGTGGAATACAAAAGCAGATCTTTTGTTAGAAGTCTTGCCTTTTGTTGAAAGCCATGATCTTTTTTGCCATAATAGAAATGAATAAAAAAAAACATATCTTCTTAATTCATCCAATAGTTTCAAGGAAAACATTGAAATTTAATGTCATTATTTGCTTTAAATTTAGCCCTCAGATGAAATTTGCACTTATATATTTAAACTTTCTGAATCTCAGTAAGTCATGCAACAACCAAAGAAATTTGGTATTACTGACATCAAATCTTGCACAATACATCTTGGCGTGCTATAGACCTTATGCGTCAGAGAAACCAGTGTGCAGACATCTTTAGAATTCTGTCTTTGAACTTACATTTTTTCTACTTATTGTAGAGCTAACGAAAGGTATCATGTGCACTGTAATGTTTGAAGCGGATGTCATAACTGTCACAAGATCGGGAAGATTTTAAAACAAGCGGTTCATTCGTAAATTCGAATAACCTTACCTTAACGCTGTGGAAATACAAACAGAAGACAAAGAGCACAGCACTAAAAGGGAGCTCTAGGTCAGCGCTAAAAGGGAGGTCCATATAAGAATTCACATGAACGTAAATGAGATTTGATAAATTTCAGTCTTTTCCTTGCACAAAAATACAGCATGAAAGACTGGAAATATAGCACACAACGTACATGGACTACTGCGATAGAGTGCTGTTTATTTAGCATCTATTCTCATTCTGCCAGGAAATTCAGTGTCTTATTTTATGTTCCACAGCAAGTCAAATACTGGTTTGGAATGACATGAGGCTGAGCAAATGTCAATTTTCATTTCTGGGTGAACTGTCCCTTTAAAAAGCATATAAAGCTTTAGTAAGCAAGGCCATGGACACGTTTTCCTCTTCACGGGTCCAGGCGACTTTCTCAGCAGCTCTGTATTCAAACGGCCATGCTGGGCAGAAATACAAGCCTGCTGAAACCCATTAGTCACCGGACGCACTTGCAGAGAGGACACAATAATCCACATAAATTAAAATGAAGGGACAGGCGTTTGGCTCGCAGGTAGGTTGTCCTTGGCTCAGACGTGATGTGTAATACAGTAGAGGATTAAAGGGACATGTGTGTGCCCACTGGAGCGATCAGGACATGGACAGAGAGGCAGGAGTGAGGGTGGGCTTCCTCACACTCCAGTGGCTGTGCCCACCTCAAGGGCAGGACACCATGTTCAGTCTCCTGAAGCAAAGACAGAAACTGTGAGAAAATAACACAGCTCTGTTTGCCCTACATATACAGGCTACAGGCATAATGATTAAGATAACCAATGAAAAGATGTTAAAGCAGCTTTTAAAGACAACCATGTCCATTTCTAGAGACTCTCTTAATAAATGTATCAGGCCTTTTTTGCACAATTCATCAGTGCACATTATTCTAAAGCAAAAAAGTCAATAGTATCTGCCACTAAAACAACTTTTCTGCAGATGTAACCAGGACTGTGGAAAATTATATTAACCAAGCCTATGGGAAATTGTAGCCCCTTTTATTTTCTGCCAGACACAATCTTAAGTTCAATTGCTTAGAAAAGTAATAGCAGAATCCTCAAAAAGCCACACGATTTGAATACTATAATATAAAATATTGGCAATCACCACCAATGTTAGACACACTTTTCACCAGTCAATTAGATCAATTAGAATTGCAATTAACTCAAAAATTACAATTCACTCATTTACACACCCTCATGTCACTCCAAACCTGTATTTCCTCTATGGAAATTTTATTTTTTAAGAATGTTGGTAACCGAACAGTTTTGGTAACTATTGACTTCCACTCATGGACCAAAAAAAACTCTCAAAATATCATCATCAAAATATCTATTCTTTTGTGTTCCACAGATGAAATAAAGTAAGGAAATGATCACAGAACTTTCATTTTGGGTTGAACTATCCCTATAATAATACCTATAAATGCTTAGCAAATGCAATTTTAAGTCATTATAAATGGCTTTATAAAAAGCACAAGGACAGACATGTGCCACATAAACAGAACAAGGCGCACACACACACACATCAGGAATGAAGAGCCAGTGAAGATAACAGCATGACATTTGAAGCCGACTGTGTTGAAAAGCAGGAAGTGGCAGGAAATGAGTATGGGAGCCAGTGAAGATAACAGCATGACATTTGAAGCCGACTGTGTTGAAAAGTGGCAGGAAATGAGTATGTGTGCGTGAGTGTTCCCTCTCTCTCAGACAGCATGATAAAAGCCTGCTGGAGTCCAGAGCATCTATGCCGCAGTGTGTTCTTGGCACCCGAGCTGTCATGCTCAAAAGACCCAAAGCGCTCCACCATGATCAAAGACCATTTTCACGCGCAGAAACCCAATCCCACGTCTCGCGTTCATTCCTTCCTTCCCTCAGTACGCTGCCAGCGCGCAGTCAAACACAGCATTGCTTTAAAAGATTACAGACATGCTGCTGTTATTTGCCAGAAGTCTTTTATTAGTAAATGCATTACTAACAAGTAATGCTTACGCCATTTTTTTTCTGTGCTGATTTTGGAAATCTGTGGTATTCTCTGGAATTAGGGTGAACATGCATCCTCTTTTTCCCTAAAACATGTCCTTTTCTTTAGGCCAGGAATTCTAAATTGCCTAAAATGTCCAGGTCTTGGCTTTGTTTTACTATTGATGTGCTCCACAGTCCTCATGCATTTTAAACATGCGCAGCTGCATTTCTTTGACATTCCGCGTGCCACAATTGGCTGATTAGGTACAATGTACAAATCCCCACATGCTTTTGGTCAAACTACTTTTCAACCATTACCTTCAGCAAGCGTAAAGCCGGATTCGCATATCACATACACTCCATCAACAGATCACAGCATTTAAACAGGGAGCATGAGCTATGTGGTGTTGAGTCTCAGAATTCATCCCAGTTACCAATCTGAAAAGGTTTTACTCAGGCAGTATGTGTCAATGGCGTAAAAAACGTTGTGCAGCTTCAGGTACAATAACGTACGGCTGACTCCATCTACATACCCAAATGAAAATCTAAACTAAATTAGTTTGTGAGCTAAATTAACTACATTAAACATTTTACAACAAGACTCGTTAACATTAGTCACTGTGTTAGTTGTTGTGAGCTAACAATGAACAATACTTAACAAGTTGCATAAATAGTATATTTATGCTTTGATTAATGATTCCTAACACATTAAACTAATGTAAACACACTTTTTATTTATTTATTTATTTTTGTTAAGTACAATATGGTCACCTTATCTGGAATGGATTTAAATGTAAAAAAAAAAAGTAAATTCATAAATTATGCTGAACGCACTTTTTATTTTAAGCTGAAAGTACAATCAAATGAGCCAAAATATTTTGTAAATAGACACACAAAGGACGGGGCATATTTAGAGCTTTATGATGGATGGATCTAAGATCAGTAAAGATCCTAGTCTAAACTACTGTGTTGAAAACACAGAAACAGCCATAATAGACTCAGGGAATGAAGTGAACCGAAAAGCAGGTAAAGGTAACAGCACGGGTTTTGTGTGACTGGGGAAAATGTGAAGCTTATCTAGATCAGCCAGGAATTTCCCGTCATCATCACATCAACAGAAACTAGCTTGTTTTTGAATAATGCGAGGTTTGTGAAGCAGACATGCTTTAGCCAGCAGAACAGAAGTGATTTAACAGGTTACACAGATATGCAGGACATGAGTTAATACACTTGAAGAACCAGATTTAGAAATGTTAATGACTCACATCACAATTTCTGAATGAGACTTTAATAACATGTGTCACGTCATCAGATTTCTCAGCCAATCACACGTACTTGTTAGCTCTGTACATTCCCTAATGCTACATGGGCTTTTTGTTAAAAATACATTTATACGGGGGAAATAATAGTAATTCTTTCGTTTAGCAAGGATGTGTCAGCTTAATCAAAAGTCACAATTTTTGTTTTAGTCAGTTTTAGTTGTTTTCATTCCAAGCTTTATGGGTTTTGATCATTTTTCCCTATTTTCTCCAATGCAAAACGGAAGCTCCAGACACTGTGACATTTCATTTAATCGAGTGTTCCTCTTCTGTTCTGCCTGTTTTGCATAATAACTTTCACCATTCAAATTGCTCCGCTCTGATAGGGTCAGGTAGCAGCTCGGCAGCTGTGATCACATTCATGCAATTAACGTTCCGGCAAACGCTCTGGCATAAACCTCAGCGAACGCCACCTTATCTCCTGCTTTTAAGGTCATGAAGATGAAATGTGGTGCCAATTATGCGTCAGCCCAGAAAAGCGCCGTGTGCCAAGAAGGAAGAATTTCACCAGTGAAGATTTTAATCAGCAAGCTCATATGATTCCCGATCAATAAGAGAGCGTAATCTTCAGTGCAGTGAGAGCAGCTTGTGTGGATCAGGTTTGGGGACAAACAGGTGAACGTTCCAGGAATATCCCTTTTACTGCAGGGCCTGTTAATCTGTCTGCCAGCTGCCCAAGAGACGACACAGCAAACCTGTCTTCAGATGTCCTGACAAGGGCCTCGGCAGCATTTCACTGGCTGAAGTGTTGAGTGATATTGAGCTTCTCTCTCTTGATTTATCTAACCTCTCTGCTCTTTTTTTATTTAGAAATGTTAACACAAATGATTTCAGAAAATGAATGGTAGCATAAATCTAATCTACAATCTTCAGTGGTTCCTGTAGCGGTATGTGTGTTTATTAGTGAAATCTCAAACACTTGTTCTGGCGAAGGAGGTGGCAACCGGGGTTGTTCAGTGTTTGACCTAGGAATCCCTCATCAGACCATTAACACGGCGGGGCATAGAGGACCTACAATAATGTACAGTATTTGAAAAAATAATGTGTTTTTTAACATTAAAGCATGTCAACATATTCTGTTATACCAAATACACAAAATAATGATCTTTAAAATAGCATCATATGACCCCTTTAAGAGAACATCAGGCTGCTCAGACAAACAGGAAGCAGAGCCGGTGAGCAGCCAACAAACAGCTATAGGTAGCCTGAGAGACCAAATTAAATCAAATGTCTCTTACCTTTTAGGCAGACATCTATTTGAGGGTTTTTAACTATTTGTGTCACTCCCAGACATGGTCCCAGGCACCAAATTTTCATAGCAAAATATCTGATTTAAGATATATTCAGTAAAGGAATTTTTTACAAAAGAGATTTCAGTTTGAAACAGATAGTTGTGTCTTCTGTTCATCTTCGTTCATGAGTCAATTCCATATCAAAGTTTTTCATCTTAAGCATGTCTTATGTCGTGATGTAAATGCAATAAAAAAATGGATCCATTTGCTAGTGTACTCCCAAATGAACTTGGGGCTATTGCTTGTATTTCACTTCTTTTCTCAATCATAAAGCAGCTCTTGCAATCTGTCTGTCTGCTGCTGGCATTGAGAGGCTCAAGGAGAAGAACAAATCTGTGAATGGTAGCACTGGAAGCTTTGGTTGGTTTGTGAGATTCATCTGGCATTCATCTGACTGTCAATAGGCCTTTGTTTTCCTTCTGTCTCTCTCTCTCTCTTTCAGCACATCACCTGCACTGCAAATCATAACACAAATCACACAAACGTCACCACAGGCAAATGACCATGTCAAGGCAATGCAAGCCATGACTCTCCACGCCAGAGATCTGAAAAAACTGTGTATGAAACATTTAAACCCAAATATGCTGATTTACAAATCAACAAATACATCTTCAAGAACATCATATTATAGTAAGTTTGTCCATAAGCCAATAGACCAGTGTTTCTTGCACTGTTACAATGTGATTTTAATGTAATGAGATGAAAAGCCTGGGTGCTGTAATATAATAAAACAACAATAATAGACAATATGTCTTTGGATATTTAAGTTGCTCAGCTGCTCGGTTCTTCGCACTTTTGCTTTGTCATTGACAGTACTTCATAAACTATATTTCAGGCCTTAAAATCTTTGTTATAATGCCACAGAAACAAATCTATTGCTCTTTGTTGAGTGTGTCGATCTTGATCAGCAGTGTACAAGGGCTCTGCAGAACACACTAAACTATTAGACAAGCACAAGTCAACATCAATTAATCCACTTGTAGCCAACAGAATCCAAATATGAGCAAAAGCATGGTCTATTAATAACATTCCCTACAGTAACATCAAATATGTTGTGATGAGTGCATGTGTATGAATATGATTGTTACATAATCAGCATGCAGTGAATCCAGAAGTATTTTTAAGGAGCTTTTCATCTGTGAGACAGGCAGTCACTAAATGTACAGTAGAGACGGCAGGACACAAACTAAATTGCTTTCATGTGGTTGCTGAGAAGATATAGGCACAAATAACAGCCAAAGAGCCATCTCAGTCTGTCACTATGCACTGCTTCTAAAATAGGACACAAAGACACTATTTACACACTTGCTGCTGCTGTGACACTCCAGTGACTTATTACACAATTCACACGCTCCACATCTGTTGACTGGCCTTAAGAGATTTGCTCCTCATTAAAAAGTTTTACACAAAGAAATGAATGATGCTGTTGAAAAATTTGTTTAACATGATATTCACTCACATGAGATGCCATCAATTACAAATCCAAAAAAATCTGGTTTATCTGATATGGAGTGGCTTAGCATTGACCAACACATCATTCATGAATGCTTTTGTGGAACACATGTAGATTAGATATAGATTTGTCTTAAATGGGAAGTATCTTGGAAAAGAGGACTGCTGTGTTGAAACAGCCTGATGTACTACGTATAAATACTCCCAAGGCCCAAACAAAAATTTTATGGACACTAAGGAGAAACATTAACAGCCGTTAAGGACAGTTCAACCCCCAAAAATCATTTACTCAGTCAATGGTCACCAAAACTGTTTGTTTATTAACATTGTTTAAAACTGGCTTATCACCTGAAAACATGACACCATGAAAGGTTTTGGTAAAAAAAAAAAATAAATTCAGTGCATCACTAGTAAATGATAACAGGGTTTTCATTTTTTGGGGTGAACTATCCGTTTAAGTTAAAATAAATGTTTGTGTTATTTTTACCTATATTTTGTGGCTGCAAGAATAATTTAATTGCATTATCGCTAAATGCTTATACATCACAGCACACACATTATGAGCTGAATGACAGAGCAGTGTTCTCACAGAACAACTCTAAAGGTAGCAGCAGCTCTGTTCTGGAGCTCAGAGGAAGACCCTGGGGCCAGACAGTCATCCCTTTGTTTCCCTGTCAACAGGCCCACTTGTTGCTCTCAGGGATTGGACAGATAAAAGGGAGATTGTGGTCGCCTTGCCTCATGATATCAATTTGTGTGTGTTCTTTCAAGCTGGGCTTGTAAAAATAGCGGTGCCTTTGTGAAAACCAGTGAAGCATTATGGATGGCTCTAATGTGAACGGGGGTGTCCGGAACTTCTAGGATTTGAACTGCACAGCTTTTAAAAGTAGTAAACTAACCGTTCTGTGAGTCACCCACCGGGACTTCAACACTTGTGTTTGTGGTGATTTTTCAATTTACTTCACCTCCTCCGCTGCTTGTAGCCATTTATTTTATGTAAAGTAAAATTTGTAAAGAAGAACTAGTACATAGGTTTAAATCCATCAAACAATGCTCCGATCTTCCACACAGTGTGAATGTCTTGGGTGGAGAGCTTGATCTCCTGAGAGCCTCTGGCTACGGAAAATCTCTCCACAAACTATGATGGATAATTATATCATCAACTACTGTCAAAGAGCCCTTGGAGGATCGTCTACGAAATACTCAAACAATTAACGGCTTATTTTATCGATGGCTGGATTTTTAAAGCAATTAAGCTTAAAAAATTCCTTTGCGAATTAATCAAAATTCCACTTACAACATTGGATTTGAGGGAAGAGAGGTATTTCAACAACAGAGAGAGAGAGAGAGAGAGAGAGAGAGAGAGAGAGAGAGAGAGAGCTGTGGCTTTCAAATCAAAGCCAGTTGGAATATGCAAATGACAGTTTCATTATCAGCAGTGCTCTGGTGCTGATAGGGTTTCGCTGAGTGTACAATCGCAGCCGAACAAACTTCCTGAGTGAACGCTGTCCCTTCCACCAAACAACAGCCAGTTTCTCTAGTCTCAGACTGGGAGCAGTTTATTGCATGAATATTTCAAAAAGCCCATTTCTATTCTTGGCAAGCTGCGACCTCGTTCACTTTCGTTCTAACATTATACAGAGCCTTTAAGTTATCACAAACTAGTACGAAATGAGATATAGATTACAGTAGGAGCATTATAGGTTTGATGCATCACATTTCTTGTAGTGTACACTGAAAAAAAAATATTTTTGCTGCTTGTTCTGTTTAAGCAACACAATTGCTAAACATCTTTTCCTAACTTAATTTAATTGTGATGTATACACTTAAATATATGTAAAATTGAAGCCATTTATGTTGAAACTCATGACATGAATAATTTTTGTTGAATTAACTGAAACTGGGTAGTGGATGTTTAATTCACGGCATGCTTTGCAACATGCGGAATCAGGGGAGTAAATGTTGAAATCAAGTGTTGTTTCATGTTTGTGAGTGGAAGGAAAGCACTGTTAATGTTTCGTTTTCGAGAGTTTCTGTTTATACTGAAGTTTTTATGGTTACCATTGTGTTGAAAAGTAGTGCTTATGGTTGGCTGTATTAAAACGTTAATATACAGTATGTTGCGTCTCTCAATGAGCAGTAGCTGTGCTAATGCCAGTGCAGTGATAACTTCCTACTTGTGCTGTGCTGTTGCTGCAGAAATCCTTTTAAATGTACAACATAAAAGAAGGTCAAACACTAACAGGTCAGGTTTCTATTTACTCAAAAACACATTCTGAATATATTAGAATCTACTCAACATAATTGAGGTGATTTAACACAAAAACAATTAAGTTTAAGTTCAACTAAAGATTAAGTTCAACTAAAAATATACATCTAAAATTCTGATAAATTGTGTGTAATCACTTGCCTTAAAAATCAAAAAGCCATTTTTTTCCAGTGTTGAGTACGCAGAAGTATCTGGGTCAGAGTCAAAACTCTGGACTAGTCTCCTGTGATGGCACGTTACTGGACCACGAACAGTCAGCTCAATGACTATATAATGCTTATATTACTTCATCAGGAATACTGTAATCCAATTGGCTGGTGCATGGAAACACAATAGTGTTTACAAGTTATACTAACTGTCTATAGTGCTGTATATAAGCACCAGAATTTGCGCTGTCAGTCACATCTGGCTATAGGAGACTCCTTGCATACAGAGTCCGAAATTTTCGCATGCGTTTTTTCGTATTCGTCATCCTAAAAATTCATCACACACAGAAACCTTGCACACTGAGTCCGGAGCGTATTAATTAATCCGTTGTGAAAAAATTCGCAAAACAGTACAAAATGGGAGTCTTCAAGTAGTGAGGACAATTTTGTTGTCCTCTCTCGTCTTAAAAATAGAAAAAGAAAGAGGAAATATTGGGTCTATCCAATGCTGATATAGCGTAGAGAAGGAGAGCACCACCTCCTTATTAAGGAGCTGCGCGATTATCCCGGACGATTCAAAGTTTGCTTCAGGATGTCAGTGGCTCAGTTTGTGCTGTGAGACGAAGTGGATCAACTTGTCAGACGCCATTCTGGATTTTGCCGTCCGCTTGTATAGTGGCTCTGAATTGTCAAAACACCTCTCAAAATGCTTGCTACGGATAGCAAAAACGCAGAAAATGGAACCCGATCCGAATTTTTTTTTTATGACGGACGAAAATTTCAGAGGCAGTGTGTAAACATGATTGACACAATGTGAGGCCGTAATTATTTTTTAATGTGCAAAAATGTCAGACTCGGTGTGCAAAGACCTTAACTATGGTGTTGTGAATAACGGGGCTTTACAAAAACAACAGAAGCCAGGCCATGCATTCAGTCCTATCACAATCCTGTTTTGCTCCCATTGGCTGAGGAAAAGGCTGTGTCTGTACCGCTCTCTCTCTCTCTCTCGTGCTGCGGTCGCTGTCAAACTCATCATCCCCAACCTCCTCCCGCCGAAAATGAGGTCACACGGAAAAAACGAAAAGTAAAGCTATAAATAATACACAGCTACCGCAGTGAGTGCATTCTGAGAACAAGATATTTTCAGGGCACCATCTCTGCACAGAAATAAAATTCTTCAGGCAGATGAAAACATCTGTTCTGTGTTCCCAAAGCATTTTAGATTTTCTGTGCATCTGCTGTTGCATAAGACAACAGAATCTAAAGCTTTAGAGAAGATATTTAGGTATGGATATGAACAGAAACAAATCAAATATGAAATCAAATGTCAACTTTTTGACTTTCTTAATACTCATTCCTGGACTTATCATGCCAGATTCATAAGTGCACAATAGAACTGTCTTGTGTTTTCATAAATAACCTCTGAAAACAACCTTTCCACTGACTTCACCTAAAGTGCATACAGTATATATAGGCGCTTGTCGGAAGGAGGGACTTTGTAGAAAACTAAGCGTTTGAGAGAGGCGGGGCATAGAGAAACTACAATAATGTACAGTATTTGAAAAATAATGTGTGTTTTTTTTTACATTAAAGCATGTCAACATATTCTGTTACACCAAATACACAAAATAATGATCTTTTTAAAAAAAAGCATCATATGACCCCTTTAAGACTGTTTCAGCAAACTTGCTTTCAGGTCTGGCTCGATTCTAGCATGAAATGGGCACTTTTCACATTTCAATCAATTTCTGATGTATAAAATTGCGGGGTTTTTTCTTTGAACATCCTGTTTCATTGAAAAATGACATTACATTCATTACAGAAATTGATTGTGAATGTGGTTTCATACTGATGCACTGATGCAAAGGAAACAATGAACACTTAAGGCAAAGCCTACAAATGTTTCAGAGCACATAAAACTAAATAATCAAGTGATACAAAAAGTTTAACGAAAAATATAGAGCAGTACTTGATCATCAAGAATTGATTGAATGGCAAAATCGGACCTTGCATACCAGAATGGAGCCAGACCTGGGTTTGCTAAAACAAGTGCCTAAAAAGGTATTTGACTATTGGGTAACATTAGCCAGTAGCTAGGTGACGGCAGATGATAAAGAAAGGCTTGCAGTGGCAGATAAAATATTGATAAAAGATTACGAACACAAACATTGTTTTCTTAGGAATAACATGCACTGATGAATCATACACAATAGGACCAGGAACGTGTAATAAGAGCATAAATAAAGTCCATTTTGATTTCATGTTGACTTCAAATACTGTATTAACAAAACCAGAAAGAAAACACATTATTCCACACATTAAAACCAAAATAAGACAGGAGATAATCACAACACACTATTTTCTACAGAAATAAGCCCTTTAATTTGAAAGTCTCATTGATTTCAGCTTGTTTTTCCACTCTCTCTCTCTCTCTTTCAAAGCAGCTCAGCTCTAACATGAAAGGCTCAGAATGAGGACAGAAAAGCCTGCCAAATAACATTTTCTGAAGCTGGAGGCAAGCGGCCAAAAAGAAATCTGTAAAGAAAGAGGAAGGGCAAGTGTGCATTACATTTATAAGAAGACGGGCACTCTGCTCTCTCTCTCTCTCTCTCTGAACATGGGCCGGCAGTATTCATTCATGTCTTTAGACTGGAGGCGCAGTGGTCTGGGTGCACTGCAGTCTGATCAAATGAACAAGGGGAGGACTTGACCTTCATCGGGTCAGTTGGCCCATAGATCTAGCAGCTTCAGCCTGTATGATGTAATATCTGGCAGAAAGACAAAATAAATGACCCCTAACCAAGAAAGCAATGTTGTTTACAGGCTAACGCGCATCTGCAGTGTTCCTGGTCTTTAGCTGTTTACATCACCTTAGCTTTATTCAGATCTCGGTGAATCTATGCCATGAGCAAAAGCAAGCCTTTAAAGTCAACAGGAATTCAAAATTGACCCTATTTACTTTTTATTTACTTTCGTAATGGATGATTCTGACCTTATTGAGCATGTTACAAATAACAAAAATGGTTTGTATTTATAATCCTTCATCAAAATGTAACTACATACTACAACTTTTCGTTTCTGATGTCACTTAGGCCAAACATACTATTGGATTCCTTGTTGATTAAAGAAATGTCTTCTTGAATATCCAGTTACACAAAGAAACCTGGTTGACATATAGTGCGTGTTACTCTGACTCTCCATTTAAACTGACTCACCTTGTTGCAAAGAGCACTGATCTTGTAGTATCCTGACTTATAGATGCACCAAATTTACACCATGGCCTCTCTTATTTCCTGATCCCAGCGTGGTGGTAGAGCATTTGCAGGAGAAATCTGTAACTCTGAAGTCACCGTGTACTCACCAGACATGTGTCTGGACGACAAAGTCCCACTTCATTAGATGAAAGAACAAGAAAGCTGTGATGTAACATCACTGGCTTCCACTTGCATAATAGGGTGCCACAACAATGCAGAGTGGCCTTGATTCTAATGCTGACCCAAACACCTGTGTACCAGTGAACTTACTTAAGAACATGTTTATCACCTGACCACCTGCCTGTGTAGAAATAGCAAAGCCAACGAACTCCGGTAACACTGCAACCTCAGCTGATAAGCTTCTAATGTGCTAATCTTTATCTTAAAGAACAAGAAAAACAAATGACTCAAACAGTTACAACTCACTACAAGGCCTAACCAAAGCACTAATAATAATAAATAACAAATTCACCTATAAATTACATTATATCTGCCATTATATCTGCCATTAATCTGCCATTATCTATTCATTTTCATTCTGTTTCAAACCAGTTTGATTTTATTTCTTCTGGAGCACAAAAAGAAAGCAAACTGATCATGCTCCTCTTTTCCATACAATAAAAAGGAAGTTAATAAATGTTAATGGTTTTTGCATGTCTCATAAACGATTGTCAGCTACAGTGGCAGAGAAGATTATCAGACAAATACTTCTTTTTGACTTAATTTTGGTCTGTTCCTCACACACCACACTACAGCTTGGGAAAAAATGACTACAGTAAACAAATATTTGATGAAAACAATTTTTACTCAAAAACTGCTAGTAAATTTCACCATTATTTACAAAGAATCAGCAAGTAACATTGAAATAACTGAAAATTTGAAGTATAACGACTTAAATATTATTTTGTCAAAGCATACTTAATGTTCATTTACAACAACAAAAAAATTACAGTGTACTTTATGATTCTTTCATGATGCATTTGTCATCATAGCCAGAGACTGACCGTCCCTGTTCAACATTCATTTGAAAATAATTTTGTGACAACATGCAGATGAGTATACATGATGACAGAATTGTCTTTTTTTTATCTAAACTACCCCTTTAAACAGTTGTGTAGGACACGTGAGGCGGCACATGCAAGCGTTTTTTAGGTCGCAGCAGTGCGATGCGGCCCGTTTTTGAGCAGGTGTGTGAGCGTATTTATTTCCCTGCCTCGTCTGTCACTGGCTACGTCTTTCTCGGCCGATAATCCTCTCTTCCCGTTTCCCTCCGCGCTGAGAGTGTGTTGCACAGATTTGAAGCGTGTGACATTAATAAGAAAGTCTCTTTTTCATAAAAGGACTCCAGCAGAGATGAGCTCGTGGGGCTTAGCAGAGGCGTGTGTACGGCACATGTGCCCGAGAGACAGAATAAGCAGCAGGGACAGGCAGAGAACGCTAGAGCCCTGCTATGAACGTCTGTCAGTCAGTGACCTTCTATAGGGCAGGTGTGTCCAATCATAGTCTGAAGACTCCCAACACACTCAGTCATGAGCTGCACATCTGTTGCATCTGTAGTGATGCTAATGTGATCTATTAACTGTGTGGTTCATTTTCACAAGCAGCATTACACTGTGTCCTAATCAGGCGCAATGTGATAAGATTTCAGCAACAAGCAATTTGTCTGTTCACACAGAACATAAAAATACAACGTGATGAGCAACAATCAATCAAAAACTACAGGCAATAAGAACAATTATGCCTGATTGCTTCATAATTTATTTTTCCTGTGGAATTTTTAGATTTGTCATATATTATCTAATATTTCACAACTTTCTAGTCCATGATAATTAAAATGAATTAGGAGCATTATTTGAAATCAGTGTAAGTGAAGCAGCCTTACATAATGTTTCTAAATCCAAACAACCAATAATATGTGAGCAATACATGATGAACAAAAAATAAATGTGAGTAACATGGAAGGGACGTTTTGTGTCATGTTGTGGTTCCCACATATTTATGTTTCATAGAGACCTGGACAGTAAGTTCTCTTCAGCATAGTGGATGTACTGAACTTTGCTATCCCTGTCCTGGAAGTCATTCGGAGCTGCACACTGCTGTCAGCACTGAGATAGAGGAATGAGGTAGCAAAAGGAGAGAACAAGCTCTGCCCTAAAGCCTAGTGCACTGTCCTCCACTACATGAGAGACAAGAGAGGGAGGATGCACTTGTTAGAATGCAGTTGCACCAGCTAAGAAGATTTTTTTGGAGTATTGCTGAATTATTAAATATGCATTCTGAATAAACTATGTTGAATAAACTTTCATTGCAATATGCATGACTATTTAAATTACAGTTCTACAAATGCATGGCATCTCTGTACGATAAATATTGACAAAAGGATGAATAGGCCTCCGTGTCCTTGTCTAGCCATCTATAATCTGTCTGAACTGTCTCACAGTTTGCATAATGTTGTATATACTATTCAATACTGCATCTTGTACTGCACTGTATGGCGTGTATTTCACACTGAGTGTCCCATGTATTTTTGCATAGAAGTACTTAAAACAATTTGACAAATAAAAGCATCTATTTGATTCAATTCTATTTGGATTCTATTATTTTTCTTACAGTTTGTTTCAATAATCATTTTTCAGTAGAACTTCATGTATCATGATAGAAAATAATCCAGAATTCTGTAGAAAGGATTAGGGCTGTGCGATATTGAAAAAAAATGCGATATGCAATACCTTGTTAAAAAATGCGATATTCGATATGCAATACGATATTGCTTAAAGTGTGTAAAATCTATTTAAATTATATTTTAAAATATTTAAAAATGAAAATTATATAACCAATTTGTTTCACATTCGTTCTTGGAAAATAAAGAATCACTATAACTTCTGAAAGTGACCAGCAGTGTTTTAGCATTACATAAAAAGTAATGTCACAAATCAGACAATTTAATTTAACATCAATGTGAACATACAAACAAAAAAATTAATGACACTAATTTTATATCATTGTAACTTTGCTTTCCACACACTTTAAGTACTTCTTCAGATACCACAGCAAAATCTATAGTCTGAGAAAGTTCAAACATGATTAAAGGCAAGTGAACAGTCAGTAAAAAAAAGAAAGAAAAAGAAAAAAAATAAATACACAATTTACAAGCATAGATAAAATAAATAGTAGTATTCAGGTACAGAAATTTAATAATTAAGTGGAAAATAACACTGCATAGTGTTCACTGTATGAATTAAATTTAGATTAATCTTTGTTATAGCTGTTTTGTTGTTTTGTTAACATTAGTGACATATTCGGCAGCATGCATTTATAGGCTGCTGTCCCTTTAAATCCGACTGCACGGATTCAGTATAATGTTACACATCCGATTTCTTTCTCAGCTGTTTACATTAATTTAAAACATAGCTGACTGCGTTTACGAGAATGATCGTCGAGATGGGTACTATTGACATAATTCTGTGTGTATGTGTCTGTTGAAACATAAGGAGGAGATGCGAAAGATGAATCAACTCGGTCTGAAACCTTTCTCTCTGTGTGTGCGCATGCTTTGCACGTGTGCGCTTGAACTGAAGAGACGCTGTGCGAGATGCGGCTTGTGCGCGTGCTTCAGGTGCGAGTCAGACAGCAAGACGAGACGGCAAAGAGTTGTTTTCTACAACTTATTGCACTTAACTCTTTTTAACGTCAAGCAATTCTCTGCTATATGCGTCGAACTAAAACTTTGACCTTTTGCAACGTTTTGATTTAAGTAGCCTATTATTAAAATGATAGTGATATCGCATGCCGTTGCGATATGCATATTGCGATATTTACATTTGCGATATTTCGATATATCGTGCAGCCCAAGAAAGGATATATATATATTGTTTTCATTAAGTGAGAGGTTGTGAAACCTATTCACACCATGCGTTTTGTATTTGTACTGTTTGTCCCTTTTTTCTCTCTACTAAATCCAAAACAATGGTTTATAATGTTTTTTCTCAGTATCCAACAAAATATATAATAAACAACTTTGCATGAGAAGCGTGTAAAACTATGACGCCTAGTTTTTGAAGAGGCTTGTCTAGTACTATCAGTGTTACAAAAGTTCAGCCCTTCATGTCCTATGGACCTTACGGTATGTAAACACTACTATCTGTGACCTTTACACTGCTTATTCCCACACAAAACACATTTCTGTCAATCATGTTAAAGCACTAGATTGGTTCTTGAGTGAAAACACTGTGGGCCTCAGTAGAAACATTTGAACAGGAACACAATGACTGATTATAGCATTGCAAAATGTAAACTATATTATCATCCAGATCTTTATTTAAAGTTGGATGTATAAGCATATATAAAATCAAATTAACTTAACTACTAAAAACACTTTTTGTGGTCCCTGCTGCATTCAGTCATGCTCCATCTAGCTAAAACACAAAAACGTGTCCTTGCACTACCGCTGGATGAACTGTCTAAAAGGCTTCAAGCAAGTCTGGTTTTTGTAAACGGAAGTCTCTCTATAAATAAACCCTAATGGGAAAAGATGTTTTAGAAACACACCGCAAAACTGCACCTCCCACTGTGAAGATGCAGGCCTGACCCCACAAACTGAATCCTCTCATTAATATCCTTCCTGCACTCACTACCAGCAGGTCTGATAAAAAGAGGAGAGCGTTATGCAACGTGCCCTCAGAATGACATATTATACGACACACATGCACACACATGAGAGTAGAGATAACACACAGGTAAGCCACAGAGGTCTCACTTCCTGCCACACAGCTGCTGCTGATGCGGGGGTGCTTCCTCTGGCATCACAAGAAAGACGACAAAGAGAGAAACAGTACTATTATGACAGGAAGCAGCCCTTGGGGCGACAGACAGGGTTTTTTCCGTGTTGTCTCAGTGAAGGGTCATTGTACAGAGTTCAACGATACGTTTTATTTTTTCTTTCTGCTGGCTCAGAAAGGCCAGGAGTTTAGATTTTACTCTGACGAAATTTAATTTTTTAATCACTGTATTTCCATCTGCCAGAATGTTTCGGTGAGAAAAAAATCAATCTTTATTTTCTAGTAATAGCTCGGTGTTGTACAGCTATAATGTAGCTGTACAACAGACAATACATTTTATAGAAATTGTACTCTATAAAAATATTTCTGAAAAATGAATTCATGTGAAGCAAAATAAACAAAATGTTTAAGCTAGCATGGCATAAAAACACCCAACACAAGATTTTTATTTGTTTATTTTTTTAACGTTTATTCAGTACATTAAATTGATCAAAAGTAACAGTAAAGACATAACGTTACACAAGTTTTTAATTTAATAAATGTTCTTTTTAATTAATTAATTTATTTTAATTTTGAAGAATCTTTAAAAAAAATAGCACTCTTTCCACAAAAATATTAATCAGCACAACTTTTTTCAACACTGATAATAATAAGAAATATTTATTGAGCACAAAATATCATATTAGAAATATTTTCTAGAAAAATGCAACAAGGATCATGTGACGTTGAAGACTATTGGCTGCTGAAAATTCCCTCTTTGCATCACAGGAATAAATTACATTTTACAATATACTAAACCAGAAAACACTCATTTTAAATTGTAATAATATTTCACAATATTACCATTTTTACTGTATTTTCAATTAAATAAATAATAATTAAAATGAAATAAATGCATTCTTAGTGAGAGTTAGTGAGTGACTTCAAAAACATAAAAAAAATATATGATCAAACCCACTTTTGAACTATAGTGTACATATCAGAGAGTCTATTTATTAAATGAATTGCATTCATCTATAACGGGTGTGCCTCACACATCCTGAAAAGTGAAGCTGCGGGCTCTTTGATCGCCCCCTGGTGGCTGGCTGCAGTACAGCTCAAAAACCCCACCCTCTCCATGTAAACGAATGGGACTTGAGTCAAAATAAAAAAATAAATTACACTTCCAATACAATTTTCCGAAAGATGGTTTTGGTCATTTAAGGTAGTTGTAATCACGCTGATATATGTTCAATTGTTCATTTTCGTGATAAGTTTGATTTTAGCTAGTAATTTGATGCTATAAAAACGGGGCGTGTCGTTATGGTTGATTGGGTCTGCGGGAGTTTGATACCGCGGCTCCACCTCACGATACTACTGCGCAGACTCTGGCTCCAAATGACATAATTTACTCAAGATGGCAGCGGCCATACTGAGATGCTTTGGCTTCACTTTTCTATAGTGGAAGGAATAGGAGACGCGTCATCCATCTTTTTTTACAGTCTATGATCTATACTGATTGATTTTAACAACACAAAAAGTTACACACTCTATTCACACTCTACAGTAACCATTTAGATGTTCATACAGCAGCAGAATATGGTTGTCGGTTCTGTTTAGAGTGCTAAATACAGTTACGTTCATACATATCTGAGTCACAGAATTTTTGAGGTGAAGTTCCACATCACTGACACACATATGACATACGTTTACAAGCGCAAGCCTCATAGTTTATACTGTATGTTGCTGTTAGCGTAGGAATCCAGTATATTACTGAAAACACTGCATGCAATTATGATAGCAGTGTGAAGAAAAGAAATAAAAAGGACAATGAAAATCAAACGTCTTCTTGTTTTATAGTATATACTGTAGGTCGACAGACTCATTTTCCATGACTCCAGAATTCTTTAGGCTGAGGAGCCGATTAAGCAACCCAAATCACAAGAGAGCGCCGATGCAAATCAAAACCAAATGTGCAGAGGGGGGATTTGGTGAAGTCATATCCCATAACCACCCATCAGCCGGGCTTCATTACTCACAGAGACGGTCCTTTCAGGGCAGGCAGAATAGAGCCGCCCCAGCCATCCCTGTATACGCTGCTGTTTATGATTGCTGCCATTAAGCAACCAGCTGTGCTGCCGGCAGTGAAAGATCATCTGTGTACTGCTCCGTCTCAATGTGCCACGAGTACATACCTCTTCTCTCACACCGTCTCACAAAAGACACATGGATGACACTCTGCATTGCTAACATACAATCTGACAGGGCGGGCAAACTCAGTGTCCTGAAAACGTCATAGGACACAGACAGACAGACATCCGATACTAGAGTAAGAGAGAGACTATTTACCCCTCAGGCTTATTTTTATAGCGAGTCAAAAGGCAACCAGAAGCAAAGGTCACAAGACATGAAGCATCTTTATCCAATAGCACCACATGAATACTAGGGCTGTCGCGATTCGTCGATTTTATTAGACTATTCGATTTTTTAAAATCCTCAACTTAATTTTGCTCGCGTCGACTAACCGGCAAAATAAGTGGCGTAATAAGCGGAAGTGGCGCATTTCACATTATTAGTCTGTTTTCCCAGGCTGCATGATATATTATATTAAAATCATAATTAAGCATAATTGTGAATTCACAAACGCTACGATTTAATTAAATAATTATATGCGATGCAGTTCTAATACAGTATATGCACTTTAATTATTTACATGCGTGTAGGTTAAGTACATGCGTCACACAGCGGCTCCGTTCACAGTAGTTCCACAGGAACTGTTATCATATACATGTGTGGAGCGTCTCAAACTCCATCTCTGCATGTTGTTGTGAGTTTGGGTTTATTATAACGTTCATCCGGGAACGCAACATGCACCATTTCATCAGATTTGTAAGGTAAATCATTTATAAATCTACGCAAACTCAGGAGAATACATCGCAGTTTCAAAATAAAACACTCTGAGTTTACACGTTTTGACGTCCACATATTCATTTAATTACAGTGGCTATAGCATTTCTGTCCTAAAGAAATGGCCAAATATTAAAGATTAAGTGGACATTTGAATTAAATGGTGCTTGGTCAATATTAAACAAGTATTAGGTCGCACAGCAATTTGTAAAAATAATCATCAGGCCGTTGGCGCCCTCTGCAGGCCTTTGTTGTAATGCATACTGTACATTAGCTCTATTGTTTATAATACATTATGTATTTTAACAATTTTGTTCAATAAAACCATATGATTTCTTGCTTTTGATACTTTATTTGAACTAATTATTATTGCCTCATTGCTATTATATATGTATTTTAAGTAATTTTAAAGGCTATTGTTCACTTACATCTATTTTTATTACCACAAAAAAAATGTATTATAATTATAGGGCACAAAGAAATCCGTTTTATTTCCAAATTCATTTTTTTCCATTTTCATTTTTCTATACTCCTTTTTAATGGTTAAATTAAATTGTATTAATCAAAAAGCCTGTCTAATTAATTAGAGTTTTACAGTTTTATCTTTACCGAAATCTGTTTTCCATTATTTTCTGGATTCCAATTTAATGGTTCTATTAAATTGTAATAATCAAAAGCATCTCCAATTAATTTATTTTATTTAAAAAATAATAATAATACGTTTTTTTTTTTTTTTTTTCAGAAATACTGCACATTTACATTTTTCTCCTAAATAAATTCTGGTAAATAATATTTCTGGTAAATACTCCTTTAAAAAGTGTTTTTTGATTATAATTGTATTATAAGTAGACTAGAACACGAGGATATGTTGTCATTCTTACACTATAATACTGAACTTTGATTTCAGTGATTTGGACTCCGAGATGAACACTTGCTTCTTGCACTTTATGTTGCACTTTACTTTTTTACTTTTGGATTTCATTTGCTTTAATGAAATATAGTTTAATAAAATATTCTTAAGTAAAATTGTAGATTTTTTTTGTGGGAAATTAACCATTTAGATTAATTGATTAATCGATAAATTAGTCGATAGATTAATCAAAATAAAAATAGTCGTTAGTGGCAGCCCTAATGAATACAGACAGGAACTAGACAAACAGAAAACATTGTGGTTTCAGACAGAGAAAATAATTTCTAGTCGTGTTTCTAGCCCACAGGATTTTGGACCTCAGACCTTCTGTAAAAGGAAATTTTTTAAATTTTAAAGATGATATTATTATTTCTAAACAGTTTTTTCTTAAAGGTTATAATAATAATACTTTTTATATTATTGTATTATTATTATTATTATACTTCTGTCTTACAAACGATGATGATGATAATAATAATAATAATAATACTTTTCTATTATTGTACATTTATTATCAATATCAACTTCATTGTGAAATAAAATTAACAACTTATAATAAGTAAATTCATTATTTTACAAAATTCAGGATAAGAGCCCTTTGCAATATGTTTGCGTTGATACTGGATTTGAATCAGTGTGAAATTGTTTTAAGTTAAAATAACTCTTTTCACATCATAATAATCAAGCCAAAACATTGCAGCCAAACCGTTTATTAAAGTCACTCATGTGGGCTGATAATGGGTTTAAAGATTATAATCCACAGCATTGTTCCTTCTGCGGAGTGACTTCATTCTTTGTACGCAATGAATGCAGACAGCTTTCACTAAACAAGACAGCCGGGCAAGGGTCTGTGCGTTTATCAGCAGTAAAGATCGCCCTCGAGGCAACAGGTCAAGCAGGGCTAAACACAATTAAGCCATCAGAGAGTTAGCCACATCAGCGTGGATGCGTAAAATACAGCGCTGGACAAAGGAGATTTACAAGATATCGTAAATACATGATGACCTTGCGGAGCATGTGCAGGTGGAGCTGTGGTTGTGGAAGAATGAACATCCACAGTCATCGCTGATAATCACACAGGAAGATTGACTGTTGCAAACAAGCTGCACCACATCTGTCGCAATGTGAACTCATCACAAACTGACAACCAACAGGCACACAAAGCGAGCGCTGCGCATTTAAAATAAGGAATAATTATAATATAAAATTTGCATGCTGTAAAAGTGTTACCTTTTTGAAAGAAGTCTTTTATAATCACTAAGACTGTATTCATTTAATCAAAAGTACAGTAAAAACTGTAATATTGTGAAATATTATTACAAAATTTAAAATAACAATTTTTGGTTAATACATTTTAAATGTAATTTATTCCTGTGATGCAAAGCTGAATTTTCAGCATCATTACTCCAGTCGTCAGTGTCACATGATCTTTCAGAAATCATTCTAATATGCTGATTTGCTGCTTGAGAAACACTTATTATCAATGTTTGAAAAAGTAGTGCTCCCTAATAATTGTATACTATACTATAATTGACAGCATATACAAACAAAAATCTACTTTTCTTCAACGCAAAGTTTTATTTTCATTTTTTTTAAAAACAAGTAAAAAGTCAGTACAAATAAATGCAATAGAATAAAGAGAGCTATGAAACTAAGTTTTTCAGGTTAAGTAAGTTTTTATTCAGGTTAGAAATACTACAGAAATTAAAGTAATCAAATGCAAAATAACACATTCAGTGAAGTAGTCTTCATTGTAAAAATTAAATACAGATTAATGCTTACCATTAAAGTTATAAAACGTATTCAGTCAAGAGCAGAAAGTGATTTTCTTTGTCTTTTGTTCTTTGATTAACATGACAGACAGCAGCAGGAATATTGGACTGCGGTCCCTTTAAGAGTTTATCCACGGACCCAATATACTGTTACACAACGTATTCTTTCTCTACTATTTAACGTTCCAAAACTGACTGTGTTTAACTGGATACTCACCAAGACAATTTTGTAAGTATTTGAACGTTTTAGCGCAGTTAGCCACTCATTTTGGTATTTGTGGCTCACAAGCTGTTTGAGACTGAGCGCGGCTTGTGCACTCCACTAATATAGATCAGTGGTGGTGCGCGCGCTTTTGGTATAAGCGTGAAACCTGCGGGAATGACTAAAATAATGCGCAATACAAGCACTATTTGACCGGAGCAAATGAGACGTGTGTGAGAGAGAAGGGGTCGTCGGAGAGATGAGAGCGAGAATGCGTGGCTGATGTTATTGCCTGTGCCGCTGGTAACAAAACGGATCGGCTCGGAATCGGAAAGAAGTGAGACTGACCGACTGATCACCGATCCGGGCCGATCATGAGGAAAATCGGCCGATTCCGATCCCTGACCATCTCTATTTTCTAACATTAATCAGACAGCAACAACAAGAAAATCACTCGCTGCTCTTGACTGAATAGCTTTTGTAACTTTAATAAAGATTAATCTTTAATTTATACAGTCAAATATGCAATGTTATTTTACATTTGATTACTTTATTCAATTTCTGTACCTAAAAACTAATGTAAGACCTACCTAAAAAACCTTTTGGCTGAAGAACCACAAATCATTTACAAAGGGGACTACGCTGGATGTTTGTTGTTGCATTCAACTGGGAATAACTACACTATCCAAAAATGGGCCGGAAACACTGGGGGAAAAAAATGCTCAGGTCACATTCAGCCAAAAGATCCAGTGCTCCAATCTGAACACAGGAGAAAACAATCAGCTAGCTCAGGCTGGGGCACATATATCAACAGACCTACAGAGACTCGGAATCGGAAAGAAGTGAGACTGACCGACTGATCACCGATCCGGGCCGATCATGAGGAAAATCGGCCGATTCCGATCCCTGACCATCTCTATTTTCTAACATTAATCAGACAGCAACAACAAGAAAATCACTCGCTGCTCTTGACTGAATAGCTTTTGTAACTTTAATAAAGATTAATCTTTAATTTATACAGTCAAATATGCAATGTTATTTTACATTTGATTACTTTATTCAATTTCTGTACCTAAAAACTAATGTAAGACCTACCTAAAAAACCTTTTGGCTGAAGAACCACAAATCATTTACAAAGGGGACTACGCTGGATGTTTGTTGTTGCATTCAACTGGGAATAACTACACTATCCAAAAATGGGCCGGAAACACTGGGGGGAAAAAATGCTCAGGTCACATTCAGCCAAAAGATCCAGTGCTCCAATCTGAACACAGGAGAAAACAATCAGCTAGCTCAGGCTGGGGCACATATATCAACAGACCTACAGAGAAAGGCCAAAACACAGAGAGCGAGAGAGAGAGAGAGAGAGAGAGGCAGTGCTGAGTAAGGGGATCTGGTGGCAGTAAACTCTCCTCCAATGGCAGCCATAAATAATGGAGCTGTGAAGGCAATTGTGTGCAAGCGAGAGACACAGGAAACGTCTTGAAAAAGACGATGACAAAATAACAGCTTTCAAAGAAGACCAGAGAACAGCACAATCACGCAAGGCTTGTGGGTAAACTGCTGTTTGGTCAGGCGTTGAGTAAAGTAATTAGGTTGTTATTAAACTGTTTGACAACTATAAAAACCCATCAGAGTCAGAAGAGTGTAAAGTGTAAAGAACGGAGGAAGAATCGAAAAAAAAAATAGTTCCTGGTTTAAAAAGCAACACAAAAAGCATGAACAATTCTAATTCACAATAATAGTGCATGTTTTCTCTGAACATCATCAGGCATTGTCAACAGACCTGACTGCAGTCTATTGACTACATCATTATCTCTTCTCCCGTTAAATCACAACAAAGGTAGAATCACAGATTTGACTATCCCATCCAAAGACAACAGATAATTACACTCCTGAATGCAGATTAGTAAATATGCTGTTACAGCCATGCTAAACTAAACAATATGGTAAGAGCTATGACCTAGTTTACCTAGACACTGTGTACTGATCAAAGTTTGGAATCATTAAGACCTTTTAATGTTTTTGAAAAAAGTTTCTTATGCTCATTAAGGCTGCATTTATTTGACCGAAAATACAATATATTCAATTATTATTTAAAAAAAAAACAATTTAAAATAACTTTTTCAATATATTTCTATATATTTTAAAATGTAATTTATTTTTTATGATGGCAAAGCAAAATTGTCAGCATCTTTACTCCAATCATCAGTGTCACATGATCCTTCAGAAATCATTCTAATGGTTTGTGAGTTGATAAAAACCTAAGTAAATAATTATATTGAATGTCAAACAAAATAAATAAATGGGGCTGTGTGATAATTGAGATATAGCATAGCTTAGTGTGATTATAAAATCAAAGGCTGCAATTTAATTAAATAATGGTATAGCCTGATGCACTGTGTATTTTAGAGTGAAGCGCAGCACTGTTCATTTACACATAAGCAGCTTATGATCCGGTGTATTCAGCATCTCAGTGGTCTCTGTTCACAGTAAATTCAGTGAATTCCATATCTGCATTTACATAATCGCATAATTTTTTTTAATATTATAAAATTATAATTATAATAATTACGAAAATACAATATATTCAATTATTATTTAAAAAAAAAACAATTTAAAATAACTTTTTCAATATATTTCTATATATTTTAAAATGTAATTTATTTTTTATGATGGCAAAGCAAAATTGTCAGCATCTTTACTCCAATCATCAGTGTCACATGATCCTTCAGAAATCATTCTAATATGCTGATTTGCTGCTCAATTATTATCAATTATTACTGGTGCTCCATTTTTTATAATGGTTCTTACTATCAATGTTTAAAACTGTTTTTGCTGCTTAATATTTTTTGGAATCTGTGACACACTAAAACTTTCCACCTAGTTCAGTTGCTGCCTTATATTTTTAGGTATAATCAACTAAGTTGTGTACAAGTCATTTCAACTTAAATTACATTAAACTGACATAAAAAGTTGAAATTGCTCAACAAATTCTTTTATAAATAGAAAGTTAAAAATGAACAGCATTTACTTAAAGTAGAAATCTTGTTACAATATAAAGAAAGAAAAAAAACAAGCTTAAACCGTTTTCAAAACTGATAATAAGAAATATTTCTTGAACACTAAAGCAGCATATCTGAATAATTTCTGAAGGATCATGTGTCATTAAAGACTTGAGTAATAACTGCTCAGCTACTCAGCTTGGCCATTACAGCAACAGATTACATTTTAAAATATATTCAAATAGAAAACATTTATTTTCCTTTGTTATCATTTTTCACAATATCACTGTTTTTACTGATCAAATAAATGCAGCCTTAGTGAGCATAAGAAACTTCTTTCAAAAACATAAAAAAACTGTGTATATCCTTGCACAGCATGTGTAAAGGCCAACTAGTAACCTTAGATTGCATGTGTTTCACACATTTACAAAACAAAATAATGTTTTAATGAAAATGTGGCCTTAATATTGTTATTATGAAGTTGCCACTTCAACTGTATTGCGAATATAGTTATGCTGCTGTCTGTCATGCCTAACAATGCGTTTTAGCTTAGACTAAACTCACAATACAACACAACCTCTTGTACCTTAGCTTAATCAAAGTAAAAGTTAAAACACAATAGGGAAAGAAAAAAAAACAAATCACACAAGCCTAGCAAATGTCATGCATATGAAAAACTTCCAGGTTGCTCAGCAAGGGGCTTAGGGGCCGCTCACGAGTTCTCAGTGTGGATAAGTGCACCATGACACATGCTGGGTCGTCGGCCTGTGCATGTGTGGGCGCTATGACAACCGTCCCGTGTGCCATACTAGGATTTCACTTTGAACTCTTTTATCGTGTGCGCTTGGCCCAGATGGCGCTGTGCTGCTGCTCACGTTACATAATCAAAACAGTCAGAGCCGTGAAACATTTCTAATCTCTTGCTCACTGCCTTTCCGTCTCTTTTAAAGGACGTCAAACCCTCTGTTATTTTCCGTCTTTTAGCAAGCCTTCTAAACAAATAATGATCTTATTGTCAGACATGAGCCATTGATCTGAGAGACATCCAAACCCCAAATCATCCCAGCAACATAAAGGATCCCGTCGTATTGCCTCCGCAGAGCTATTGTTCCATTTTAAATACTCCACAGCTGCAGCTCAATGCACAGCACATCTCCGACTCAAAGATCTTGGGAGGAATGACTCACCAGAGCTGGCCACTGGATCTGCTTGGCTTTTGTTCCCTGCAGCTGGGCACCCTCCTTCCTTTTGACCCAAACCAGCTGATGTTCCAGCAGAAAGATCTGGAAGTCTTCATACACCTTGACCCACTCCCGCTTATCCCACTCAAGGTCGTCAAACTCAACGTACACCTGCAGGAAGAGCAAAGAGAAGGGGTCACACTCTGAGCACTCGTCCTGCATGGCCTACGTTAACCTAATGGTGTAAAAGGCATACAAGCATACAAGTGGTGTGGGAACAGCATTGATATGGAACATTAAGGACTTTCACATGGTTCACACTAAAGTTATCCACTGCACTGAACTCTAATGAGGGAAGCATCAAGATCTAGCAAGTGTTTGTGCACCATGTTGTAATTGCCAAACAATTTCAACTTTGATGTTGTTTGCTGCTGACATTTTTAAGCACAACCAATATTTACCAGACAAGCTGCTTGATGTATTATACAGGTGGTTCCAGTGCAAAATAAAAACAAAATGGAAGAGAGTCTAACACTGTGTGTATCTACATTACTTGCCCGGACAAAAATGTAAATGGCTCTGCCATAAAAAAATATTACATGTTTTTGTCTCATGTAACCTTGTATGCTAATAAATAAGGTAAACATTTCAATGGCCCTGCCATAAAAAATTATTAAAAACATTTTTTCCATTGTTTTTGACCCATGTAACCTTGTATGCTCATAAATAAGGTTTCTACAACACCAACATATTCGATAGCGGTGAAATTTCTTCCAAATGTTTACAATGACTTAAGACATAATTGACTGTGTTTACGAGGACATGTGTTTACATTAGTGTAGTGCAGATTTTCCCAAACGGGACATCCCAAGGTAACTGCTGGGGGTTTGTGAGTTGATAAAAACCTAAGTAAATAATTATATTGAATGTCAAACAAAATAAATAAATGGGGCTGTGTGATAATTGAGATATAGCATAGCTTAGTGTGATTATAAAATCAAAGGCTGCAATTTAATTAAATAATGGTATAGCCTGATGCACTGTGTATTTTAGAGTGAAGCGCAGCACTGTGTTCATTTACACATAAGCAGCTTATGATCCGGTGTATTCAGCATCTCGGTGGTCTCTGTTCACAGTAAATTCAGTGAATTCCATATCTGCATTTACATAATCGCATAATTTTTTTTTATATTATAAAATTATAATTATAATAATTATTTATATTTTAAATTATAAAATAATTATTATTAAATTTAATTGTCTTTCTAAAACTCCAGTGTAAAAGTAATGTGATTGAGTCCACTTTAAAGTCTGGCTATAAAAAAAACTAAATAAAACGCTTCCTAAAACACTATAAAAAATTTATCTATTAACTTGCCTTTGATTCTACCATTAACCAACAACAGTTAACCAAGAATATGTGAATGTGTCATTCAATTCTTGAAATATCAACTGTCAATCTCGGGGTAATTTAAGTAAATATTTGACATATAAAGGATTCAGGTGACAAAACAGTTTGTGAACTCCTGGCAGAGTGTTTTAATAAAATAACAACTTGCTGTTACAGAAAACAGTTCCATAACTTTCAGTGTAATTTCACAGCCATAGAAGCTCAGTGGCCTTAAATGACCTCATTTTGGTTTGATTTCATGGACAGACGTGGTCACTGCAGACCCACTGAATGTCCAGTCTTCCTCACAGTCACGGCGTTAAAACTACGTCTCAGTCCCGCTATTGTCCTCAACTGTGAAACAACCCACTGCCATGTGATTCAAAGCGGAGCTGGCGCGCAGGACGTTTATGTGTTTGTGAGACACTGAGACAAGTGGGAGAACATGTGTTTGAGCTGCTGGATGTTTTCAACATATGCAGCGTGTTGTAACGACAGCATGTTTCTGGCTGGTCAAAGTCTCCTCTTTCACCGGGGGCGTAGCATGATAGGCTGGAGAACTGGTTTTTAAAAAACAAGCCACACTGAGTGTTTGGTACTATTATTGAAGCTGTTTTCCAACTGGAAAAACAGTTCCTGCACTGGACAACGTCCATCTGTTGACTAATACAATCCTGCACACAAAACTTTTAAAGTGTGTAAAGAAAGCGCCCAGCTAATGATTTGAAACGCACAGATCTGGTGCTGAGAGCTGTGGGAATCATCAGCGTGAGTGAGTCAGCCAGAGCACATTGCACAACCCCAGTGCTGAGCAAAGTTGTGTACAAGTCATTTCAACTTAAATTACATTAAACTGACATAAAAAGTTGAAATTGCTCAACAAATTCTTTTATAAATAGAAAGTTAAAAATGAACAGCATTTACTTAAAGTAGAAATCTTGTTACAATATAAAGAAAGAAAAAAAACAAGCTTAAACCGTTTTCAAAACTGATAATAAGAAATATTTCTTGAACACTAAAGCAGCATATCTGAATAATTTCTGAAGGATCATGTGTCATTAAAGACTTGAGTAATAACTGCTCAGCTACTCAGCTTGGCCATTACAGCAACAGATTACATTTTAAAATATATTCAAATAGAAAACATTTCTTTTCCTTTGTTATCATTTTTCACAATATCACTGTTTTTACTGATCAAATAAATGCAGCCTTAGTGAGCATAAGAAACTTCTTTCAAAAACATAAAAAAACTGTGTATATCCTTGCACAGCATGTGTAAAGGCCAACTAGTAACCTTAGATTGCATGTGTTTCACACATTTACAAAACAAAATAATGTTTTAATGAAAATGTGGCCTTAATATTGTTATTATGAAGTTGCCACTTCAACTGTATTGCGAATATAGTTATGCTGCTGTCTGTCATGCCTAACAATGCGTTTTAGCTTAGACTAAACTCACAATACAACACAACCTCTTGTACCTTAGCTTAATCAAAGTAAAAGTTAAAACACAATAGGGAAAGAAAAAAAAACAAATCACACAAGCCTAGCAAATGTCATGCATATGAAAAACTTCCAGGTTGCTCAGCAAGGGGCTTAGGGGCCGCTCACGAGTTCTCAGTGTGGATAAGTGCACCATGACACATGCTGGGTCGTCGGCCTGTGCATGTGTGGGCGCTATGACAACCGTCCCGTGTGCCATACTAGGATTTCACTTTGAACTCTTTTATCGTGTGCGCTTGGCCCAGATGGCGCTGTGCTGCTGCTCACGTTACATAATCAAAACAGTCAGAGCCGTGAAACATTTCTAATCTCTTGCTCACTGCCTTTCCGTCTCTTTTAAAGGACGTCAAACCCTCTGTTATTTTCCGTCTTTTAGCAAGCCTTCTAAACAAATAATGATCTTATTGTCAGACATGAGCCATTGATCTGAGAGACATCCAAACCCCAAATCATCCCAGCAACATAAAGGATCCCGTCGTATTGCCTCCGCAGAGCTATTGTTCCATTTTAAATACTCCACAGCTGCAGCTCAATGCACAGCACATCTCCGACTCAAAGATCTTGGGAGGAATGACTCACCAGAGCTGGCCACTGGATCTGCTTGGCTTTTGTTCCCTGCAGCTGGGCACCCTCCTTCCTTTTGACCCAAACCAGCTGATGTTCCAGCAGAAAGATCTGGAAGTCTTCATACACCTTGACCCACTCCCGCTTATCCCACTCAAGGTCGTCAAACTCAACGTACACCTGCAGGAAGAGCAAAGAGAAGGGGTCACACTCTGAGCACTCGTCCTGCATGGCCTACGTTAACCTAATGGTGTAAAAGGCATACAAGCATACAAGTGGTGTGGGAACAGCATTGATATGGAACATTAAGGACTTTCACATGGTTCACACTAAAGTTATCCACTGCACTGAACTCTAATGAGGGAAGCATCAAGATCTAGCAAGTGTTTGTGCACCATGTTGTAATTGCCAAACAATTTCAACTTTGATGTTGTTTGCTGCTGACATTTTTAAGCACAACCAATATTTACCAGACAAGCTGATAACAACTTGCTGTTACAGAAAACAGTTCCATAACTTTCAGTGTAATTTCACAGCCATAGAAGCTCAGTGGCCTTAAATGACCTCATTTTGGTTTGATTTCATGGACAGACGTGGTCACTGCAGACCCACTGAATGTCCAGTCTTCCTCACAGTCACGGCGTTAAAACTACGTCTCAGTCCCGCTATTGTCCTCAACTGTGAAACAACCCACTGCCATGTGATTCAAAGCGGAGCTGGCGCGCAGGACGTTTATGTGTTTGTGAGACACTGAGACAAGTGGGAGAACATGTGTTTGAGCTGCTGGATGTTTTCAACATATGCAGCGTGTTGTAACGACAGCATGTTTCTGGCTGGTCAAAGTCTCCTCTTTCACCGGGGGCGTAGCATGATAGGCTGGAGAACTGGTTTTTAAAAAACAAGCCACACTGAGTGTTTGGTACTATTATTGAAGCTGTTTTCCAACTGGAAAAACAGTTCCTGCACTGGACAACGTCCATCTGTTGACTAATACAATCCTGCACACAACACTTTTAAAGTGTGTAAAGAAAGCGCCCAGCTAATGATTTGAAACGCACAGATCTGGTGCTGAGAGCTGTGGGAATCATCAGCGTGAGTGAGTCAGCCAGAGCACATTGCACAACCCCAGTGCTGAGCAACGTGCAGTAACAGGAGCGGGTTTCATAATGTGGATTCATACGAGAAATGATTTACTGACTCTGCCTGCCTCTTGTGGTTTTCTCACCATGACTGGGGTTGCGAGGCTCTAATGAGTGTGTTTGGAAGAGAAAAATTGAAGAACAGACCTGTCAGGACAGATTTCACATCTGGACCCCCCTGTTATGTGCAGGCTAAGCTAAAGAAAAAAAAGCCAATGCTAAAGCAACATCCTATTCCATTACCCCTATCAACAATAACCTCACAGGGCTGTTTTATAGGAATGCTGTCCTTAAAGTTACCCAATGACCAATGAATGGATACAAATAAAACAATTTAACACCAAACAAAGTGCACAAGTAGTTTGACATTCAGATATTTCAAGGGCCATTTTCACACTAAAAATAACTAGAACGATAATTATATATGTTTATTATAAGCGTGTGCTGCAGTTTTGTGGTCTGCCCCTTTTATAGTCATAAAGAGAAAATGTTTTATAGTTATAGTTATCATACTTGGTGTAAACATCCTTTTACTGGCCCCAAGTCAAAGATGCCCTCCTTTTATGCAAGTCTATGGAATTTCTCATCTGTTATAATCCAAATCATTAGTCTGACCATTTGAAAATGAATCTTACTCTTTAACAAGACACATAATTTCAGCAATCATTTAAAGTTGCACCAATATTTAAGTCATACTATTTTCTCAACAGTAAATTAAAAATAAACGATGAAGATGACGATCCTGACTCGCCATCTCCTCATTAGACGTGCCTTTAGAGAGAAGTGCATCTTTACGGATTTTATAATTAAAGAGTTTTTGTTTTCGATTTGTTTTATTTAGTTTTAAAGTAGTAATTTAAAGCTTTCTATAGATATATTTAGCAAGTCAGTGAGTCAAGTATTCGCTGAGTTTCGGTTCATCATTGTGAAGCACTCCTGGCAGAAATTGCAGAAAGCGCATCCTATATGTATCCTTTATTTTACAAAAGCACAACGTTTTGTTGATATTGTGAGTGCACACAAATAAAAAGTAGACCCTTTACAGTTCCGAATGATGTATTACTCTTACCTTTATGAGCAAAAATGACGGCATATTTTAAGTTGTTTCCAATGCAAGTGATCGCGCCGGGCGCCTCCATGTCCTGTACAGCACGCTTTAGCTCTCCGCACAAACGATTAGATATGTGTCTAATAGCGCACATTTATATAGGTTAAACATTTAAACTAACATTATGATATGCTTGAACTGTTTTATATCTATAGATTTTATTTTAGGCAAGTCTTGTCAAGTCAAACGTTTTTCTACATTAACTTAATAAAAAAAACTAAACTAAATATTATCACTTTGACATTACATACAAAACTGAACTATTTTAATAGCTGAAACAGTAGTATAAGCTGTTTTTGTAGGGGAGAGACGGCCTCGGGTCGGATTCCGGCCAAGAATTCTGATGAGCTGTCGGACCCGGGCCGGGCTAGGGCCTGAGCGTCTCAGGCCAGGGCCGGGCTAGGGCCTAAATTTGAGGCCCGTGCAGGGCTCTATTTAACATCCAAGGAAACTTATTCTACAGTCCAAAACCAAAATGGTTTTTCTATGGCATTGCTCTGAAAACCCCCTTTTGCCACATTTTTAAGAATCTGTAACTTGTGAATCAGTTGTACAACTTATTAAATATATTTTAATATAATAACATATTTATAAAAAAAAGTCACATTCTTTTATGCATGATATATCAATGCATGCAATTTCAATAAAATGCAGTTCTCTCCACCTACAAAATGACCATTAAAAACATGTAAAATAGTCTGTGATGCCCAAAAATGGTAAGTAGTCAGCTTACTACATTTTGAGACACCACCTCCCATGTGTGTGTACAGGCATGTAAAGTCCAGCCTTCATTCCTGTAGTGACACACGTGACAGAAAGCTTCTGCTCGCCCCTCCCCACATCCTGGTGACCCCCTCCCTCCTCTTTACAGCAGGGATCATGGAGGATACCTTCCCTCATTCACCCTCTCTCTGTCTTAGAATGAAACATTAACTTCATATTGTGTTTAGGGATGTGCTGATCCGATATTCATATCGGGTATCGGCTCCGATAGTGCCATTTTTCTCGGATCGGGTATCGATCAGAGAGCCGATCCAAATCCGATATTTTTGTTTTCTTTCTTTTTTTCTCTCCGATTGTTCGAATTATTCTGTGTTACTTCTGAAGCCACAAGATAGCTTAATGTGAGCTACATATGAATATTTATGTCCTTACATTAAAGTTCACACAAACTCTTTTCTCCGCTGTGTCTGTCAGTCATTCGTTCAGCCTTTAAACCCTGGTCGCATTCGGTTACAGCAGTCAGCTCGGTAAAGCTCTCTGCAAGATCATTCTGTGTTTCTATTATACTTGATTTGTAAATACATGTCTATGATTTTGCAAAAAGGACTTTATCTTCTTGCCGGAGTTTAATGTGGTTTTGTTACTTGCTACCGGATGTCTGTGAGAACAAAACACGGGCGTAGAAAAGACTATAAATAATTTTTAACGTGCACAGTAACTGAAATGTAAAACTGTTAAAAGAAAGGCTCAATAACTGTTGCACATATATAATACACTACGCATCAATTTCTCTTCCCTTTGTGCTTTGCACTTTTTAACACGAAGCGGCTTCGTGCTCATAGACTGTCAACCCTCTATATTGCGAGTAAATCACTCGCATATGCGACTAAATTATGTCTAATATCAGCCAATGGTTAATAAATTCTCAGATTTTACTCGCCAGTGTGTGAGTTGGAGGCTGAGCGGAACTAATGAGTAAACAACAATCTCATTGGCTGGCGCTCACCTATTATCGTCCCTGTTTTGATTTCAGCGAATCAGTTCGAGCAAATGCACACAACCTGATTAATATTCATGAATCCAGTAGCTCATTAATCCTTAGAGTGTTTTTATTGTTCTTATTAGTAGAATTCGTATAATATTAATATCTTATATTTACATACATTATATATGTTTGTAAAATGGCATAACTTATATATATATATATAGTATAGTATTTCAGTCTGGCGAGTAAACAAAAAAATATACTAGCCAATGGCGATTAAATTGCCAAGGTGTCCGTTGAGGGTTGACTGTATAAAAACAGTTTGTGCTGCACTGTATTTGTTTTGTCCTATCGTATCTATCATATGTTGTTGCCTTATTAAACAATATGCTATACATTTAAAAGAAATGTATTTTTAATTTTATAGTATAAACGTATATATAAATACATTCATGAATGTTTTTAATGAATGGATTTTATAATAATACAAATAGCAATGTGTAACATTTTACCATATTTAGTGCAACACTTTTATTTGTTCCACACAAAATATTGTGTTTTCACTAAATGTCTGGATTTCTAAAATTATTGTGCACTGATTTTTCTAGAATAACTTTTGCTGCCGAATTATCCACTAACCTAGTTTCTAATTTTTTGTCATAGATTATAAATATACATAGGCCTATATTTTTTCATATTTGTTTATTTTATTTTTCTTTATAATGATGAAGTAGTCTGTATCTAGTAGATTGTGAAATAATCATTATCAGTTCCACACACAGAGACATATAAATTCGACATTTATTTAAATGAGGGAAAAAACTTCACTGGTATCGGATCGGTGTCTGTATCGGCCAATACTGAACCCTAGGTATCGGAATCTGTATCGGAGGCGAAAAAGGCGGATCGGAGCATCCCTAATTGTGTTTCTGCTGAACCCACCCTCCTAGTTGAGTATCTGCTGCTGGCTAGATGAAAAATTCACTCTCATTAAAAATTGACATGGGACAGAGGGCCAAAATGAGTGTGTACGTGTGTAAGGCACAGTTACTTCTTATACTGGTATTAGAGAGAGACTGGCGTACACCACTGCCTCAAATAGTACTTCAGTAATTGCGGCTGCATATTTCATTGCAATAAAACCGAAATCACAGTATGTATGGTTAGTGCAAGTATGAAATAAAAAAAGCAAAGGCTGCAATTTAATTAAATAATCACGCACTGTGTGTTTCAGAGTAAAGTGGTACACACAAACTCTATGCATGTACTATGAGTCTGGATCAGATATGATGTGCGAGTGGGAATGCAGCACACACTAACCATCTTTCCAAACTTGCAATGAGATGTGATTATAAACCGGCTGTTGTTAAGAAAAAGAGAACCTTTAAAGGTTCCACGCAGTTTTTTGACAGAATAAAAGCTCAATAGTTTAATGTTTGAAAGGGAAGAAATTAAGACAAAAAAGCCATAAAATAAGCAATACATATTACTATTGTAATTTCAATGTTGTACAGTAAAGTCAAATTGATATTACTTTTCTTAAACACACATTTTTTACAGTTAGGCCTAAATTTTACTACAAAAAATTCTCTGTTTAATAGTTTTATTTTCATTAATAATATAATATAGTGATATATAATGAACATTTTTGGCCAAACTGTGCAATCCTTCTAGTAATGCACAAACACACAAACACGCAAGATCAGATTCTAAGCTGATATGTCGATATAGCTATTCATCCATTTGATTAAATTCAGTATATATCTTAATATTTACTTATAAACCTGCTCTGAAACAGCTTAAAATTGTTATTTATTGACCTGAGGAATCAATTTCTACTATACTGCCATTATAGTCTATTTACAGATTTATGATTTATGATTTATATCGGCAAATACATATTCACTATACAATATCAGACATAATCCAAAGACAAACTAAAGGGATGCAGCAGATGATTGGAAGAATCCGGCTGAAAATAAGCAGAGGGAGGATGGGAAGGCTGCTGGACAGAAGTACTGTACACAGACAGATAGTACAGTTCTGCCCCTCCAGCAGGGTGGAAGCCACCTCAATAACAGCGACTGAGCTGCTCAGATTGATTACCAACCTGAACGGAAAGGAAGCCACTTGCACAAGATTAAAGAACAAATCAAACCTTCTTGCATGGAAGACTAGACTAGTACTACAAACCTCATCATGTCATGCTAATATTGTGTGTGTGTGTGTGTGTGTGTGTGTGTGTGTGTGTGTGAGAGAGAATGTTTGTGTAGCAGGTTATTCTGTCCTGTCTCCATAAATTCCTGTTCCATTTCTCGCTCTGTGGTCATGTGTGCACAGATGCTTCCATGCCAAAATAAACTGACTATACAGTTGTTTTACAGTATCACTTCAAACGAGAAACTACAGTTTACATTTATTATATTTATTAAAAATAACAAAATAAAATAAAAACTTTAAAAAATATTTTTCTTTCTTTACAATACTAATAAATGCGGTTGGCACTGTCAAGCTCCAAAAATAACAAAAAAGTTTCCTGTAGCCATATAATAAATGTCAGTCAGTTCCTCACTAATCATCTCTATCGTACTTCTGAAATATTCAAAAAGAAATACCAGGTTTGATGAAAAGACAACCCCACTGAACAACATGCAGCAAGTCTGAATAAATACAGAAGCGCAAATGAGATTTGAGAGTAAACAATTTTCAGTCTGGTCAGGGTCATGATAATATAGGATGACATGATCATAAGTAACTTTCTTTCATTTCAATTCCAGGAGGTGAATCGTTTTAGGCCGACAAACAAATGATTGCACCATCTCTGTGGTGCAACAAATCCTGCAAGATGCCAGAGCTTTTTTACGTTCCACCCCATCTGTTTAACTACAGATGAAAAGGGGCAGTGTAAAGCTGAAAGCACAAGGATAACCGCAGTAAAAATCTGATGCGGGATCTGGGATCAGGTTTACCCAGCTTACTTATCTCTCCAAAACTAATGATTTGCTGTTTACAAGAGAAGTGTGAGGAAGAGCGCACACACTATATAGACTGATCAAAACACATATGATGGCAAACTAAAGCAATACGCTCATTAAAATTCCCATGCACAGTCTATGAAAGCAGGATGGGTTAACCCGAGATAACATGCAGAACAAAAGCAGGAAGGGTCTGGAAACGCTGAACACAGATGACACCTCCCCCTCTCGTATCCAGATGGAGGAAGCCACCACACGTGCCTCTGCCATGGCCTACAGAACCGATCGGAGGCCAGGCTCCACATTTAATCTGATTATGGATTCGGTGCCAGCTGTACACAGCAGAGCAGGGATAACGGAGGGTTAACTCAGTATGCAGAGCTCACAGACAACACAGACAGAGCAAGACGAGCGAGAGAGAGGGAATGTTTTTAATGGGAACTGTTAGAGGGTCAGCTCTGGTCTGCCTGGCCATGCATAAGGGATGAGGCTTGTACTGACTCCAAAATCATGCAGGGAGCAGGGGTGTTATATAACTGCGTTCAGTCAGACGCTCGGGGCGATGAGAGCTGCCTGCCTGATTGTTGAACCCTGCACAACTAGATTAGGGTCTGGAAAAGCAGTTAGGCTGGGTCAGGCGCGTCCAGGATTTGACCGGTTTATGCAAGACTACGGAAATGCCCGAAAATGGAAAATAAGGAGGCTGCAAAATTCCTTGTTGCTAAACAAGTGCTGGAATGTGGCCATCGGAGTCATTGAGAGTGCTGTGTAGCACAAGCAAACCCCTGGTGAATAAATCTACTGTATTTTCCAGAAAATAAGCTTCATCTGATTATAAAAGTCAAAATGGGTCAAAATTGTATTGCTGAGTGAAAAAACACAGATACGTCGCATCGGTGTACAAGTCACATTTTATTCTTACATTCAGTCATAAAATGGAAAATAAAACATTTACAAACACTTATTAACATTTTAGTTCCCCTCACTCCACAAAAAAAATTACTTCAATTGCATTCAGAACAGAACAGGAATAAAAAATTATAGTAGCATTCATGATAAACAAAAATTATTATAGCCTAAACAAATTTATTTAAAGCAAAACTGGGGGAAATGCACTTTACAAATACATTTTGGCTCATATAGCTCTCTCATTCGATACAAATCCAAATGGGCACGCTTTGCGCATATTTTGCATGCTTGCCATTAATTGCATTACATAGGCTGCTCTGAAATATAAGTCACAGCATGCTTTAGGAGTAGGGATAGATCAGAACTAGTTGTCTGACAACAAACAAGTCGGTTTAAGTTGTTTTTAGTTGCAGTGCAAGTTTAATATCAACAGATGTTTTTTTTATTTTAAACGATCAGAAACAATCAATTCGAATGCTGTTGTGTGAAAAATGATCTTAATATTATGCATAATCCATAAGTCCCCATGATAGTTTTGTAGAATGAAAAGCTATATTCACTATGGGTGGAAATTGGGAAACTTTATCAGAACTGAATTATTTCTAACATTCAGTTCTATTAATAGTTGGAACATCTGTTTTCCTCTGCTGATGTGGACAGAACATTGCACTGAAATATGCAGTACATGTATCAGAGCCACCTGAAACTCTGCCGTTGTCATGACAATCAATGCATGTTCAATTTCTGTCTGCTGCGCATGAGAATCAACAAACAGCTTTTAAGCATGTGACTCATTACCAAATATATTATGCATAATACAATTTGTTTTTGATTACAGTTCTTTTGTCTGAAAGCTAAAATGATGTCATTTCACAATGTTGCAGAGGATGAATGCAATAAGTAGTGTTTTATAACCACTGTCCATACTTTCTTCCTTACCATTAAGTTAATGGAATTCATTGATTGCAAACTACATTGAAACCACAAGCCTGTGGAATGCACAACAGCGCCACATCTTGACTTTGAAACATATAGCACTTACATTTATTAAATGAAATCACCGCTTTTTGAAGTTTAATAAATCACATTTGACTGTATTGCAATTACTGTTTTTCTGGCCCCACATTTAACATCTTAAAACCATAATTAAGACTTTTCATCACCCGAAACAATCGATCAAACTGAATTTAATACAAGGACCCCTGGGAACCCGGAACATATGGTCCACATCCTTTGCTTTTACCGTCTATTAATTGCTAAGCAATGTGTCTGATGATGTCAGGTGTACTTGATCCTGAACCAGCCAATTATACTGAGTGATCAGACAATCCAGCAACAATCAAACATGTAGTTTTACACCTTATTTATGGTGCCATTTTGGGAAAATAAATAAACGTAAAAAAAGAAGAAGAAAAAAATCCCTACACCTTAAAACCAGCCCAGAGGAAAATTCATTCTCCTGGATTGAAGAATGAAGTGAACATGCTGAAGAGCACACATGGATCTCTAAGGCGACTGCTCGCAGGCATACAAAAAACACGAATGTGCAGACAGTACGATATGTAAGAGCTGGTTGCTATGCAACTAACTGCACATAGGCCAGAACGCTCAGTCTTTATCTTTCTCTCCATTCTGGCTTTCTTTCAAAAGGACAATGTCTGCTCTGAACGCCTGGGGAACGTGGCGAGCTTCTGGACTCGCTGTGGGTCAGAGAATTTACTGGACTCATCAGAGAGCAGAGCGGAGCGGGTGGATTATAAAAGAACTGAACAGAAGTGACCCTGTCTAAAACGGTCACTGATTCACCCTGTGCATGAGAATCAAGCCATCGCATGAGACACTTAAAAGGGTAGCTCAGCCAAAAATCACAACTGTATTTCATATATTCACACTCTTGTAGAACGTTTAAGAGAAAGAAATCTAGACAGATGTTGACCCTGTTCTTTTCACACTAAAAATCCTTTCTCTGCTGCAGCAGCTTTCATATTTTATTTGTACTTTCAAATATTCATACTGGGCAAAAAGTTATGAGACACATGAATCATGGACGTCGAATCACTGACGTCAAAACTGACATGACAAGCCAAGTTTAAATTTAGACATCCATTAATAGTTAGTCGGTTCCGGAATAGAAGAGTAACTTAATAACTTTCAAATAACTTAAATTTAAGTCGCTTCAGTCTAAATTTCAGTTATTATATGGCTTCTGAAAGCACAGAGCCATTTTTTATTTTAATGAACCCTGAGAGATTTCTGTCCCTCCACTGAAAGTTCATTCCACCAAAATGTTGAAGTCACAAATAATCCATTACAATCGTGCAGTTTGCAAACACATTTGAACCTGCACAAGTACAAGTGAGGTTTGTACAACTGAACAAAGACTATAGAATACCCAAGACATGTCACTCGTATAGTTTTGAATGGGGAAAAATGCAACACTCAATATGGCCGCTCTATCAAACGAAGGCCCGCCTTCTGAGCAAAGAGCCAATCACTAATCGGTAAAGTCAGCGCGTCACTGCAGCTGCCGTTAGAAGTCAGTCATCGCTATGAGATGTGCGCTTAGGACTGTGCATGCGCACTGGCTGATCTAGCCTGAAAAATAAGCCTTTTTAACACTATTTGAGCAAAATAAACAACATTTATGATACAGTTGTTGTCAGATTTCATTGGTGATTTCAAATATGAAATTTAATCGTAAGCTTAGTGAACAGTTTTGGAGAATTTGATGTTTCCCCATTTAAAGAGATAGGAGCTGCACTTGCATGCCCGAGAAGCATTTCAAAGATGGCCACCGAGTGACATGACTTGTCTTAAAGGGACTTTGGATTGAACTTCTGGTCACTATATCTGATGTGCTCCACTTATTTGAATCTGTTTATCATAGAAAGTGATTGTGTTTCCTCAGAAGACTTGGGTTAAAAAAAACTCTTATGGATTTAGAACGACATAAAAATGACTAATTGATCTTTTTTTTCTCTAAAAGAACAATTCTAAAATTATAAATGCACTTTTTGATAACCAACTAGAGACAATTAAATGATATAAAGAATCACCTGTGCTTTAATAATATGTCAATGTGTAGATTATGTAGGCATACACACAGAAGAACAAAGAAAATGCGAAAAACAAGCTCATAACAAGCCCAGTGACATTTCAGAGAGCTCACAGAAAGACGCTTTCATCAATAAATGACTTCTAAAAGCACGTCTGCACGTCCTTCCCGCCGCTTTAGACAGTAGAGTGATTATCATTCACCGCGCCGTGTTAGTGTGTACGCTGGAAAATCTGCCCCTCACTAACAGCATCAGGACTTCCCTGACTGGCTGGGCCCAGACCGCTGCAGTCCAATCACTGCGGGCCCAGACGCCGCTCTGCTAGCGCTGATCGCTAACCTCGCAAAACCAGAAATCTGCCTTTCAAATCACTGGAGCAGAGAGAGAGTGTGCGCTGAGAGAGGCGGATTTAGTAATATTTTCAGGGGGTTTTCTTTTATCAGATTAACGTGGAGGAAAGCTTCTTTTGCGGCATGAGTGCAGAAGCACCAGCAACTTTCGTCTTGTAGACGGCATCCTCGCGGTGAGCAGAGAACGATACGAAGCGACGGAGATGATGAAATGAGATGTTAATGCCACTCAAACTATAGACTGTGGGGACCGTCCCCTTGGTGTTGATCCCTTTAAACATAAAAGAGACAAAAATAACAATGTACACGTTGAGTAAACCTGCGCTGCTGCAGATATCACAGTGTCCTCATTTCTCCTGCCTGTCATGGACCGCCACGTCTTTTCTAAATGTCACTTTCATGCACGCACATATACTCTCATAGGCCAGACAGAATCCTGTGTTCCTCAGAGCCCAGGAGAAAGAAACAGGACAGTTTCTTGTTTACGCTGCTGTTTCATCATACAGCATCAGCGATCTAGCCTTGGGACTCAATGCTATTGAACAGCTCTAAATATTACGGACAGCATTTGTTGAGAAGACTATGGCTGCATTTACACTGTGGGGCTTAATGCACATATCTGATCTTTTGTCTCTATCCTTTATGTCCTGCCTGTTGTGTTTAATTTAATTTTACTTGCAGATATTTTGTAAATATTTGTCAAATTTACTAGCAATTTCTAGTAGAAACACCAATTTTTTCATTGTATATATAGTTTCTGCCTCAGTAAAAAAAAAAGCTGTGAGTTTGTGCAAGCTTATACAAGCACATCTGCTTCATAATACAACATTAAAGGGGTCATATGACGTTGCTAAAAAGAACATTATGTTGTGTATTTGGTGTAATACAATGTGTTTATGCGGTTTAAAGGGGTCATATGATGATGGTACATTTTTCCTTTCTCTTTGAAGTGATACAAGCTCTTGGTGCATAAAGAAGATCTGTAAAGTTACAAAGACTAAAGTCTCAAATCCAAAGAGATATTCTTTATAAAAGTTAAGAGTTAACCACGCCTACCTAAAACAGCTCATTTAAACATGGCCCCACATGTCTACGTCAAGATGTGGGAAGATTTGCATAACGCCGGCCAAATGTTCACGCAACGAAAGAAGGCGTAACTTTTATTCTCGCTGTAGTATTGTTGCTGCTGCCACGTCGTGAAGGCACTGTGTGTTTTGTTGTGAAAGCGAAACTACTTTGTTTGGCTTTCCAAAAGAGGACAATATCCGCTTCGTCGTGCCTAGAGCTGATCCGTGCTGGTCACAGAGGAAACACATCAAATTCACGCTGCGGATCGCCGGATCGGCTTTCACAGTGGACGAAGCAGAGTCCAGCCCGGGGTTGTCACATGTGGTTGCCGCAAGCCCGCCGGCTGCTCCTTCGTTGAATTAGCCGGCCACGCCGTTCTCAAGCCTGCCCGCCACCGCTCACTCTAAGCCGCCGGCCTCCGCTCACTCAAGCCCGCCGTGTGTGACGCTGTGTTGCGTTGTGAAAGCAAAACTACTTTGTTTGGTCTTCCAAAAGAGGACACGACTAGAAATCAGTGGTTAAGTTGTATTTACAACACTGTTCCAGAACAGTTCAACCCAAATATTCAGATGTGTGCAGAACATTTTATGGAGGACTGTTTCCTGATCCTGGTAGAGTAGACTACAATGCTGGCTGTTCTGACTCACAGACTGTAAATATGTTTTTTATATTTAAAGAATTTGCTACTGATGATTCAAACGAGTTTTTGAGCAGTGTAGAGTAGCACTTGTTTGTCATTTCTCCGATCACAAATGCAGACATGGTTTTATGTTTACGCGGCGTGATGCAAAGCATAAAAAGACAGTATAAGTCATTATAATCCGTAATTATGTCTCCACTGGATGCAACAAATGCCTCGTTTATATTGAGTTTTAATGTTTTTGTCTCGTCGCTCTGGCCTGACAGGACATCACAGTATCGTAAGGGGCGTAACATTTCCGTCACACGCTTGAGGTATTCGGCCAATCACAACGTGCTGTATAGCTGGCCAATCAGAGGACACCTCGCTTTTCAAACCGATGAGCTTTGTAAAAATCGACACGTTTCAGAAAGGCGGGGCATAGAGGAGAAACAATAATGTACAGTTTGTGGAAAATAATGTGTTTTTTTAACCTTAAACCGCATAAACACATTTCATTACACCAAATACACAAAATAATGTTCTTTTTAGCAACATCATATGACCCCTTTAAGGTTCAAAAAACACATTATTTTCCACATAATGTACATTATTTTTGCTCCTCTATGCCCCGCCTTTCTGAAACGCATAGATTTTTACAAAGCTCATTGGTCTGAAAAGCGAGGTGTACATTGATTGGTTAGCTATCCAGTGCGTTGTGATTGGCTGAATACCTCAAGCATGTGACAGAAATGTTACGCCCCTTACCATACTGTGATGCCGGGTCCCGGCGCGATGAGACAACACCAATAAAACCCATTACAAACGAGGCATTTGTTGCATCCAGTGGGGACATAATTACTGATTATTATTACTTATACTGTCTTTTTACGTGTAAAAGTTACACCACCTTTCTTTGCATGAACATTTGGGTGGTGTTTTACAAATCTTCCCACACAGTGACGTAAACATGTGGGGGCGTGTTTAAATGAGGCGTTTTAGGAGGGCGTTGACAAGTCTTAACTTTTATAAAGAATATCTCTTTGGGTTTGAGACTTTAGTCTTTGCAACTTTAGGGATCTTATCTATGCACGAACAGCTTGTAACACTCCAAAGAGAAAGGACATTTTGAAATTGCACCATATGACCCCTTTAAGAAAAGCTATATTTGTAGACAAAATTGTAATCCTCACCTTGTGGTGGCTTGGCATTTCAATGTAAATTGCATATGTTTTGAGATGATCATATATCAGATATATCTGATTTATAACCACATTTAGTGTGTTGTGTTGCATCCAAACTGCGATGTGAGTAAAAAAAAAAGTGAAGATTAGATTTTTTTTTCTCGGCATAAACGCAGCCTATTGAGGCCTCGTGTCAATATACAATATACAATATACTCTAGGGATGCACGATATCATTCAGCTCTTCAGCTTCAGCACGCGCAGCTCAACGGCTGCTATATAAAACAGTGGTATTAATTTGTTACTTTTTCAAAATCATTGATACATTATTAATAACAACAACCACTTGTATTTTTCTCTTATTATTTTCATCAACAATATGGTTTAGTAATTAAAATCATTTAATTATTGTCCGTGCAGAGGCTATTCCGTTTTATTGATCTGTGGCGCATTCATTTTGATTCTTTACACGTGTAATGATGTCCAGTGGCTTTTTTGTATTATTTTTGCATTATTTTTTTTATTTGTAAGACTTTTTTATGACTAAATTTGGTAATGGGAGAGTAAAAATATTTTTAAAACATACACCGTTCAAACTAGGCTGCTTATGTTGAAGTGTTTGGGATGTGGCTTTTAATGATGAGACCTTTTATGTAATCAGGCTCTCAAAAAGTATATAACAATTTGGATATAGATTTATCGGCCAACATATCGGTTATCGGCTTTCAAAAATAAAGAATAATCGGTTATCGGTATCGGCCAAAATTTTCATATCGGTGCATCCCTAATATACTCATGTAAATTTTATACCTCCCCAAATTCCACATACCATTGATCACTAGCAATAGAAATTGGCACATGGTGGTTCATGGCTGAAATTTAAAAAAATATACATTTTTATTAAAAAAATAAGAACTACATAAACACGAGGCAGAAATCTGCATTTGCCAAACCTTGTCATGGGGTTTTTAACATCACTAATAGCCACATCTACATAACTGATACAAGACTCCATTGGAAGAAAGGGCATTTACCGTTCAACAATCACTGGCAGTTAAACGGACAAGTACATGTGTCAGCATCTGAGCTAACAAAAGAAATCTTATGGAAAACTGCTTGTTGTGCAAGACTGCTAACCACATGAGAGCTCTTTTAAGTGTAACAGATTTTTCTGGTTTCATTTTATTTTTTTTTTCTTAACTAAAACAGCTCAAGATATAAACAGGACGTGCATACATAATTTCACCATATTAATTCCCATCTGGCGTATTAGCATGCAAACCAGGAACTGAACGGTTTACAAGCTGCGTGCTTTATTCAGACTCCACGGTGAAACCACATCACACACAAATCTCTTCAGCTGTAAGATTTTATCTAACAAACCTCAACTCACTGTACTTCCTGTCTACAAACCCTCTGACAAAGACACAGCGCAACAAAAATAACAACAAACACAGCTATGTGTGGCGAGAAAACGGCGCTCTGCTGTGACCCAAGGGAACATCTACAGCGAGAGCACGCTCCGTGCTTTCTCCAGATTAAAACAATGCCTTTGTTTACCACCTTTCCGCTAAAGCCCCGCCTCACACATGCTTTCTTCATCCCACATGAAAACAGAGATTGGTCAACACTGCGGTGCTGCTGAGCTCAGCTGCAGGCGAGACACTGTGGGGCAAATGATGTCCTTTAGAAGAAGAAACAGACCCTCTCAAACACACAACGTTATGATGACAGTCATATGCAATATGTGAAAGCAAAAAAACTTTGGAACGGAGGTAAAATCACAACATAAAGATGCTAATAGACATCAATGTTTAATACAGATTTGTATTTTCACTAGCACTAGTTTTAAGCCTGCAGAAATTCCCAATTCAGATCAAATTCAATTTACTATGCAAATATCACTACGAGGTCACTGTTTTCAAGTTGTTTTCAAACTTTTAATATACATCTGCACACAAAAAAAATCAGATCTGCATTAGATCTTTTCCTTTTGTTTTGATGTACATTCGAGCGTAAAGTATTACCAAAAAACAAATTATCTTTGTTCAATCCATCGATTGTAGACTGAATGGAAGCAGATCAGAATGCGAACTTGCAGTCAATTGTAAGAAACTAATGCAGTTTACAAAAGGCTAAATGATTGGTGAATTCCAATATATTTCACCAGAAGATTAAGATGATTTTTAAGTCCATAAAACAAACAAAAAACAATTAAAAAGGATGCATGGATGAATCATTCACAAGATAAATAACATGCATTTAAAATACAAAGTGTGAATTTTTATTTCATGAATCTGAATCCGCAAATTAATTGCAGAAAATTGTGTAAAAGTAAAAACCACAATAATTCTGTCTTCGAGTAAAAGGTCATTTGCTTTAGACTTTTTACAGTTGCCAAGCAATGTAGTGTAATAATATTGGCAATATTTACATTTGAAGTCAATGGCTTCAAATGTTGCTCAACAAATGTGACCATGGACCACAAAACCAGTCATAAGGGTCAATTTTCGGAAATTGAGATGTATACACCGTCTGAAAGCTGAATAAATAAGCTTTCCATTGATGTATGGTTTGTTAGGATAAGGCAATATTTGGCTGAGATACAACTATTTGAAAATCTGGAATCTGAGGGTGCAAAAAAATCTAAATATTGAGAAAATCGTCTTTAAAGTTGTCCAAATGAAGTCCTTAGCAATGCATATTACTAATCAAAAATTAAGTTTTGATATGTTTACGGTAGGAAATTTACAAAATATCTTCATGGACCATGATCTTAATATACTAATGATTTTTGGCATAAAAGAAAAATCCATAATTTTGACCCATACAATGTAAAGTTGGCTATTGCTACAAATATACCTGAGCTACTTAAGACTGGTTTTGTGGTCCAGGGTCACAAAAGATATTTCAGAGCCATAATTTTTTTTAAATAAACAAAATAAATTACCAAAGAACTCTGTGACCAGATGTCACTTTCACATAGAATAAATAATCTCAGGCCTCCCATCTATAAAACATAATTACTGAATAACAAGCTATCCAAATGATCTTTCATCTGATGGACCGAGCCCATGCAACAAAAACAAACACATGAAACAGCCGAGGACACTGTCCCACATGTCACCCGAAAAAAACATGTCTCGCTGTAGACAAACAGTGACCAGAGAAACAGGGAGCTTCCCAAAATAAACAAACAAAAGTAGGTCAAGTCTGTTGGGCTTATCTATCAGCCATAGAGCTCAGAGTTCCCGAACCGCAGCAAACAGAGCCATCAAGAGACACATCCTCACCGTCTCGCTGATACTACAGAGATAATGCTGCGCTTACATAAGAGAAGAGCATGTCACACTCTCACTAGAGCACGTGCTTTGACAACAACTGAGATTAACAGCACCTTGAGCAGAAATGCAGACAGAGACAAGGAACAAAAGGCCACTGAAGAGACAGACACACACTCATCTTCTTTCTTTGTCTTTGTAAGCACTGTATGATTGTACTCACTGAAAAGCAAGAGAATGTGGTGAGGCACACAGATGAAAGGAAAAAAGCAATATACCATAAAACAGAGCACCTAAAAAAAAATGTAAGAAAATGTAGATGTTCCCTGCAAAAGTCGATCCCACAATATGAGGGTTTAGTCATCCGCTGAGCAAAAATTGCAAACCGATATATTTAGAAAAACAAAAACACATCTCTGCTCAACAAGTGTTTGTGTAGTTCACTAAACCTTAGTATAAGCAACAGTACCAGTGATACTGGACATCCGCACTAAATAATTACTACTAAAAACTCAAAGCAGTATTAATTGGTGTTTAAAAACAAGCCAATTTCCCTTTGAAAAACTCCATTACCCATAATCCTGAAGAGAGATTCACTAATCAGAGATGTCACTGTTACCATAGAAACAAAAACTTCAGCTCAGCAGATTGCTGCCTCCATTCAGTGCTTTTTCACAGCTTTTGTACAGTTTTATACAGTTGAATACACACAGAATTATGTCAAAATTACTGTCTTGGCAAGTAATCACATAGACACTGTATCCGTTTATTAGGTCCTAAAGTGATGGCAGCCTACTATACTGATGTATTTGCCATTGATCTTAAACAAAAAATTGTCTTTGATCTTATTATGTCTTTGACAAAATAAAACAAAAATAACTATATTGTGATATATATTTTATTGGGAAATGAAATGAATTGTGAAATAAGATTCTGGTCATATCAACAGTCATTCGCAACGTTTTATAGGATGGAATGAGTATTTCATTATCTCAAATTTGAACAAAAATTGTTAAAAAGCAAATTCTGTGATCATTTATTCACCCTTGTGTTGTTCCAAACCATTCTTCTGCAGAACATAAAATATATTTTGAGAAAAGTCTCAGTGTTCATTGATTTGTACAATGGAAGTCAAATAGTCACCAAAGCTGTCTGATTACCAACATTCTTTAAAATATCTTATTTAATATTAACACAACAGAGATAAAATCATTGTGACATCAAGAGTACTTAATAACATTCATTCATTTCAAACAGTCTTGTGTAGTCCTTTTCCTTTTTCTTGCTTTAAAACCACTGCTTATTGGTTCCATACTGATACAATGAATGAGAAAAAAGACCTCCAGAACCAAGGCCACTAAAACAAGTGGGCGTTCCCTGTTGTGCTCTATTTATGGCTCCAGGTGTGAGAGCTCAGACTGAACAGGCTCTGTTTCCTACATGTCCTTTCCTAAGAATAAATGAGAGAGAAAGCAAGAGAACAGAAGTGAATGCAAATGAACAGAGAAAGAATGGAGGGGAGGGGGAGTATTTGTGAGTGTTGGAAACTGAAGGAATGTGTGACTGTGTGTGTCTGCACACTAATGCAACTCACATGAGCAGGCGTGAGAGAAAGCAGCAGCGCTCATGTGCTGTGCTCCAGCTAAAGGAAGGGGATTTCCACAGGCCCCTAATAAAGCCATCCATCCCCGTCTCCCTCTGATGACCTCAGCACTGATTAACCCCCACACATGCTTGTGTGTTCCTGCAGACCATTTCTATGTTACTCACATGAATAATAGGTGAGACGCTTACAGCATGGCCCTCCTGTCCAAATTTAATCTGATTTACTCAAGCTGACTGAGCTGCAAAACAACATGTCCATCAAATCACTAAAATGTTCAGTAAGCTCTTCAGTAAGAGAAAATGTGCCAGTAGAGACAGGAAGTGAATTTTATGTTTAATAGAGTGCATTAGTGCCTGTGCACTTTTTCAGTGGCCTTGGTACTGAAAGTATGGTTCCCTGTTCATTTTTCAAGAATTTTGAAAATTGTCCATCATTGTTTAAGTGTTATAAGCCATGAATCAAACAATGAATCACAACATTACAAACTTTGATATAAAATAAAAAATAGACAAAAAGACAAAAGTTACAAGCCTGTGTACTTAATGGCTTTAGTGAGAGAAATAGGGTGACCAGACGTCCCGTTTTTCCCGGGACAGTCCCGTATTTCAGCTCTATTTTTAGTGTCCTGACTTATTTTTTAAAAATCATGTTTTGTCCCGTATTTCAAAATTTCTTTACGACTGGGTGATCAGAGCGAGTAGTAGTAGTGTTATATCATGCAAGAAGAGACTAATCAAAGGTAACTAAGCTTGTCGTAGAACAAAATTATCATCCAATCACAATTCGTTATCAATTAATTTGCAGTAAGTGAATGCGATATAGATAGAGGGAATCATGCTGAATGACACACCAGAAACGCTCTCTCGACCGCGCGATCCCAGTTCTGCAATCAGTTCTTCTTGCGCCTTAATTGTCAAATACACACACAGCTGTCAAATGTCCATCATTTGGAGCATCTCACGTAAATACAGTCGGTTATGGCTTAAGTGAACGTAAACAGGTGGGTGAAAACCGGATATGTGTCGGTATATTACATTCATTTGGTCTTAAAGGGACAGCAGCTTAATTAAATACCTGTCTGTCTCTTTAATGTTAATCAAACAACAAAAGATGTTAAATAAATGTATACATATTAAACGTACTGTATTAAAAAAACGAGTTTATTTAATATTTAATTTGTATCTAATGTATCTGTCTTATGGTTTGTAAAAAAAAATGTTATATAAAAAAGAACTATGTACGTGTGTGTAGTACGTGAGTTTTGTGCATCTAATATGTAGGCTACTGCATTCCAAACGGTATAAATGAAAGCACATCTAAAGTAAAAGACTAAATTAACAGCGAATGGAAGCACAGTCAAGCAAAACGCACAATATTAAATACGATATTTAATGCGCATCTTGTCAGAAAGCCGGTTCTGTAATCAGCGGTAAATCTCCATCACCTGCAGGCAAAAAATCGCGCGAATATGAACGTGGTTTTGCGCAGCTCGTAAGTGAACAATGGCTCTGTGTAGTTAATCCTGCTCAATGTGAAAGCCCGCAGGTGCAAGTGCAACTTCTCATTGCAAACTGAACTGAAGCATCGAGAAACACTCAATACCATATAAAGCGTATACACAGCCTGTACTACACAGAGCACAACAGAAAGACATTTGGCAAACAACTTGTAATGTTTCTGCTGGCATACATGTTCAAATGAACGTATTAAACGGTGTTCCTGCCGTGCATACAACATATTTTACGGTACTACCGTATGGACGATATTACCGTTTAAAAAATGCAATGGCAAATGCAATTTTGCAATGGCAAAAAATGCAATGGCACCGCGGGTATTTTTAAGCTTTAGTATAGCGATACTACCATAGTAGCGGTATATCGTGCAACCCTAGTATGTATGTGTGTGTGTGTGTGTGTGTGTGTATATATATATATATATATATATATATACTCGTCTGTATTGTTGGATCGACCGTTTTTCATCTTTCTCTTGAGAATGAAATTGCTATTTCATAACTATTTGGTGTTTTAAACAACGAGCGCGCGCGCGAGAGAGAGGGAGGGAGCCTATGGAAGCACCACAAATCTAAATAATATACTTTCAAACATACTGATAAACTAACATGTTAAATACAAAAATATTTAAAACAGCTAGTTCATATATATTCGGATACAACAGTCATACATCGTTATTAGGACTGCGCGTCCTGTGACAAGTTTGCCGCATCAGAGCACGAAAGTTATCGGTCTAAAAGGTCTGCAAAATCAGTCAATGGTGAAAATCAAAAGTAGTGAAAAAGACCAACAGTTTAACACTAAATATTGGACATAAACAAACACGTTAAATATAAAGTATTTAAAACAGGTAAGTTCATATATTTGGAGTAAATTTAAACTAAACCGATACATCAGTCATACAGCGCTCTGGACTGCGTGCCCCATGATGAGCCCGACACACCACCACAGAAACAAGAATGAGATGATTGCATAGTTTATAGTTATATGTAGTGGTCAACCGATATGGGTTTTTTGACAGTCGATAACGATGCCGATATCTTGGAAAGCAGGGTGGCCAATGGCCGATATAATTTTATTTATTTTAATTCATATTTAAGTCTCACTTTCTCACTTTCAAATTCACGATTTTGGTGTCACGTTTTACAAGAAAAGATAATTGTCTGTTTTGCTTATATCTATACACCTTTCACTTTAAGACAAAAAAAGATGGATTTATTGTTATTCCTAATTAAAAAGCACATCAACAATAAAACAGTAGGCTACAATGACAAACTAGCTTTATTAACAAAAATGAATAAGACGAGGCATGGCATAGGATACAATGAAATGAAAAATGTATGCAATGTATGATTAATGCTGAATGAAAAAGCGGGGCAATTTGATAATAATAGCCGAATTATAATGGGCCGCCTAATAATAATATGTATTTTATACATATTAGTAATAGTAAATGTATTTAATACATTAATAGGAGAATGAGCCTAATATCGTCTTGACTATCGACAAAGACATCTGCTATCGTCGATATATCTGAGACTATCGTCGATAAACGATACTATCGTCTATCGGCACAACCCTACTTTGGACCACTGAGCAATAGTCCAGTTCTTTTTCTCCTTAGCCCAGGTAAGATGCTTTTGACACTGTTTCATTTTCAGAAGTGGCTTGGTAGCCCTTTTCCAGAAAACGTCTGAGCGTGGTGACTCTTGATGCACTGACTCCAGCTTTAGTCCACTCCTTGTGAAGCTCTCCCAAGTGTTTGAATCGGCTTTGCTTGACAGTAATTCTCAAGCTTACGGTCATCCCTGTTGCTTGTGCACCTTTTCTTACCCAATTTCTTCCTTCCAGTCAACTTTGCATTTAATATGCTTTGATACAGCACTCTGTGAACAGCCACCCCTTTCAGTAATGACCTTCTGTGATTTTCCCTCTTTGTGGAGGGTGTCAATGATTGTATACTGGGTGGGATGGTCATTTAATGAAACTCAAATGTAAATATTCTAATATTTTGAGATACTGGATTTTTGACTTTCATGAGCTGTAAGCTCTAATCATCAAAATTAAAACAAAAAAAACTTTTGAAATGTTTTACTTTACATGTAATGAATCTAGAATATATGAACGTTTCACTTTTTGAAATAAGTTACAAAAAAAAGAACTTTTTCACGATATTCTAATTTTTTAGATGCACCTGTGTTGTGTGTATATATTTAGATTAGGGATGTAACAATTACCAGTTTGACGATAAATCATGATAAAATTCCCCACGGTTAGTATTACCATTTCATCTTTTAATTGTCATTAAAACCGTATTAGATTACCTTGGGAGGTTTTAAATGAGTGCTAAGGGAATTATACAAATGAATATATGAATTAATTAATTATATGAATGTACCTCTGAAGGTTCTGACTGTCTTCAGAAACAATCAGATGGCATTTTGTTTTCATTTTCGCTCCATGTAATACCTAAAGGAAGTGTTCTTAATCGAAATACTGCTTTGTCCACGGAGGTTACGGGAAACAGATCTAATTCAGTTTTTCCATAAACGCCACCTGTTGTCAGAAAGTGGAATTACAGAGACCTATATTTACATTCAGCCTGTGTGCAGTTTCTGTCTGGCCAAAAACGGACCGAATTTGCATGCCCTGCTGTAAATTTTGACTGGTTGAGGAAAAAGAAGCTTATGTGGATTCTACACATTTAAACAATTCAGATAAGTTATCTAGAATTATTTATGGAGCAGATAAAATACATATAATCATTTATTAATCAATTATCATTTTGACTTGTATCTTTTCTTTATTTAAAGGCTGAAATGTGAGGTTTACCTTTTAATTAAACTTTTTCAAAGCTTTATTTGAATTTTTAAAATCCGAACATCATTGGTAATGTTATTGTTTTAGTGATTATGCAAACAAAAAGTCATTTTATTTGTTGTTTGTTGATTTTTAAATATAAAACTTGGTGAAGTGATTTGTGTGTCAGTACTTTTTGAACATCTCCAGCCCATTTTAACAATACCATGATAATACTGATAACCGTGATAATTTTGGTCACTATAATCGTGATAAGAAATTTTCCTACCGTTACATCCCTAATTTAGATATCAAGAAACTTTCATAAAATGTCTCATATCGTGGTCATATTTCACCACCCCCAATGAATGACAATGAAAAAAAACAATGAATGGGTTTTTACTTTCAGAACTCAGCTGTTGCACTCTATATAGAGTGAAAGCACGTTCAATAATTACAGCTCATAATATTGTAACAAAACACTCATAACTACAGGTTAATCTATAATTAGTGGCATGTGTTATGCAAAGGACCACTATTACTACTGTTCAGACTCTATTGCATGTTTGTACTACACACATTAAAACATTATTATTCAAATCAGGTGGAATGTTATTAAAGTATTAAAGTGGGACTCTTTTAGACTTGATGGTGGACTTGGTTCAGTAAGCCACCTAGCAACCACACACACACACACACACACAATACCCCAAAAAAACATACTGTATCACATTAAAAATCAGTCAGAACACCTTAGCAAAGTATTAAAGTGGGACTCTTTTAGACTTGATGGTGGACTTGGTTCAGTAAGCACACACACACACACACACACACACACACACACAATACCCCAAAAAAACATATTGTATCACATTAAAAATCAGTCAGAACACCTTAGCAACCACCTATCAACACCTTTCAATTAATCCTTGCACTCACTCAAAACACCCCAGTCATTCATATTTTCTTCTACCAAATGTACAAATGTAGTTAGCATTATAGTCACATTTATCAAATTCATAGGAACAGCTCTGGCATCCAGGGTGTTACTGAAAGTAAAGCTCTGTGACTGTCTGTCTGTGTGTGTGTGTGGGGGGCTGGTCTGTGGGTGGTCAGAGGAGAGCGAGTGACAGGGAAGGGCACCTACATGCACACACACACAAAGAGAGAGAGAAGGGTCTGTTTGTACTGAGCTCCGATCGCCCGCTCAGCAGCCATATTAAAAACAATGCCGACAATCAGCGAGCATGTGTGTTACCGTGCGTGTTTACATCAGGGAGATCCACTGCTGCAACAAAACAGAAATACGGTCTCCCTGACAGCCAGTTTGACACTAAAACCACATTAAAGTGGCCCATCATAATATTGAGAACATATCAAAAGGACTTTGACATGCATCTCACATTACGACTTCTAATTGCCCATATCATTAGTCGTTTTATTGCCACAGCTTCTACGAGACGCTGGAAGACTATGATATCAGAATGTGTCAAATGGACAGCCACATTAAAACTAACTATTTCTCAATCCTCACTAACAGGATTGAGAAATATTGGCACTAAAAACATTAAACAGAAGCATAAGCAGGCTGTCAACATGAAGAGCTCCTTTTTGAGACATTCTGCTTAGCTTAACAGTCCTCAAATAAATCAGAGATTACAACAAATTATGCAAGCAGGCAATGTCCCTCTGAAGAGAGAAAAGATAAGCCTCATATAATTTACATTAAGAAAACATGCTAACAGACTGGCCAAAAATCTTACATGAATATAATATAGCATATACAGGTGCATCTCAATAAATTAGAATGTCGTGGAAAAGTTCATTTATTTCAGTAATTCAACTCAAATTGTGAAACTCGTGTATTAAATAAATTCAATGCACACAGACTGAAGTAGTTTAAGTCTTTGGTTCTTTTAATTGTGATGATTTTGGCTCACGTTGAACAAAAACCCACCAATTCACTATCTCAACAAATTAGAATATGGTGACATGCCAATCAGCTAATCAACTCAAAACTCCTGCAAAGGTTTCCTGAGCCTTCAAAATGGTCTCTCAGTTTGGTTCACTAGGCTACACAATCATGGGGAAGACTGCTGATCTGACAGTTGTCCAGAAGACAATCATTGACACCCTTCACAAGGAGGGTAAGCCACAAACATTAATTGCCAAAGAAACTAGCTGTTCACAGAGTGCTGTATCCAAGCATGTTAACAGAAAGTTGAGTGGAAGGAAAAAGTGTGGAAGAAAAAGATGCACAAATTAACCAAGAGGATTGTCAAGCAAAATCGATTCAAGAATTTGAGTGAACTTCAGACTGGCCAGCAAACTCACCAGACCTGAACCCCATAGAGAATCTATGGGGTATTGTCAAGAGGAAAATGAGAAACAAGAGACCAAAAAATGCAGATGAGCTGAAGGCCACTGTCAAAGAAACCTGGGCTTCCATACCACCTCAGCAGTGCCACAAACTGATCACCTCCATGCCACGCCGAATTGAGGCCGTAATTAAAGCAAAAGGAGCCCCTACCAAGTATTGAGTACATGTACAATAAATGAACATACTTTCCAGAAAGCCAACAATTCACTAAAAGTTTTTTTTTATTGGTCTTATGAAGTATTCTAATTTGTTGAGATAGTGAATTGGTGGGTTTCTGTTAAATGTGAGCCAAAATCATCACAATTAAAAGAACCAAATACTTAAACTACTTCAGTCTGTGTGCATTGAATTTACTTAATACACGAGTTTCACAATTTGAGTTGAATTACTGAAATAAATGAACTTTTCCATGACATTTTAATTTATTGAGATGCACCTGTACACACTCCAAAATAGTGTTTGACTGTGGGAATGGGAAATCTTTTTTGTAAGGAATAAAGAAGCACTCCTACTACCCTGATTTTGTGATGGTTGTCATGGCGATAGCAATTGCACCATCTTGGCATCTCAACTGTAAACAAGAAACATGGATGCCAATAGTTTAACTCATTTGGTGTTTTCTATTTAGATTAAACTCATGTTTGGAAGCAGAGAGAAATTATATGTATGGTTTTTGCTATCAAAGATGAGGTTTGTGTTTCATTTGTAGGGTTAATGACATGACACTCTTTAGATCCTCATGACTGAGATTCAGGGACAAGATGATGTTTTAAAAAATATATATATATAAAGATATTTGAAGCGTACATGACATTTTTGACTGCAGTGTTAATAATTTTAATTACAGGGCTATAATTCAATTGTATAAATTAATAGACCTGTTTAAAAAACTTTTAAAAAACATTTTCAATGAGGAGTAGCCTAAGCTAATAGCCTAAATGTTAATTATCCTGTTAACGTTAATGTTAACAGCGCGCCATACGGTAATGCGCTATGAAATTATTGTGGCGCAATAATTTCATGTAATTTAATAATAAAAGTAGCCTAATAATAATAATAATAGGCCTAATAATAAGAAGAATGTAACAGGCCTACATTACTTGGAAATGCTAAATCCTCTAAATATTGCCAATTTTTTATGCTTTGTTTTGACAATATCTCTGGCTATCGTCGACACATGATACGACGCATCTCAGCACGGAGGGGTTATCACGGGGCCCCCCCCGCAGTGCGTGCCTGTCTGCTATGCCACTGTGTGGAAATAGTTGTATAAATTATCTGCACTTTATCTATTGTAAAAAATGGTTAGAATTTACCATGTTTTCCTGCCAGTTGGCATTGAGAGTGACTGACACTTGATGGTCAGAAAAAAATGACTAAATAGATAATATTATTATATTATTATTGTAATAATATTACCCAAATTTTATTAGTAATGCGTTATATTACTGCGTTACAGCAAAACGTAATATACTACTGTAATATTATTACTTTTGTAATGCGTTCCTCCCAACACTGCCTAGTGTACACATTACAGTTAAACACTCTGAAGAGTGACAACCATGTTTAACTGCAGTGTGTATGTATGTGTCCATAGACTGTCGATCATTCACCAGTATAATAAGGATCTCCAGGATGGACAGGACTCATCTTTGAGACAATTCGTTAAAAAGTCAGATTTCCTGTTTTCAGGCTACTATTTCAAACTATATGTGGAAATTAATGAGCAAAATTTAATAGGGTTTGTTAGAGTCGATGGAGTCAATGTGTGTATTAGAGGGAGAGAGAGAAATAAAAAGACAGAAGAATTTCAGCCGAATCCAATTAAATACTTTTTCGCTGCACCTCTGGAGCCATGTCATTCCCAAAAGGCACTCCTCCTCTTGCCTGGTGATGAGACACACCAATTAACTCTGTCTCCGTCACATACACACACACACACACACACACATCTGTGTTCTCAACATGACTGCAGCTGCCAGCACCATTAAAGACGAATAAAAGAGCAAGACCATACCGCTTCGCCTTTGGTCCCAACACAACCATCATTTAACAAACAATTAAAACAATTAATGAGACTAACTTCCCTTTGCTCGCTGGCGAAGGTCATTCATTTGTCGCTTCAATCATGACGGCTGTCTGAACGGTGACCATGTGTTGAGCAGGTTAGCATGTCGTGTGCATGACAACTAGACTGGGACACAGATCTCTGGTGTACACGTGGCGCATACAAATGACAAGTACGTCACGCCACAGGAAGTACGGAGCGCTTTACTGGTCAGCGGGAAACGTTGTTCTCAATTATGAGGAGAATATGGATAAAATGTTATCGTGCGACTCCGATCCATATGAACAGATTAAAAAAATCGTGGAATAAGCTCAGGGAGAAGTAGAATACGCTTGTTTCTGGCGATTGCTGCTGTTTGTTTGGCAGCGGGCTGCAGTGCAGACCCATTGTGTCTGAGCATTTCTTGCTTGGCGGAGGCAGTGCTGACGAGATTGGCTCTGCTGTACACCGACGCTGCACATAAACTACTGCAGTTCAGCCAGCCGCAGCCAACGGGCTTTCAAACACAGGTCTTATTACGTTAATAATGACACCACATCCTGTATGAAACTGATCCATGTGCCTCTACACACACCGCTCTCCAATACCAGCCATTAACAAGCAACTGCTGATAAACAATACGGCTAACTTTGAGCGTTAAGGGTTATAATGGTGGATGAATGCAAGATTGGACTATAGATCTTAGCCTAACACACAAAAAGGTGTGTAACTGCAATAATTTTACCATCTTCTTGAGATGATTTAATTAATTGTGTTATTCCTCACTTATAAGCTGGATAAAAGCATGAGGTAAATTAATGAAAGGTAGATGTAATGCTGCCTATTGAGTTCAAATGTAAATGTTGTCATCATTTATTCATTCATGTTGTTCCAGGCCAGTACAACTTTTTTCTGTAGAACATAAGATGATTTTTTAATGATCTTCTCGCAACTGATTTAGAAAACAAAAGTCAGTATGGTTCAAAACAACATTGGAAGCCTCTAACCTTCCTTTAAAAATAAAATTAAATAAAATCATCTTTTGTGTAAGAAAGAAAGCCATGCAAGTTTAAAGACAGCTTCTAAGGTATAACATAAAATATAAAATAAATCAAAGCTAAAAATCAAGTTTGTCTGACCAGTCCAGTGAATAATAAGCAGATTTCAGTTAATGCTTTAGATCGACTGCACACTTACTTTGCACTGCATAAGAGGACATAACAACAGGAAAACCACAAGGGTTTGCGAAAGTAGACTGTAATTTGAGAAATTGTAACTTTTAATGCATTTCTGTTTTATTTCAATGCGACAATGTCAAAACTGATTTGCTACCATCTACTGGTCCATCAGAGCATCTTCAAAATCATTACTGTGAAAGGCTGGATTCAAAGTGCCAACGTCACTGGTGGACTTGAAAGGGCACCTTTTATGCCCCTTTTTACAAGATGTAATATTGGTCTTGGGTGACCCCAGAATGTGTCTGTGAAGTTTCAGCCCAAAATACCCAACAGATCATTTATTATAACAGCTGGAAAATGTCATTTTTGGGGTGTGTCTAAAAAAGCTGTTTTGGAGTGTATCGCTTTAAATGCAAATGAGCTGCATATTCCCGCCCGGTCTCCAGAAGAGGGCATCGCGTATACAGTACGTCTCTCTGCATTGCTTATCTACAGCAATAAACAGCCGCAGCAGTGTACAACCGCTGAGGGCAGAAACTACAGCAATGCAGGTCTGTCAATCAACCCCCGTGGCCCGGCCCGATGCAATGACGTCACACTGCATGACAATCAAAACGGCAGGCCTAGTGAGACTGACTTGGTTCAAAGGGGATTTAAAAATGAGGAGTGGGTGGATTTTTATCATTGTAGGGTGGTTGTGTTCACACCCTGCTCACACACATTTATGTCCAAACACTATGTACAAGTGGATTTTGCATAATAGGTGCCCTTTGAAGACAAAACAGTCCAGCGTATTTCAATAATGATGGAGAGCAGCAAAGGAGCTAAAGATCTCTCAAAGCATTTCATTAACATAATCCATTTCATTCTGAGTTAGCATATGGCTATAGTGACAGAAGAGTCAGTAGGCCATGGCTGAGAAATTAGAGATATATCTGTAATGACACAGAGGAATATTAGTGCATTTGACTGTCTTGTAATGAGGGCTGCGGCACACTATTCATCCTGATAATAAAAATCGAAGAGAAGACGGCACTGAGAGCAGGATTTTCTTACACCGTTCAGCCCTGCCTCCTGGCACATCACTGTTGAGAGATCTTAACAATGAGCATTCAACAATATCCTCATTGAAAGTAAAAGAAGACACAATTAAAAAGGCATCTTAAATGAAGCTCTTTAAAGCAATGAGAACTCTAAATCTCATTTGAGATATTTAAGGTCACAGAGGTCATCAGAAAAAAAAACTGATGTAGGCTAGTGATTCTGCCTAAAACAGCACACACACAAAATAAATAAATAAATAAATAAAAGGAAACATGTTTTTTTCCAACATATTTGCAGTGGATTTAGAAAAATGGCGGTAAAAGCATTTCTGGATGACATGCCTGGCACACAGACTGAAGAAATGCTTTGCAACAGCTTCAAGAAGCATCCATTTAGCATCAAGGTCAGACGTGGCAGCCAATCTCAGAAAACTCAGAGAGAGAGAAACAGAGCCATGAGTTGTGTTGTTAGAGCCGGTAAACCTCAGGGGAAAATCTCAAAAGAAACACCCTTGATTCTGTAGCTTTGAAGCTCAAGACAGGGTGCAAAAGGAGCTTCTGTTATTATAAAATCTCACTGATTCCCTTGATTCCACTGATGTAAGCCTTGATTCATTACAGCTCTGGAAGTCTGCTTTCATGCAGGTCTTGCATAATCTAACGTAGAACCCAAACATGTACAATGAATATCTGGGCTACAATGTAAATAAGCAAAGATACAATCCACATAATTTCAGAAATGTGGCAGACAGGGCCCAGAGTTACTCACCTGGAATTTAAATATAACATTGTTTTTAATTGAGTTGAACTGTACTGATTTTAACTGATGCAGTGACACAAACAATTTAAACCAAGATATGCATGTCTTCACATAAAAATGATTAGAGTTGGTAGGGTTACACTGGGCTAGGGCTACCATGACAAAAATTGGTGTAGGATTTACTTTGAAACAATTTTCACACAGTAATTGCTAAATTTCACAACTAATTGCAAAAAAGCAAGTAACATTGAATTAAACAACATTTACTAATTGAATTTGTAGTTGAATTTACTAATTCAACTTTAATTTTGAATAAGACTAAAATAGTAGATTATTAGTCCAATAATCTTTGAAAATGTTAAACAACATTTACTAATTGAATTTGTAGTTGAATTTACTAATTCAACTTTAATTCAACTTTAATTTTGAATAAGACTAAAATAGTAGATTATTAGTCCAATAATCTTTGAAAATTGACAGTAAAAAAATATATATATTTACAGTGTAACTTGAGATCTGTAATAATGTACTCTGGAACCTGGTATGGATCAAATCCAATGATCAATGTTTTATTTTTTTTGTTAGATGAGTGGAAAAGTTATGCGACAATCATACAGTGCGTACACTTTTTCTTTTTCGCACCAGAATTACATGTGGTGAGACAAATTTAGAAAATTGCTCATAGTAAACCACCAGTATGTGAAACAATGACACCCTGTTATGGTTTACGTGACAGGTGCAGTTTCACCAAGAGACTGGCTTATCTCATTGGCAATATGATACTGTCAGTGATACAATGACCTGCATCACAAGAAATATGCAAGTGAAAAATCAGTTAAAGGGGTCCTATTACAAAGTCTTGATTTTGTTTTGGGGGTGTACTAGAACATGCTCGCCATGCTTGGTGGTTCGAAAAACACATTATTTTTCACATAATTTACATTATTAAAATACCTTTCTCCCCAGGCTGGCACAAACGGCTCGATTAGTTTCGGCTTTGATGAAAGGTCCGCCTTCCGAAAAATAAAATGTGTTGTGATTGGTTAGCTGTCTCAGTGCGTTGTGATTGGCGAACAGCTTAGACGGTGTTTCAGTACTGCCACACCCCCTTGCTCCGTCTTTCAACAAAAGCTTTTGGCGAATCCGGAACTACTCGTGTTGTGGAAGCTGTCCTCAGTAAAATGCGCAGCACACAATAGCAAATTGGGGTTATAATGCTCAGGAACAGAGTTAAAAAATAAATTGCAACCACTGTTTCCTGACATCATCCGCTTTCGGAAGCCCAGACAAAGACGTTTGGGCACAGAGGTGAAAAAAACAACGTTTCAGGCGGTCGCACACCGGACGAGAAGTGCAGCGTCGTGCCACGTCTTTAAAATTCAAATACATTAATTTCTATGAGTGTAGGCACACTGGCAGTGCCGTTCGCCGTCTGTTCGCGGCGCCCAGCTACATCGTGTTATATTTGTAAGAATTGTTCTAGACCAGCGGTTCTCAATCCC
>NW_015505351.1:1124255-1132405 GCF_001515645.1 Sinocyclocheilus grahami
TAACGTTCAAACTAATATGATCGACAGTTAAGTAATAATTTGCGGATTATGGCAAGTGCATGTTTTTGATATTATCAGCAGATTTAAACATCAAGTGGATTGTCCAGCCGTCAGAGGCTGATAAATGACCACTCATTAGAATTGCAAAGGCGGAGCGGGCCGGCGCTGTCAGCTTCTGCAACGGAGCGTGATTCCAGACAGGGTTTGACAGGGCCACCAGACTCCATCGGGGTAATTAATTTGCCACATTCTAAAGGACGTAGGGTGTACTTCTCGAAATTAGGCTGGTAAAAGAAGTGGCAAGGGGTCATGATCAATTGATTATCATGATGATTGAGATGGAGGCGATATGGCTGTTTAATGATTAATGCTTTTGTTTATGTGGTTTCAGAGAAACCCTTCCCATGCTAATCAAGTCCAGATAAGTTTCAGCTTCAATCGAGCTTGACAAGCTACAAGCAATGCTGTTGGCATGTACTGTGGAAGCAGAGAACCTAATATCTAGCTGGCCTGTACTACAGTAAATGGAAGATTTCATGGTACAGATCACTTTTTAAGCATGACAAGAATCGTTAAAGGAAAAGTTCACTCAAAATTGAACATTTGCTGAATATCTACTGGAGACATTTAGCATTACATCACTGGCTCACCAATAGATGCTCTGCAGTGAATGGGTGCCGTCAGAATGAGACACCAAACAGCTGATAAAAACGTCACGATAATCCACAAGATATCCACATGAATCCAGTCCATCAGTTAACATCTTGAGAAGCGAAAAGCTGTGTGTTTGTGATAAACGAATCCATCATTAAGGCATTTTAAAGGGATAGTTCACCCAAAAATGAAAATTTGATGTTTATCTGCTTACCCCCAGGGCATCCAAGACGTAGGTGACTTTGTTTCTTCAGTAGAACACAAACGAAGATTTATAACTTTAAAAAAAATCTGATAAAGAATCAGAGGTAAACAATTATATAAATACTTTTCAGTTTTCTTGCACAGACCGATCGTTTCGTGTCTTAAGACCTCAATGTATCGTCACGAGCCGCAGGGTTTAATTGGGTTTTGTCTGTGTATGTTTTTTTTTACTCTCAAAAGTGGAGCCCATTGACTGCCATTATAAGACTGATAGACTGCAACGGTTTGAGTTTAAAATCTTCGTTTGTGTTCTTCTGAAGAAACAAAGTCAGATAAACATCACATTTTCATTTTTGGGTGAATTATCCTTTTAACTATAATACTTAAAGGGGTCCTATTATGCTCTTTTACAAATTTTTGATTTTGTTTTGGGGGTGTACTAGAACATACTCTCATGCTTGGAGGTTCGAAAAACGCATTCTTTTTCACATAATTTACATTATTAAAATACCTTTCTCCCCAGGCTGGCACAAACGACTCGATTAGTTCCGGCTTTGATGAAGGTCCGCCTTCCGAAAAATAAAATGTGTTGTGATTGGTTAGCTGTCTCAGTGCGTTGTGATTGGCGAACAGCTTAGACGGTGTTTCAGTACTGCCACACCCCCTTGCTCCGTCTTTCAACAAAAGCTTTTGGCGAATCCGGAACTACTCGTGTTGTGGAAGCTGTCCTCAGTAAAATGCGCAGCACACAATAGCAAATTGGGGTTATAATGCTCAGGAACAGAGTTAAAAAATAAATTGCAACCACTGTTTCCTGACATCATCCGCTTTCGGAAGCCCAGACAAAGACGTTTGGGCACAGAGGTGAAAAAAACAACGTTTCAGGCGGTCGCACACCGGACGAGAAGTGCAGCGTCGTGCCACGTCTTTAAAATTCAAATACATTAATTTCTATGAGTGTAGGCACACTGGCAGTGCCGTTCGCCGTCTGTTCGCGGCGCCCAGCTACATCGTGTTATATTTGTAAGAATTGTTCTAGACCAGCGGTTCTCAATCCCATTCCTCGCATACCCCCGCTCTGCATGTTTTGCACGTCTCTCTTTGTTAACACACCTGATTCAGATCATCTCGTTAAAAGTGAGCTCCATGCATGAACTGTGTTCCGATTGACATGATCCCTACACAGTGTCCATTGCTCCCTACTCCCTGAGCAGGGGAAATCCGTTGAAGTTTACTTCACTTCAGAATATTTATTTAGATTTGCACTGCGCCGCTGCCTGCAGTGTCGTCACACACAAACGAAACTTACTAGAGAAGCGTGAAGTGGGACATAATATACCTCTGTAAATAAATACCATTTAAATTCACGCTTCGCACACTTAAATGCCATTTGTATGGAACATATACGCTCACTTCAAACTGGAATCATGAAGCAATATCCGGTAATGTCCACTTCGCAGGGCACTTACAGTCAGATATAACAAACGTATGAAGCAATAAGAGAAACATACAAAATATGGGTATGCGAAGACTGGAATTGAGAACCGCTGTTCTAGACATGCCAAAAATGTGAGGCTACAGCACAGCAGCTCTTCTTCTTGGTTTTCTCTGATGCACTAACTCTGCAGCAGCTCTTCTTCTTCGTTGTCTCGTCTGATGCACTCACTCAACCAAGCGTTCTAACCACAACCTCGCCCCTCCCCACCCCCCCAACCATTTGAATTTTTGTAGGCAGGAATTATTTGTAATGATATTCTAATGAGCCGCTTTGTGATATCACAAAGCCCGGAAAACAAACGCTGTAGTCCAAACGAGTCGTTCATTGTAGTTCTTGAAAAGGGATTAAAAAAAAACTAAATATCTCCCTTTGGAGTGGACTTTGAGATTTGTAACTTTCTAGATCTTTTTAATGCCCAAACATACACACTACACACTGACTAAAAGTGAAAAAGCATAATAGGTTGTATTGTAGCCCAGATAAAAATTTTATCATAGGGGAAAAAAGTATGTATAATAATGTGACGAATACGTTTAATTAGTTTGATATGTCCTTTATTCTATGAACAAAGTGTTCTAAAAATAGTCGTCTGTATGAGATGATGCTGAAATCTAGGACGCTCTCAACATAACATGGGAAAATATTGTCCTCCTCCACGCCAGTATGCTTTTGTTTTGGTTTGGCAACAAGACAAAAAGCTCATTCTTAATGTAAAACTGCCCTTCAAAACAAGTTGTGGACTACATGTAATTCATAGTCAACTTCCTCAGGATCAAAGAGAGTGAGTTAGTTAGCACTCACTCCACAGGAATATGGCCATTATTCTGGTCAGCTGATAAAAGGCAAATGTAAACTAACTGGCCACACAAGCTCATCTCATTACAGTCTGTCTGCTGTACACATACATGCCCTCACAAGGCAACAGCTTTTTAACAGAGCCTTGTAGAGGGAAATCATTTAAGTATTCTGCTGTTAATTAAAGACCTTTAATACTTAAAGGGTTAGTTCACCCAAAAAAGAAAATTAGCCCACAAATTACTCACCCTCAAGTCATCCTAGGTGTATATCACCTTCTTCTTTCAGACGAATCCAGTTGAATTTATATAAAAAATTGTCTTTGATCTTTCAAGCTGTTTAATGCCACTCAGCGGGTGTTGCATGCATCAGTCCAAAATAAGTAATTTACGAGACTCACCGGCACATGCGCTATGCTGAACTCATACGTCATCTGCCCAGAGCTGCTTCCGTGTAGGACTGTTGGCGCAAGCTACATTAAAGCGATTATTACGTTTTGAATATGGATATTTTTCTTACAAACAACACATCGATTCACTACAGGAGACCTTTGTTCACCCCCCGGAGCCGTGTGAGACATTTTTTTATTTATGGATGGGCACTTTTTATTTAACTCCTTTTGGACTGAGGCATGCAACACCCACTGAGTGGCATTAAACAGCTTGAAAGATCAAAGACAATTTTTAATATAACTCCGACTGGATTCGTCTGAAAGAAGAAAGTCATATACAGCTAGGATGACTTGAGGGTGAGTAATTTGTGGGGTAATTTTCATTTTTGGGTGAACTAACCCTTTAAAGGTAATGAGATAAGTTCAATGTGACATTCGTCATCAAGAGTTGATTTTTTCTTTGTCCAAAACTATGGTCAAAAGCTTTATCCAAAAACATATTTTGCTACAAAAGCATGTGCATTATACATAAGAATGAAAGATACATATAATTCACTGGAATCCAGTCAAGCAAGCTTGAGAATGGCACAAGCAGTACTCAGCTGTACTGGATTACATTATTCATGAGCCTTTTCCATACACCCATTTAGATGACTCTTCAGGAAGAACCTGTCAGTGGCAGACTGAAAACAAGATACGGTTTCCTACCAAGTCTGGACAAAAATGTACAATTTAAGAATTGTCTTCTTTTCAACACATGAGGTGGAATTTGAATTGGCATGACAGGGAGAGGAATTTACTGAATTTAGTGAACACAGGGGCATTTTTCACATGTTTTGAGACATCATTTTTAATTTTGATTTAGACTTGTTTGTGAATCGTTTTGAATGATTCATTAAAGCTTTCCAACTGCTGAAAGTGACTGATTAAGGAATCAGACATGATTAGTGCTTTATGCTTGTTGTTGCGTGCAACCAGCAAGGACAATGCAATAGAGTTGAGTATGTGCATTTATCACTGTATGGCAGCCAGGCTTTCTGTTTCACCACATACATTTCAGACTGGAAGCCCACAATTCAAACAAAGCACAAAACAGTTGTGCTATAAGGCTGTGGATCTGGCAACAGGGCATTGCATAACAGTATAAGACAAACAACAGAACATCAGGTTCTTCACATAGAAAAATATCCCAGTCGCCAGCTGACTGGAAGGACCTGTAGAGAGAGTATTTACTAGGAGGAAATGACTGCTGTTATCTAGGCGAGACTTGTGTGATAACCATTACTTACTAATGACCATTTAGCAGCACAGCACCAGAACATACACCCCGCAGAAGCAGTCTGTTTACCTTCACTGAGGTAAATCGCTACTGTACAATACATCAAGACTGATCATAACCTCAACTCCATTTCATAAAATGCTTCCATATACTAAAGGCATCAAAGCAGCCAAATGTCTGAAAACTGAAAATTTCTAAGATCCATCTGGAGTATATGTGTGGAACACATGTGGAACATTAACAGTGTGTCCTAACTAGGGATGTGCACGAAGACTAATTTGACTGTCGTTTAAACGAAAGTTTTGTATTCGACTAGTCGACTAGTCTAAAAGCAAGAAACCCCCAAAAGATAACTCTGTGCGTGCATGTAGCATAGCCTATATAATAGCCTATATTTGAAATACTTCATCTATGAATCACACTGTCAAATCTGCCGCACACTAACGCTTGCCGCACACTTGCCTCGCGTTATCATCATTTCATTTTAGGTGGTCATTAAAAAGAAATAAAAGAAGAGCATACACTCAACGTCGGCCAAAGCATAGCTTAGTTATTCAAATCAGCTGGGGAAATGCAGAACAATGGAAAATCAATCAATAGCACGTTAGCCAACATATTAAAACACAAGTCAAAAACAATAGGAAGGTTTATCAAGAAATAGCATTAAAACGGCTTTTAAAAACATACTTCGTGTAGGCTATATTGTCTAAAAACAAAACAATGCAACAATGCTCATTTTACTCACTCAGACCATGCGTTATTTGTTCAGTGAAATTATCAACGTGGTCTGGTGAAAGATGGGACCTGAGGCGATTAACAATAAAATTCCTGCACTTGAAAAAACGCTCTCGGCAGGAACTGAAGTCACAGGCACGCAGAGATAACGTAAAGCAAGCCGATAGAGTTTCAGAAAGCGCCTGGACATCCCGCACCACCACCGAAGTGGGTGTTCGTTAGAGGAATAGATGTAGCGTGGACAGGATCGCAGTACCGACGGGTTGTAGTGAATGACGTGATTGACATTTGCTGGCTTTGGCCAGCCTCTAAGCTAACGCCTACGTGCCTGTATTGAATATGATTACGCATCTCTCCAGTAAAGTTATTGTAAAACAATTTGACATTACACAGTTTACTCAAAACTTTTCCGTTTCCTTCTAATTCATGCACTTGAAAAAACGCTCTCGGCAGGAACTGAAGTCACAGGCACGCAGAGATAACGTAAAGCAAGCCGATAGAGTTTCAGAAAGCGCCTGGACATCCCGCACCACCACCGAAGTGGGTGTTCGTTAGAGGAATAGATGTAGCGTGGACAGGATCGCAGGACCGGCGGGTTGTAGTGAATGACGTGATTGACATTTGCTGGCTTTGGCCAGCCTCTAAGCTAACTCCTACGTGCCTGTATTGAATATGATTACGCATCTCTCCAGTAAAGTTATTGTAAGACAATTTGACATTACACAGTTTACTCAAAACTTTTCCGTTTCCTTCTAATTCAAAATAATCCCACACCTTCTCGTCTTTCGCAGGTCATTTTTTAACTCGCCGCAACTGACACGAAGAAAGCGCATGTGAGGTGTGAGGTAAAAATTTAGTTAGATAAACTTTTTAAAATAATGTATTATTTTTCAAACGTTTTATTTTAACTTGTTATTTAAAATGTTGGTAATGTGAATGATAAAATCCTGTTTTTGTTTTTCTTTTTTTTTTCTGTCGTGTAATCGACTGTTGTTTTCAGTGTCGACTAGTAGGAGCTGTACCGTTTAGTCGACTAGTCGACTAGACCCGCACATCCCTAGTCCTAACCAGGTGAGACATGACAGTTAAACAATAAATCACATCTATTCCATGATAATCAGACTGTCAACAATGTCATACAATACATGCTGCCTATTTCATGGTTTCAATTCCTAATACAAAAAAAAAAACTGATCCACATAACTGTTATTTAAATATGAAATATGCTCTGATTTCCAGCATTTTCCCAATTTATGCCACTATTTGAAATCTGACGGGTAGGTTGGTTGTAGGGTGTGATTTAAGGCAGTACTGGGCAGGTTATTAATCACGGCCTGGCAATGGATGAAGTGGCGCCTGTTTATGACGTCCACTTAGGGGTGGGCGGTATGGAAAAAAATATCATATCACGATTTATTTTTAGAAATATCACGATTCATGATTTTATCACGATTCTTTGTTATGTTGGTTTTACTATTTTGCAAGTTGTCTGAGCATTACAGCCAAACTAATTTCCCTATTATAAAGACAAAGCCTTTCAAGGTAACAAAATTTTAAAAATTAAAAATAAGGATGGCAGATATTTAGGCCAAAGTGGGCGAATATAAAAATCTTTGTAATTATTTTATCTTTTGTTATTAAAAAATAAGAACAAAGATGCACATTACAACTACACATAATATACAAACAAAACAAACAGTGCTTTATTTTCAGGTACAATATGTGTATTTAGCAGGAGCATTCAAGAAATTGAATGAACAAATATAAAAATAAAATACTATATAGACTGACTACTAAAGCAACTGTATTAAAGTTCTTCAGTTAAGAATAAGAAGTGATTTTTCTCTTTGCGTTTGTTGTGTTTTTAAGTTAAAGGAATAGTTCACTCTAAAATAAAAATTCTGTCATCTGTCTGTCAATTCTTCATAGTGTTTTATTTTTATACCATCATTTACTCACTCAAAAGTTGTTTTAAACCTGAATGAGTTTCTTTCTTCTGCTGAACATAAATGCTATTTTGAGGAACGTGGAAAACCAAACAGTCGCTGGTCCACAGTAAATTCCATAGTATTTTTTCCCTACTATCAAATTCAATGTGGACCAGCAACTGTTTGGTTACCCACATTCTTCAAAATACCTTCTTTTGTGTTCAGCACAAGAAAGAAATTAATACAGGTTTGGGACAACATGTGAGTGAGTAAATAATGACAGAAATTAAATTTAAAAAAAAAATGTTACATTAAAAAAAATCCCTTTAATGACAGTTGGCTGCATGTTTAATACTATCCCTTTAAGACCTGCATGCATCTAATATACAGGCACGTATCCGTTTTTCTCTCAACTGTTTACTTTCAGTTTAGACATAACCAACTGTCTATATGTAAACCTTGTGTGTTTTGACAGTACTAGCGCAAAAGATAACTTAGTTCAGAAATCAGGCGCTGTTTGACAGGCTTTTTAGTGCGCATGCTTCAGGTGTACATGCTCAGAAAAAGCGCACATCAGACCAGCGCGTGAATGAAACATTTAACCGGCAAGGCTTTAAAGCACATACAAATAATGTACTTTTGTGATTGCGAATAAGTGCAGTGTCC
>NW_015505351.1:1133104-1154602 GCF_001515645.1 Sinocyclocheilus grahami
GACCAGCAACTGTTTGGTTACCCACATTTTTCAAAATATCTTCTCTTGTGTTAAGCACAAGAAAGAAATTAATACAGGTTTGGGACAACATGTGAGTGAGTAAATAATGACAGAAATTAAATTTAAAAAAAAAATGTTACATTAAAAAAAATCCCTTTAATGACAGTTGGCTGCATGTTTAATACTATCCCTTTAAGACCTGCATGCATCTAATATACAGGCACGTATCCGTTTTTCTCTCAACTGTTTACTTTCAGTTTAGACATAACCAACTGTCTATATGTAAACCTTGTGTGTTTTGACAGTACTAGCGCAAAAGATAACTTAGTTCAGAAATCAGGCGCTGTTTGACAGGCTTTTTAGTGCGCATGCTTCAGGTGTACATGCTCAGAAAAAGCGCACATCAGACCAGCGCGTGAATGAAACATTTAACCGGCAAGGCTTTAAAGCACATACAAATGACAGTTAAACAATAAATCACATCTATTCCATGATAATCAGACTGTCAACAATGTCATACAATACATGCTGCCTATTTCATGGTTTCAATTCCTAATACAAAAAAAAAAACTGATCCACATAACTGTTATTTAAATATGAAATATGCTCTGATTTCCAGCATTTTCCCAATTTATGCCACTATTTGAAATCTGACGGGTAGGTTGGTTGTAGGGTGTGATTTAAGGCAGTACTGGGCAGGTTATTAATCACGGCCTGGCAATGGATGAAGTGGCGCCTGTTTATGACGTCCACTTAGGGGTGGGCGGTATGGAAAAAAATATCATATCACGATTTATTTTTAGAAATATCACGATTCATGATTTTATCACGATTCTTTGTTATGTTGGTTTTACTATTTTGCAAGTTGTCTGAGCATTACAGCCAAACTAATTTCCCTATTATAAAGACAAAGCCTTTCAAGGTAACAAAATTTTAAAAATTAAAAATAAGGATGGCAGATATTTAGGCCAAAGTGGGCGAATATAAAAATCTTTGTAATTATTTTATCTTTTGTTATTAAAAAATAAGAACAAAGATGCACATTACAACTACACATAATATACAAACAAAACAAACAGTGCTTTATTTTCAGGTACAATATGTGTATTTAGCAGGAGCATTCAAGAAATTGAATGAACAAATATAAAAATAAAATACTATATAGACTGACTACTAAAGCAACTGTATTAAAGTTCTTCAGTTAAGAATAAGAAGTGATTTTTCTCTTTGCGTTTGTTGTGTTTTTAAGTTAAAGGAATAGTTCACTCTAAAATAAAAATTCTGTCATCTGTCTGTCAATTCTTCATAGTGTTTTATTTTTATACCATCATTTACTCACTCAAAAGTTGTTTTAAACCTGAATGAGTTTCTTTCTTCTGCTGAACATAAATGCTATTTTGAGGAACGTGGAAAACCAAACAGTCGCTGGTCCACAGTAAATTCCATAGTATTTTTTCCCTACTATCAAATTCAATGTGGACCAGCAACTGTTTGGTTACCCACATTCTTCAAAATACCTTCTTTTGTGTTCAGCACAAGAAAGAAATTAATACAGGTTTGGGACAACATGTGAGTGAGTAAATAATGACAGAAATTAAATTTAAAAAAAAAATGTTACATTAAAAAAAATCCCTTTAATGACAGTTGGCTGCATGTTTAATACTATCCCTTTAAGACCTGCATGCATCTAATATACAGGCACGTATCCGTTTTTCTCTCAACTGTTTACTTTCAGTTTAGACATAACCAACTGTCTATATGTAAACCTTGTGTGTTTTGACAGTACTAGCGCAAAAGATAACTTAGTTCAGAAATCAGGCGCTGTTTGACAGGCTTTTTAGTGCGCATGCTTCAGGTGTACATGCTCAGAAAAAGCGCACATCAGACCAGCGCGTGAATGAAACATTTAACCGGCAAGGCTTTAAAGCACATACAAATAATGTACTTTTGTGATTGCGAATAAGTGCAGTGTCCTGTGAGAGCAACTTTACCGCTGAGTTAACACTGATGTGATGTGAATGCATGTGGTGTTGTACAGTGAGATGGAGGCGCCAGAACTGCAACTGATAGAATGTGCGCTGTTGCACAATACTACGATATTCATTCAAAAGCAGATCGTGGAGACATTTTTATCGTCCACGATCAAAAATCGTCATATCGCACACCCCTACGTCCACTCCACTCACAATTCAGGCAAAGCTGCCATCAACTTTCCCTAATAACCTTGACCCCTAGCACACACACACACACGCACTTGTTTTTACAACAAGTCCTCTCTCTTTCGTATAAACAGACGACTCTTCTGCACAACCCTAAGCGAGTTCGACCTGTCCTGTCATGCGTGAGCACAATGGAATGGGTGTTGAAGAGGTGCCTCTGACTCTCTGGACAAAACTTCCCAAACATCAGCCCATGAAAGTCTTCAAAGAGCTTCTATAGCACATCAAGCATGGCAGATATATGGATTTTACAAGACGTGCTATGCTCAAATAAAAAACAAAGTCATCATCTTCCACTTTGACCTTATTGAGTCAAAAAAAATTATCTGAAGCGACTCAAAATGCATTCAGGGTATACATTTTTTATGAGAATGCATTTCCTGAGAATTATGACCTTGGTGTTGCTAGTGCCATGACCTACTGTTTAAATTACAGGAAAATAACAACGCTAAAAAGAAAAATACCAGCAATGATTTTCCATATGGTGCATGAACAAAGAGAGCCTCTGTTTCTCATTACTCCATGTGCTTGCTGAAGGAGAGTATTAGGTTAGTGTTTCTTTGAGCGCCCGGCACATTTTTCAGGCGCCTTCCAATGTTTGGCTTTCAAACCGGGGCTGAAGAAAGATGATCCCCTGACAGCTCCGCTTCATTATGGAACAGGCTGGTACAAGTGGAGGGAGTGGCCGGCCTGTTTTCCTGCACCCAGCCCCCGGCTGCCACACCGCTGTCTCACCATGTCTGTGCACACACATGAAAGCAGCACCTCACTGAGGAATTAAAAAAAAAAAAAATTTTGCCGTCTTCCAGCAACAGCCCTAACCTCCACCTCCTACCCCTCTTCCTAGCCTGGGAAAACAGATTCCTGTGTTATGGCTGTGAACAAATTTGCCTTGAGTCGAGCACAACCAGTTTCCTGGGCTGCCGTACAGGTCATGTTAATTACACCCAATGCCAAGAGCTCAAGTCTCCACATGGAGACGGGTGTAGAGTTGCTATAACACAAGAGAGGAGGCGTTAACCAAGGGCCAAGATACGGCAGTTCGAGCGAGAGCACAAAAGGACGGAAACAGTGTAAAGAAATGGCCTTGTGCTTTTAAAGTTTGGAGTTGTTCGTTGCACATGATGTCAGAAAGCAGCCAAGCATACAGATCAGGCCCAGTGGTTCTGCTGTCGAGATGAAGGCGTTCATAAATAATGGACAATGCACTGGCTCAAAGGTTCATCTCATTATTGCAAATGGCTTGATGTTCATCCTCCACCTCATCAAGCTGAATTGAAAGACGACGGCCCCCATGAAGACTGTGAATGACAGTTGACATCACTCTTGTTACCCAGCACCCATTAGCATCACATTACATGAGGCCCAGTACAAGACACCAGAGTAAAAACAGACCTTGATGAGCCTGTAAGACAGATAATAATGTGTGTGGCAGTATATAGAAGGCTGAAATAACATGATCAAGATTTTTGTAGAATAGAATTATTGAACATATTTGCACACTGGAGATAGTGGTGAACTGAAAAACAGTCTATCACTAAATGAAACAAATTTGCATCACTTGAATGCAACATGCTCAACTCACAGTCATCCGTGTTGGTGCATTCAATGGTAAAAGAGAGTCTACATTTCTTTTTGAACAACAAGCTAGCTGTTGTACAAGATGATTTTTCCAATAGACAGGGATAAACATGCCCGCTTCAATCACCATCCCTCCCGCAAGGCTTTTGTAATTTGTAGGCTATGTGGGTTTGCAGCTAGCATGCCAGCTCCAGCGTAGTATTGACTGATCATCACGCACAGCCCCTGTGAGCAAGCAAACAAAGCAGCCAGACTAATGATGTTGATTTATTCACATAAGCCTTTACTCGCAGAGCAGATAAATATAATAGCCAGAGAGCTGCTTGTATGGGTGGAATTTGCCCAACCACAGATGATCAAGATGTGTTTTGATTACACAAAACTGTCAATACAGCGAGCCATTTGCATCGAAGAAAGGCATAAACAGTTTATTAAATCATTGTCAGGCATAACAAAAGATTCTAATTAGTAGTTAACTGATATGGGTTTTTAGTGGCCAATGCAGATGCTGACAACAAGATTCAAGTGGCTGATGGTCGGTATAATTATTTAATGAGATCTACATTAAACGAAAAACAAACTGAATTCAACTGAACACTTACTTTACACAATATTTACTCAGAATTCTCCAAATATATTTTTAAATCACAAAATGTGCCCGAAGGTCCACAGAAAATCTATTGACAAGGTTAGATTTTGGCCCTATTATCAAAACGGCCAATCTCTGAATGTCTATTCACTGCACTATATTCAAAAGAGATACAGTTTAAAAAAATGTATCCTACAAACTGATGGTTTCAACCAAAGCATAGTCCACTGAATATGAACCTTGGATTTTAAAACAAGTCTGTCTTCAAAAGGTTAATAAAGTATCATTAAAAATCAAATTTCCTATGGAGACAATGAATGGAATTTTTACTTCCGAAAGTATTGTTACACACTCTATAGTACTGTTACAACCTTATTGTGCTAATGCACCCCTGCGGCTCTGCTTATACTTCCAGAGATTTCCAAATGCTCACTGGTGCTTTCAGATGTTGCACAACTTCAGCCTTGTCAAAAGAAATCGATTGAGAAAAACACATCTGCGCAGAGCTTCAATGGGTGTGATGTTTGAAATTGAAAGAAAGCAAAGCTAGCATTCTCTCTGTCCTCTGCTGTTTGAACATCTGCAGATAAAATGGAGTGTGCTACCTATAAAAGATGGGAACGGCCGAGCAGAAGGAGAGACGTTCGCCTAAATACAAGGTCATAAAACGCCACCCTTACTACATCTATTAGAATGCAAAGCACAGGACCAGATGTTTCCTTCGCAAGCGCTGTTTAATTTAGGATTAGTTAATCCATCTATATCTCAGTCTTATAGCCTGTGATCAATAATTTAGAGAGCCCACGAGAGACCAGGCTGTATTACAGCACAGCTGATGGGAGCCGAACACAACTGTAGAGGCCTGGCGAATCACAAGAGGTGACGTGAGAACAATGTTAATGTGGACTCGAGAGCTCTGGAGTAGATATGGAGTAGTTGTGAGCTCTTGAAAGATGGCGGTCTGAGTTATTGAAGACGGAAACGAGCACAAGGGGGTGAGATGGAGTCCGAGTGCGATCACGGCCTTCCACTTGAGGAAAAACACAGCAGTGGGTCTGCTTCAGATTACCTGATTAACTGGACGTTTCAATAAATCCATTGAAGGCGGTGTACGACTGGATTATACAGGGGGAAAAAAACATCTGCTTTGAGGTTAATCTTGTGATAAGGTTCTCTTCCATCGCTAGGTCAATTGCTTGGAAAACCCTGAACAAACATTAGCATTCTGTGGGATAGTTTACAGGCGCCGTGGGCAATCTTGACAGGCATTATTGTTGGAAATGTATGCATCTTGTATGACATTTACCAATTCTGAAAATTCCTCATGAAAATGAATACATATTCATAATCATAATGTGCCTCTTGCCAAAAGTTACTTTAGATTCAATGATGTTCTGAGTCTGAGAGTAGGCTAGTTAAACCAGCACTTTCTGAAAGCAGATAAGCTCTCTAAACAGATGCAACAGATGATCTCCGCCATACTGTAGAATATCACTGAAAAAATATAAAGATCTAAATTCACAATATCAGTGGGATACTATAAACTTTCTCTCAACAAAATAATAATGAAATACTTAATTGCTTTAATGCTTCATAATCATTTGATTATTTTCTTTAATTATTTGTAATTTTGACACAATTCCTAAATTCAGGTGTCAGATTTACAAAACTGTAAGAATTAAAAAAACATTTCTTAACTTCTGATTAGATGAACCACAGAAACAGCTGGAAAATAGCCAATACACATACACGCATGACCACACATCAGTTGAATTCTATATTACTAAAAGGAACTCGTCCTGCTCTATATTTTATCATCACTTCATTTTGTTACTTCTCTGTCATGTGTAAATAACGTGAAGCAGTCCTGCCTAATTATAGATGTGCAAACATCCCTACCACAGTATAAACAGAACAGCAAAACATCTACACGCTGACACATTTTGACCATTGCACGGTATATGCTGTCATACTGCCCAAGCCCTAGTTCCCAATGTTTTGACATGTAAGACGCCGGAATGTCATTTGGGAATGCTATCAGCTGTGGCCAGTCTCTTGTAAGCAGAAGACACTTAGGGCTGTGACGGTGGCAGATTTTTACCACCGCGATGGGTTAGGGTTAGGCTCTTCATCTGCACGCGCTCTCTTTGAAATACAAATCGTTGCCACATTTCTTGTTAATAAAAATAAAGCTTAAAAAGACTTCTGGTTTGCAACAACCATCATCAAATACTTTTAACGAAAAGCACTTATGAACAAAGTAAATTATATATTTTTTTAAATCACAATTAGATTTTTTCTTTAAATTGTGTGGTCTTATGTATTTTAATATTAGAGTACAATTAGTATTATAGTATTATTTTAAGAAAATTGTGAATATATAGAATTCATAATTTGTGCTCACTGTAGGATGGAGGACACATTTTATTAAACAGAGAATCTCCAGATATATTTCCTCCATTCATATGCTACATGCTAACACAAACCATTAGGATCTGGCATTTTAATCAAACATAGGACTTGTCTGAGAACATCAGAGCTGTATTAGGGTCATCAGCCATGTTCATTACAGATCACCACCTCTGAACCCTGTGATGATTGAATGACTGCCTCATGTAAATACATCAATGGTTCAATTTTTTGTATCTTGTCAGAGATAAGCACCCCTTGGTCTACATAACAAGGAGAAAGCGGTCTAGATTGGGGATCACACCGAGTCGTGGCAGGACCTCAAACATCTGCTAAAGGTCAGGTTTCCACTGTATGGAACCAATCAATGAAGTCCATAGAGCTTCCAAACAAAGAATAGTGTTTTACACTACAGAAGAACCTTGCCCTTCATTTAAAGGACACTGATTTTATGCACTCAGTAATCCCCTCTAGGCAAGACAACCCACAATCCATTGGACACCAACAAAAAGACATATGTGATACTTGACTTATATGTTGTTAAGCTGGTATACAATATTTTATTATAGATAGAAAAATCTAACAATAACAGCATTTTCACAGTAGACTGTGGGCAGTATGACCACAATTTCATATAATTTTTGCCTAATACTTTTCTATATATAATATAATATAACTTTTTCACAGAAAAAACACAAATAAGTGGTTGTTAATAACCAGATGGTAATGCCTATTTTTGGACAATTTAGCAAATCACATTTTGTCTTTCTGTTAGGAACTTGAATGCATATGAATGCAAAAGATTTTATTCATAAGAAATGAATAAGTCTGGCATCAGTGGAAAAGTAGCTTTACATGTAAAATAACTAATATTATAAAACAGACAGTCCTGACTATAGTCTCGGATCCCATTTACCTGGCATTAACATCTGTTTTGTGTGATCAGATCACAAGTGGTCACACACCGGAGTACTTCACATCATATTTTACATTTATATGCAAGTTTCGATGTTGCTTGAATGCCATAAACAACTAAATGCTTTACGTTGTGCCTAACACCCCTTAATAGCTGTATCCTCTACCAGCTGATACATTTCTATCGCTGCATGACATACACTGTCATACAAAAACCAGATGTAATTTACTGTGGAATATTCAGCCACTACAAAGAACAATGCTGGGCTTAAAAATGTAAAAATTGGCACATGTTTGCGTCAAAGGTTTCTAGAGAGCAGCAGACACAGTTCCACCACATGATGAATAGACCAGATTTCAGCATTGTTCCTGGACGTTCCTTTGCTCGCTCTAATTGCACTCAAATTTCCCTGGAGATTTTCACTAAATCTAAAGAGCAGCAGCCACATGCTGTGCCCTACATGCCAAAGGTATGTGTAGATGTGTGTGTGTGTGTGTGTGTGCGTGCGTGCGTGTGTGTGAGTGTGTGTGTGTGTGTATCTCAAAGGCTGTCGCAGCTCCAGGCGTGTACACACCTCCCACTGGGCCTCTCTTTAAAGGTGTGTCATGCTGCACAATGCCGCCTCCAGCTTGTGGGTGTTGCTTTTTAGCCCCAGGCACAACAAAAATGTGGGCTCTCAGCAACCTCCTTCATATCTTGCCAAGCTGCCACAAGAGTCATGACGTTAAGACAAACCGAGACAAAACAACCACTTAAACTCAGATGTATATTTTCATCCTAAGCTGGATTTAGGTACAAAGCATGTGCCCATAAAGGTCTGAGTAAAAACTCTTTCTACCACATCAAGCTGCATTACGCCACTTTCTCTGTCTTCTGTTTTCCTGTGTCCAAGCAGCACTTCCATATGCATCATTGGGCAATAACTTATGTGACTATTCAAAGAAACAAGTTGAAATATTGCTCTCTAATATTGCTATCCGGAAGTGGGACAGTATTTCTCAAAGCAAATCACTCGGAATCGTCCACGCCACAGTCGCGTTACCAACAAGAGTTCACTTGTTTGAAACAAATTTAATTAAGAGCACATTCCAGTAGGCTTGTCAAATTGCATGACTGCCACCTCAGATGGAAGTGCTAAAAAAAGCAGAGTCCTTAGAGTAACAGTCCATTTATTTGATTTGTGAAAGTATGCTCTGAAAACGAATATACACTACAGTCTAAACGGCAGACATCTGGTTTCGCTTCTAGGCAAGACAACCCACAATCCATTGGACACCAACAAAAAGACATATGTGATACTTGACTTATATGTTGTTAAGCTGGTATACAATATTTTATTATAGATAGAAAAATCTAACAATAACAGCATTTTCACAGTAGACTGTGGGCAGTATGACCACAATTTCATATAATTTTTGCCTAATACTTTTCTATATATAATATAATATAACTTTTTCACAGAAAAAACACAAATAAGTGGTTGTTAATAACCAGATGGTAATGCCTATTTTTGGACAATTTAGCAAATCACATTTTGTCTTTCTGTTAGGAACTTGAATGCATATGAATGCAAAAGATTTTATTCATAAGAAATGAATAAGTCTGGCATCAGTGGAAAAGTAGCTTTACATGTAAAATAACTAATATTATAAAACAGACAGTCCTGACTATAGTCTCGGATCCCATTTACCTGGCATTAACATCTGTTTTGTGTGATCAGATCACAAGTGGTCACACACCGGAGTACTTCACATCATATTTTACATTTATATGCAAGTTTCGATGTTGCTTGAATGCCATAAACAACTAAATGCTTTACGTTGTGCCTAACACCCCTTAATAGCTGTATCCTCTACCAGCTGATACATTTCTATCGCTGCATGACATACACTGTCATACAAAAACCAGATGTAATTTACTGTGGAATATTCAGCCACTACAAAGAACAATGCTGGGCTTAAAAATGTAAAAATTGGCACATGTTTGCGTCAAAGGTTTCTAGAGAGCAGCAGACACAGTTCCACCACATGATGAATAGACCAGATTTCAGCATTGTTCCTGGACGTTCCTTTGCTCGCTCTAATTGCACTCAAATTTCCCTGGAGATTTTCACTAAATCTAAAGAGCAGCAGCCACATGCTGTGCCCTACATGCCAAAGGTATGTGTAGATGTGTGTGTGTGTGTGTGTGTGTGTGCGTGCGTGCGTGTGTGTGAGTGTGTGTGTGTGTGTATCTCAAAGGCTGTCGCAGCTCCAGGCGTGTACACACCTCCCACTGGGCCTCTCTTTAAAGGTGTGTCATGCTGCACAATGCCGCCTCCAGCTTGTGGGTGTTGCTTTTTAGCCCCAGGCACAACAAAAATGTGGGCTCTCAGCAACCTCCTTCATATCTTGCCAAGCTGCCGCAAGAGTCATGACGTTAAGATAAACCGAGACAAAACAACCACTTAAACTCAGATGTATATTTTCATCCTAAGCTGGATTTAGGTACAAAGCATGTGCCCATAAAGGTCTGAGTAAAAACTCTTTCTACCACATCAAGCTGCATTACGCCACTTTCTCTGTCTTCTGTTTTCCTGTGTCCAAGCAGCACTTCCATATGCATCATTGGGCAATAACTTATGTGACTATTCAAAGAAACAAGTTGAAATATTGCTCTCTAATATTGCTATCCGGAAGTGGGACAGTATTTCTCAAAGCAAATCACTCGGAATCGTCCCACGCCACAGTCGCGTTACCAACAAGAGTTCACTTGTTTGAAACAAATTTAATTAAGAGCACATTCCAGTAGGCTTGTCAAATTGCATGACTGCCACCTCAGATGGAAGTGCTAAAAAAAGCAGAGTCCTTAGAGTAACAGTCCATTTATTTGATTTGTGAAAGTATGCTCTGAAAACGAATATACACTACAGTCTAAACGGCAGACATCTGGTTTCGCTTAAGAGCACATTTAACAAAAGCAGAGAAGGATCAGCACAAGGAGATAGGGCTGGAAGCCTGCGTTGGCTCAGTCGACCATTCCCGCCTACAGAAAGCCTTGTTTGTGTTTCATTTCTGACCGTTTGCTGTCTTAGCTCAAGCTAAAAAGACTCTACCATCACAGAAACCAACATTAACACTTCCAGAGCGTCAGAAATTACAGGAAGCCCCACATAAATTGAGCAAGAGAAATTAATTTCCCTGCTTTCTGATGCGAGTGTGATTTTTAGAAATAGTGGAATAGGCTTTGTGTGTGTCACTGCCGAGCATAACAGGATATATGACACTACTTACTCATTGCATCACCCCAGAGCTATTCAGACCTCCATCGCTAATGTGTCCGTTCACACAGAGAGAGGTCAGCCAGCGCAGCTCCAAAAGAGTTCACTTGTTTGAAACAAATTTAATTAAGAGCACATTCCAGTAGGCTTGTCAAATTGCATGACTGCCACCTCAGATGGAAGTGCTAAAAAAAGCAGAGTCCTTAGAGTAACAGTCCATTTATTTGATTTGTGAAAGTATGCTCTGAAAACGAATATACACTACAGTCTAAACGGCAGACATCTGGTTTCGCTTAAGAGCACATTTAACAAAAGCAGAGAAGGATCAGCACAAGGAGATAGGGCTGGAAGCCTGCGTTGGCTCAGTCGACCATTCCCGCCTACAGAAAGCCTTGTTTGTGTTTCATTTCTGACCGTTTGCTGTCTTAGCTCAAGCTAAAAAGACTCTACCATCACAGAAACCAACATTAACACTTCCAGAGTGTCAGAAATTACAGGAAGCCCCACATAAATTGAGCAAGAGAAATTAATTTCCCTGCTTTCTAATGCGAGTGTGATTTTTAGAAATAGTGGAATAGGCTTTGTGTGTGTCACTGCCGAGCATAACAGGATATACGACACTACTTACTCATTGCATCACCCCAGAGCTATTCAGACCTCCATCGCTAATGTGTCCGTTCACACAGAGAGAGGTCAGCCAGCGCAGCTCCAATAAATGCACTAACATACTTTGGTGTGTGTGACTGTACTGATTTCCTAAATGATTTCACCTGTGTATGTTTACCTCAATGAAATGCTCAAGTATGCACTCAACCGTTCTGAAGTGCAGCCATTTCACAGCAAGACACAAGCGCTGTTCCAAAACCTAGTGAGCTGCCTTGCTGTCTGCTTCCTACATGGACAGCATCTGAAGTGGAACCGCACAAGTGACCAATTGCGTCATAAAATGATACGGCCCAGCACGTCATAGAAATGCACTTTTGATAAGCTACCTCACAATATTCTAACAAGCATAAGATTGTATACACAGATACTGGTACAATCGTTTATTTTAATTCAACTGAACAATTTGTATTGATACATTTTTGTATTGAATGAATTATATTCATAAATTACATTTCTGTTGTTTTGTCTACTAACCTGAATTATTTTTTGCCACTGCTTTTGGATCAAAAGCATGCCTATGATGCCTTAAAGCACCATATTTGCTATTAGAATAATTAACTGATTTAGTTTCATAGCAAAGTTCAACTGATTGTGCAAATGTTATGACATTTGATCCTCGTTAACATTATGTGTGAGCCAATTTGCATACTTGTACACTATTCTATTCCATTGTTTGTAGAAATAGTGCGAGTAGTGATGAAGTGTGTGTTGATGAACACTTCATGCACTCGATGGTCACAGCTTTTCTTACGCAGTGGAAGGGCTATCAGACTCCGATGCTGGATGACAAAATAACCTTATGAAATACATAAGACGGTAGAGTACATAGTGCATTGTATAAGTGCATAGTGCATCATTTGGGGCACAACTATTCCCATTACTGTCACATCAAATGACATGTAGCCTACACACAGCAGATAATAAAATCTGTCTGTTTCCACATTTGAAGAGTCAAGCGCAAACCTGCATGGTGATTTACAGCGCTGGGCCGTTGTTGCTATGGGATACAGTCCAATCACAGGATTGAGACGTCACTTCATCTGTATGTTAAAAAAACAACAACTGCAGGACTAAATTGTATGAAGTGACAAACTTCACGATCAAGGAAATCATCACAAGACTGTACGTACTATTATGACTAGTCTAGTTGAAACAATAGAACATACTGAGGCAGATATACAAAAAATATAAATTGACCGTTCGCAAAGACCCGCCATCCTTAGTTACTGTTGCTAACCCCGACAAACAATGCCGCTCTCACACTACCCTTTATGTTCTCACGCAGTAAAAAATACAATCGCAGAGCAAAGAGGAAACTGACAACACACCGATAGACAAGACAGAGGCAGGTTACTTCTGAAACAAGGTCTCCGGAATTTTAGATTTCAAATTTTGCAATAAATACAGTTTTATGGTTCTTCAATGTGTCATGACAGATCACTGTATTGCCTCAGTTCAAACACGTGAACCGATCGTCTTTTCATATACTTAAAGCACGAAATGAACATAAATAAACATCAGAAAGTATTTTATTTTTCAACCGCGGAACACACCATTTTTCAAGTTAATGTCTGCCGAAGTTAATCTACTCTCCTGTCTGATTTGTGGTTAAAGGCTAGAAGGGATACAGCTGCGGCTAATAGGCATGCGCATTTACATAATTTCCGAGCCAACAATATAACGTGAAACCTATGAAAATGGTTTTAAAAAGAACATGGCGCCATAGTTTCATCACTTTACAGTGTCACAGTGACTGTCTTTTTGCTGTAAAGGACCTTATTATTTCACACTCAGAATTTTAAGCCATGCATACAGTGCCGGACATGACAGGTTTTCTGGTACGCAAAACAAGTACTTTAAAGGAATTCCTTAGCTTATTACCATTACTGTGGCAGCCAACAACAGCACAGCTTAACCCTCCGCACATATTTATATTTAGTTATATTGAAAAAGTTTCAGTTCAGTCTATCTTTTTTACCCCGTTTTAACATGGATTTCTATGGAGACCGGCCATAGATGTTGGGCAAGATGGCGGATAGCAGCGGTGGCACATAATATCCGTGTTCTGATTGGTCAGATCGCCTGTCAATCAAGCTCTTTGCTAACGGTCAATTCCATAGTGCATAGTACTGCTCCAACAATGAAATGGTATTGAGTAAACATCATCATGTAATTGTTCTCGCAACAGAGAAGCTCAGTAACATTTGAATGGAGGGTAGCTTTTTCCAGAGAGGTCTGGCTGGTACAGGACAGGGGTCAGTCCAGGTTAAACAGGCAGATTCTGGGAAGAGCATGTGCGTCACATTCTGCAGGCTAAAAGCAGTGTGACATTATAATCTTCATTACAGTACTATTTTAGAAGAAAGCGTAAAGTTTTTGTCAGTGGAAAAATTTGAAAATGTAAAGGTTTAACATTTAAACCTATAAGTTTACATGCCAAACACAGAAGAAGTGAAAAGTGATCAAAATGCACGTTTGGTTTGGAATACATTGGGTACGATTGCAAAAGCATGTAACACAGTACAGTATGCACGGTGTGCATACTCTGCGTTTTTTTTTCTATGCACTAACGTGTAATGCAAACCACATAACGTATCCCACAATGCAATCGTATATTATTATTAATTATATTAAACAATATTTTATCATTTAGGATTTATATATTAGTGGGGAGGTATTTTGAGACCCATGAAAATACAAAATTTGAAATTGCTTATTCTTATATTACATATTGTAAAAAGGGGCATAATATGTCTTCTTTAAACATTATCTCGTTACTTGTCAGCGTTCAACAAAACATGTCATTTACAAAGAGCAGTTTTTTTTTTAATCGGAGTGCAAAAGGGACAAAAGTCACAAGCTGACAACTAATATTACAATCCACCAACCTTGACTGGGATCCAAATAGAGCTCTACTACACGACTCCATTGCCTGACTGACTTCCAAGCCTGTTCCCATGTACCAAGCAGGGCCGGCGCTACCTATAGGCAGAGCAGGCAATTGCCTAGGGCCTCGGGCTTTGGGGCGGGGCCTCCATAAGCATAACATCCCCTATACGCACCAGTCAAGACAGGCAGCAAAATACTAGCCTCATTGTTCATTGCATACGTTTGAATTGTCACTCACCTGCAATTAAACCAATTAATGTTGCCGTTTCAAAGCGGTCCCGCCTTCTGAATGTTTGCCGTAATGAGCACATCCTTCAGGTGCTGCGAAGCACAAGGCTAAATGTGCACGCAAAGAAGTACAGCTCCTAATGCAAGTGTGTGAGTTGTCGTCATCTGTTTTGAAGTGATTGCGAGGTATTCGAAATATAAACTTGTTCTCTCGATCAGCGTCATTTCTGGACAGATCATTCACCGGTTTATTACGAGTTTAAAAGAGTCATTGATGCGCCCAGATGCGACACTTTGAGTTTTGCGCGTACAGTGAATGACATCGCGTCGGGAGCTGAATAGCAAAATAGCTACAAAGGTAAAAGCAAAGTTTGTACTCATAGTCAAAAAGCAAACACATTAGAACATTTTTTAAATGTTTCAAAAAAGGACCTCAGATGTGTTTTTTCTAAATTCTGCTGATGATTACATTACTGCTCTAACATAACATTTCACTTGTTTCAACTAACTAGAAATTAACATCTTTTCTGCTTAGTAGCGATTGTTTCTTTCACTTCCACCTGATTTGTGTATATAGTGCATATTTAACAATGCAAAACATAATATCATATTATCAATATTATTAATATGACAATATCTGTAGCAAATATTGATTAACTGGGAGGGGGAAATCCCATACCCAGCTAGAAAATAAATTATAAAAGCATTGATGTTCATTTAATGAAGTGGTATTCAGGAACCGTGAATAAATTACTGAACAAATTACTACAAAATAATAATAATATCACGGCTATAATAAAATCCTCAACAAACAAAAAAGAGATTACTTTAGATAAAGTTTGATTAATGTGTACATACAGTGCTGGTCAAAAGTTTAGACACATTACTATTTTAATGTTTTTGAAAGTAGTCTCTTATGCTCATCAAGCCTGAATTTATTTGATTAAAAATCTGGAGAAAAAAAAACTAATTTTCAGCAAGGATGTTTTAAATTGATAAAAAGTGTTAGTAATGACTTGTACTGTTATAAAAGATTTCTTTTTTACTTTTTAAACAACTTTTTAATCATCAAAAAATCCTGAATAAAGTATCACATGTCAAATAAATATTAAGCAGCACAACTGTTTCTAACATTGACCATAAATCAAGGATCATGTGACACTGAAGACTGGAGGAATGATGCTGAAAATTCAGCTTTGCATCACAGGAATAAATTAGGTTTTAAAGTACAGTAAAATAGAAAACCACTGTTTTAAATTGTAAAAATATTTCACAATATTACTGTTTTTTTCTATCAAATATATGCAGGCTTGATGATAAGAGACTTCTTTCAAAAACATAAAAAATAGTAATGTGTCCGAAATTTTGACTGGTAAAAATATACCCAAAAAAATTATATAAATAAAAAGGTTATGTATCATATTTGTTTCAAGTGCTTTTTATTGGGGGTAGGGACCTCCAACATGAATTTTGCCAAGGGCCTCCAAATGTCTAGAACCGGTCCAGCCAAGCGATAAAACCTAGAATAAGCTGACGTTTAACAGGCTATTTCAAAACTTCATATCCTCACTGAAATCTCCCGCTCGTGAAATGTATTTTTCGCAGCATGTTTGCCGTTGTCTTACCGTCAGCTCGGGATTGTCGTAGTCGTGGTGAGTGACGGCTCGGATGACTCCGGCTCGCCAGGACCAGCTCGCGATGTGCGCGGGCTCCAGCGGCTCCTCTCCGCTCACGCACAGGAACCGCTTCCCGACCACCATGGCGAAAAACCCTCGAAAACTTCAACACTCGCACCCTACCGACCGCACATTTACACCGTCAAACTGCGTTCTGAACAAAAAGAAAGAAAGAACCGTGATTTTTCTCCGCCTTTTTGCGTGTCGACCGCAACCCGGGGATTTAAATTTCTCTCAGCCTCCACCCACGAATGGTTGCTCTCGCGCTCCGTGAAACTGAACACTGGACCGGATCACTGCGAACGTAAAACTGGTATCCCTCCGCCTCACAACTCACAAGTCCATGCAAAACCGCAGCAGGGAGATTTCTACGTCCGCCAGACTGATTCATGCTCAATGGGACTAGCTGCTTTCACACTATACGCCAGTGTGAGGAAAATAGTTCTTAGTTGTTGTTGTTGTTGTATTTGGTTCATTAACAGGCAGCGCAGAAATGAAGAACATAAAAACAAGCGTCATAAATAAATAAATCAATAAATTCGGTTTTATAAAACTAATTTATCTAATGACATTAATAAAATGTTCTATCTATCTATCTGTCTATCTATCATCTGTCTATTTTTGTTATATTTTATATTTATAAGACAATCAATATAATTATAAACTATATACCTAATAATTAAAATATGATTGATATAATAATAATTCTATAAAAACATTATTTTGATATTAATAATTCTAAAAAATAAAATACAAATATGCAGCATGTTATTTTTTCCATTCCGTCATACAACCATACAGATGAAAATCTTTTTACCTTTTGTGTCCAATTGTGTTTCACGCTTTTGCGAGTCTATAGCTACTCCAGCAGCTGACCTATGGGCTGTTCGTTGATGAGCACAAGAGGAGCGCTGATATATGGGGAGCATATCCACTGGATACAATCAGTCTGTGTCACCTTTAGGTCAGAGCAGAAGATGGAGACAGATATCTCATGGCTGATAGAATCACAGATCATAGAGTGTCACTGAGATGTGTCCTGCAGAAAGTAGGACGGCTAATCTGTGTCTGCCTAAAATGAACATCAATGCTTAGAACATCTTCTTGAACATCAATGATTAGAAGCAGCAGTGGAGAGAACACCACAAAATGTACACAACAGTAATACATTTTTCTTTTTCTTCACATGCAGTGTGTATGTAATATGTAATTACAATATGTACTGTGACTGTATAGCTGAATTTATTGTATAATAGGTCTACACTGTAGCAAATATTACAGATGAAGGAAAGGATAAAGTTGAAAGAAATCATTACCGTCTGCTAAGTGCCATTATATTACCTCAATATGTACTTAATACACAAAGAGAAAATGAGATGCTTAACACCTCAGAATGCTCAGATGTTTAATTACATGAAGCTGCAAGACACAGAATAGCTCTCTTATAGGAATATTCATGAATTTCAACAAGATTGTCAAGAGAGACCACAATTCACAGATGTCATCTGTTGCCGGATGTCTTCTGCTACCCAAGATGGCTATGCTTGATGTACTATTTCAATCAGTTAGAAAACATCACCACCATCCTTCCTCTGACAGAGAGAGATTGCTATCACATATTTACAACAGATATATTGTTGTAATAATAGTGCATGTATTGCTTAATATGAAAAAGGGAAATACAAATAAGGGAAATTACAGTTTCTCACAAATGTGATTCAGGAATTATTTGCATTTTCCCACTGTATTCTAAAAATAACATTTTGGTTACACTTTCCATCATATATTTAGCAGCTGTGTATTATAACATAGATCCTTGTTCAAACAGCTTAGGTCCAAGGGTCAAATCTGTCACTTTGAACTCGAATCCCTTTCTAAGAATTAAACTCTATTTAGGTGGTATTTAATGAATGAATGAATGAATGAAATAATTATGCATTTATATAGCGCTTTATTGTGTATTGTTGTATTTAAGATTCAGTTTTTTTTAAAGATTAGATAGATAGATAGATAGATAGATAGATGATAGATAGATAGATAGATAGATAGATAGATAGATAGATAGATAGATAGATAGATAGATAGATAGATAGATAGATAGATAGATGTATAGATGGATGGATGGATGGATGGATAGATAGATAGATGATAGATAGATGATAGATGGATAGATGGATGGATAGATAGATAGATAGATGGATAGATGGATGGATGGATGGATGGATGGATAGATAGATAGATAGATAGATAGATAGATAGATAGATAGATAGATAGATAGATAGATAGATAGATAGATAGATAGATAGATGGATGGATGGATGGATGGATGGATGAATGAATGATCCATTTATATGGCGCTTTATTGTGTATTGTTGTATTTAAGATTAAGTTTTTTTTAAAGATTAGATAGATAGATAGATAGATAGATAGATAGATAGATAGATAGATGATAGATGGATGGATGGATGGATGGATGGATAGATAGATAGATAGATAGATGGATGGATGGATGGATGGATGGATGGATGGATGGATGGATGGATGGATGGATGGATGGATGGATGGATGGATGGATGGATAGATAGATAGATAGATAGATAGATAGATAGATAGATAGATAGATAGATAGATAGATAGATAGATAGAAAGATAGATATTTTATTCATGATATTATTAAAATTAGTTATACGATACTGAATTTATTCATCCCTGCGCTGTTAATAAACCTCAACAGGCTTGCCTGTCTATCTATATTTATATAACATATGATAAAAATAAATAATAGTAGCCTAGAAATAACATTTTAGAAAATAAGTCTTTAATTTACGTGCTTAAAAGCTAAATCCGTTAAAATAAATGTCAAACGACCACAACATTCCCCCAGTTTTTTGTTTTGTTTTGTTTTTTGCAACACGAACACAACAGCGCCAACAAGATCATCGATTAGGAGTTTTTATTTTCAACGTTTTTATGTTTGATTGGTCTGTATCTCTTCAAGGTGACTCTCAACGAATCAGCATCGAATGCGTTGAGAGTGTAACGTTTGCGTCTTCGAAACAACGTCACTTGACAAACATTTGATCTAGCCAACCAATGTTCGAGTTTCATGTAAACAAATCATATTAGCCAATCACGTAACAGGAAAAGCGGGCCTTTAAATCAAATTATTTCTGACGTCAACGTGAAAGCGCACCTTTTACAGAAACGGCATCGGTTTGGGCGAGAGCACGAAGAAGATGGGCACAACAAGTGTGTCGTTATTTTAACTCATATTAACGCCATAGTTAGTTTTATACGGGATGTTTGTGTGTAATACTGAGTAATGAGCGAGCGGAGGCTCTCAGGAGACCGTTAATGTTTACCTCGTCTGAAGTTGAACACTGAAGTTGAAGTAAGGTTAGCTTAGCTAGCATCTCTCTGTGCTCGGCTCAATCCTGAAGAAAATATGGTGTCCTGGATTATATCAAGATCTGTCGTGTGAGTTTAAAACTCATTTTTTTCTCATAAACATAGTTAATTTTTGAGGCTTGGGTTAAATTAGCGCTTTATTTAGCTGGTTAGCCTATTAGCATCAATATACTGAAGACAGCACACATTGCACAATTGAGAAAGTAGATTTATGATCTTCTCAACCCCATATCTGCTCAGATTGTTCAATCAAAGTGCTTTACTGTTTTTAAACATGACGTTTGGGAAGGATCCATGTTATTTGGACGATAAGAACCAGAAACAGCAAGCCATTGTTATTATGTGCAGTTTCCCGTTTGCCATCACGATTGGACTGCAGTATCAGAGGTTTTTGTGTCAGTAGTGAAATTATTATGACAGGGGACGAGTCAATTAATATTTTTGTGTTGACTCATTGTACAAGGTTTTGTTGGGGCTTTTGGGTAAGGTGGAGCTGTCATAAGTTTCTGACTTGTGAAAGCGAAACTACTTTGTTTGGTCTTCCAAAAGAGGACGATATCGCTTCGTCATGTCTAGAGCTGATCCGTGCTGGTCGTTGAGGAAATACAACAACTTTGCGCTGTGGATCGCCGGATCGGCTTTCACCGTGGACGAAGCGGAGTCCAGCCCGGGATCGTCACATGTGGTTGTCATGCCGCCAGGCGTCACTCACTCAAGCAGCTGTGTGTTTCGTTGTGAAAGCAAAACTACTTTGTTTTGCCTAATGTTTCTAAAAGTTTCTATAGAGGACATAATGTTTCTATAAAGTGGGGCAGTTCCAACTTTGCAAGGACAGTCTGGCGCTTCTGACTCACAGCCTGTAAGTAAGTTTTTTTTATATATCTAAAGAATTTGCCACTGATGATTCAAACGCGAGTTTTGAGCAGTGTAGAGTAGCGCTTATTGTTTGTAATTTCTCCGATCACAAATGCAGACATGGTTTTATGTTTACGCAGCGCAATATGCAACACAAAGCGTAAAAACACAGTATAAGTCATTATAATCCATAATTATGTCCCCACTGGATGCAACAAATGCCTAGTTTGTAATGGGTTTTATTGGTTTTGTCTCGTCGCGCTGGACACATGGAAACCATAGACTATATGATGGAAACGCAGTATGGTAAGGGGCGTAACATTTCTGTCACACGCTTGAGGTATTCGGCCAATCACAACGCACTGGATAGCTGGCCAATCAGAGCACACCTCGCTTTTCAGACCGATGAGCTTTGTAAAAAATCGTCACGTTTCAGAAAGGTGGGCATAGAGGAGCAACAATAATGTACAGTATGTGGAAAATTAGTTTTTTGAACCTTAAACCACATGAACACATTGCATTACACCAAATACACAAAATAATGTTCTTTTTAGCAACATCATATGACCCCTTTAAAGCTCTGAACTTTTCTTCTCCCTTATGTTAACGTACAGACCTGAACCCATACAGAAAGAAAGATTTTCCCCCAGTGAATCGAAAACAATGTCTGTCTAACCTCAAACTTTTTTCAACATTAGATATATCTAGGGTTGCAAAGGGGTGGAACATTTCCGGAAACTTTCCAAAATATTAAATAAAAAATATTAATATATATTATATTAAAAAATATTAATATTAAAAA
>NW_015505351.1:1155327-1166107 GCF_001515645.1 Sinocyclocheilus grahami
CTTTTCAGACCGATGAGCTTTGTAAAAAATCGACACGTTTCAGAAAGGTGGGCATAGAGGAGCAACAATAATGTACAGTATGTGGAAAATTAGTTTTTTGAACCTTAAACCGCATAAACACATTGCATTACACCAAATACACAAAATAATGTTCTTTTTAGCAACATCATATGACCCCTTTAAAGCTCTGAACTTTTCTTCTCCCTTATGTTAACGTACAGACCTGAACCCATACAGAAAGAAAGATTTTCCCCCAGTGAATCGAAAACAATGTCTGTCTAACCTCAAACTTTTTTCAACATTAGATATATCTAGGGTTGCAAAGGGGTGGAACATTTCCGGAAACTTTCCAAAAATCCCTGGAAAATTAAAAAAAAAAAAAAAAAAAAAAACCTGGAAAGTTTCCAAAATTTCTGGAATATTTCCTAAATTTACTGGAAATGTTCCACCTTTTTGCAACCCTAGATATAATCATGGTGTGATTTATACTACATATTTACAGTTTTTAGCTTCATCCGTTCTTTGATATCATGTCTGTCACTACATGTAATCAGAATTAAATTGGTAGGTCCATAAAGACCCAACTTAATTAGAAACAATCAGTTCTGTAAATTGGTTATTGAACATTCAAACAAAAATAAGCAGTATTAAACTTCAATCAGTTGATCTCTACTACAAATAGAACACATTTGCCTTAGGGTTGGAAATATTTGAATGATTGATGGTGTGCCTGTCCTTGTTTGGTAGCTCATTTGCAAACAGCAGAAAGATTATCATTTTGGTTTATTGTGTGGGCAAGACACATTTTGCAACGTGGTCCCCTTACAGCGTTCCAGAGTCACAGGCAAGCAGTTGGGAAGAGACATAGTCAGTCAGAGAAACCAGCAAGTACCAATTACTGTCCACCTTGCTAGTTTAGGGTTATAATTCTGCGGTTAGGATTTTACAACATATACGATGTAGAAGTTCAAATATAGGACAATAACTGCAAGCTTATGGCTAGATGATGAGAAATCAAGACCACATTGTCTGTTTGAAATGGTGCTGTGGGCTTATATGCTGCGTGGACATTTTCATGGCTTTTTTTCCCAGCTTTGTCTCTTTTTTTCTGTTTGAACATTTCCCGATCTCGATTCTAATTTTGATACCACAATAACTAATAGCCCAATACATTTCAAACACCTTAAAGTCAGTAAAAAAATAAGAACAAATAAACAATATCAAACAATATGGCTAAGTTTTTTTTTTAAATAGCCTATATTAAATAGGCTTTTTTGCTCCATCAGTAAAAAGTTACAAATGAATCCAAAGCAGAATCAATTGTTAAATATCATCCTCCTTGAAACGTCCTTGTCAAATTTAGTGGACCAGAACATGACATGTTTTATTCTATTACAGTATGTAAACTGTGGAGGCTATGTCTTTTGAAGTTTCTTTTCAAAATTAGTTGGAATACGTAACAGTTCAAAGGCCTAATGGCTGCGCACCCTGTCAGGCTTTTTAAAATATATATACTTTTTTTTACATTTGGTCTTACATTTAGTAGGGGTGGGAATCACCAGAGGCCTCACGATACGATATTATCACGATACTTGTGTCACGATACAATATTATTGCGATTTTAAATATATTGCGATATATTGCAATTTATTGCCTTTTTCAAACTTCAAATTATGTCCCCAAAGGAAAACTTTGACAACATCTGTTTTAACTAAAAAGGAACATTTCTCAGTTTGTTTATCTCACTTCAGTTTTATTGTTACAGTGCAAAATGGGATTGTCAAGCAGACAAACTGACCAACACTTTCATGAAAACCTGTCATAAATGCTGTATGCACCTGGCAAACTCAACTATTTGTATTATATTATAGTCTAGTCTAGTTCACCTTAATTAAATGTGAACAGGTATGCACTGCTGTACTACTACAGGTATTTTGAACAGTGCATGTTATATTGGTAACACTTTACAATAAGGTTAATTAATTAACTACTTCAGTTAATGAACTAAGAATGAACAATAGTTCTTCAGCATTTACTAATCTTAGTTCATGTTAATTTCAACACTTACTAATGCATTATTAAAATCAACAGTTGTGCTTGTTAACAGTTAATGCACTCTGAATTAACATGAACTAACAGTGAATAACTGTATTCTCATTAACTAACATTAAGAAAGATTAATAAATTAATATATGAATAATGTAATTAATACATTAACATTCCTAATGGAACCTTATTGAAAAGTGTTACCTTAATATTAAATATCAATATATTATTTTTATTCACTTCTATGTAACAATCAGATATAAGTTGTTGTTGTTGTTTTTTTGACTAATTATCCAAATAATGTATAGTCCTACAAAGCTATTATTATCAGAGCATATGAGCAGAGCAGAGCATAGCGTCACTGAAGGTAGCATTATTTTAGCAGCGTTGCCCAGTACAGCTGAACTAGCCTATACCATGTTACAGCACAGTAGCGCTTCTGCAAACCGGAACAAGTAGGCCTATACTGCATAGAAATTTCCTGTCAGTGCGTTATTTGAACGGACTTTGCTTTTCCGGTGACCACCCTTTTATTTTACTATCTTACTGCATGCTGAAGGTGACCCAGCTGACCTCACCAGAAAAAACTCAACACCACGATCCAGTGGATTGTAAAGAAATTAATTTTATTATTCTACCGAATACTATAATAAAAGATCAATACTTGGCGTAAAATATACTATGCTGTATCGTTTTTTTTCCCCCCACCCCTAACATTTAGTGGTTTTGAAGGCTCTCGCATCTGGCTCCAAGTAATAACGATCCAAAGCATCATCAGAGTGAGCACGGCCTTTCCGTTTCTTAGCAGGAAACTCAAAGTTGACCTAAACCTGAGTGTCAAGGCCCATCTGATGGCTTTATTTTTTCAGCTGCACACCCTGAGAGCAATACCCTGCTTCTTAAAAATACTTTTAAGACCACTCGGTGCAGGTCCCGTTTCCTTCAGGGGCCCACTGGAGGAAGACCAACTTCTCGTTGTGAAAGCAATGAAAGACTGATGTGCAGCACATTTATTTGTGTTTCATAGGGGCCATGCAGGTTCTGTTGTGGGAGGAGAGGCCACAGGCAGACAGTGAGGAGAATCAATGCCTTCCAGCGAACTGATTGCTAAACCAACAAGTTGAGCAGACTTTATGGCTTTATTGCACACTGTTAGGGCTGGGCGGTCTACCAGTATATATACCCTGCAATGATAGAAACCTCTTAACCGGTGGAGCAGGATGTGTCCCAAACAAGTGAAGAAGGGGAAGAACCTGTTATTAAAGGCGTGTTTGTTAGGCACAACACAAAGCAGAGTTTAGTTTAAGGTTGCCAAGCAATAGCTTGGCGCATTAATAATGATTATTTTATGTGCGGTGGCAGGCGCGGGAATTTAAGCTATTTTACATCAACTTTAATATATTTATTATACTACTTTTAATGTGCTTTTGTTTTTATTCCATCAGCAAGGGCATTGAAGATGAAATGTGGCTGGGTCTTTCAGCATGACAATGATCCCAAACACACCGCCCGGGCAATGAAGGAGTGGCTTCGTAAGAAGCATTTCAAGGTCCTGGAGTGGCCTAGCCAGTCTCCAGATCTCAACCCCATAGAAAATCTTTGGAGGGAGTTGAAAATCCGTGTTGCCCAGCGACAGCCCCAAAACATTACTGCTCTTGAGGAATGGGCCAAAATACCAGCAACAGTGTGTGACAACCTTGTGAAGACTTACAGAAAACGTTTGACTTCTGTCATTGCCAACAAAGGGTATATTATAACAAAGTATTGAGATGAAATTTTGTTATTGACCAAATACTTGTTTTCCACCATAATTTGCAAATAAATTCTTTAAAAATCCTACAATGTGATTTTCTGGATTTTTTTTCTCATTTTGTCTCTCATAGTTGAGGTATACCTATGATGAAAATTACAGGCCTCTCTCATCTTTTTAAGTGGGAGAACTTGCACAATTGGTGGCTGACTAAATACTTTTTTTCCCCACTGTATATATTGTCAGGCATTTTTCTTTTTGTTTGCAACCAGGCCAGGGTTTTCAAATAAAATAAAAAAAGATCAAATGAAAATAATCAAGTGAATGATTGGCCATTGTAAAGTTTTGAATTCCCTTTATTGGGTAAAATAGGCATTATGTCATATTATATATGAAATAAGTCTGACAAAACAATCTGATCAGTTTTTTCCATACTGGTAAAGAGATGATTCTTTTATATATTCCCTCCTGCATATTTAATTATTCATGGAACCAGACATGTTTCTATAGTCTCTTCTGAGAAATATATTGGGTTTGCATATAAACTGAATGACAAATGAGTCAGCAGTAACTTACATGACTGATATCTAAAGATGTGCAGAGCTGTTAGCATGTTGGTGATAACACCAAGCTACATGATTTGCTTGGTTGAGAGTAATAGCGACCGTAGACTATTTTATTCTGTTAAAGAACAGTTGTTTCATTTATAAAGCAATATATTTAATGTATAATGATACCTCAGAGGTCCTTAGGCACTCAGTGTAATGTCATGCCCTAACCAAGGTTATAATTTTGTAAATTTCACCAGTTTCCACAAGTTTTGTTCTGTTTTTTTGTATTTTTTATTTATTGCTAATTTTAGTAGTTATTGTTTGATTATTTTTTCATGCATTCTTTTTTTGTGGTAGTAAGTTATTTATTTGAGTATTTTATAAAGGACTGCTTTAGTTTTTGTTTCGGTAGCACTTTCTTTATTAGTTTAATCCCTCGTTACTTGTGTCACATGTTGCTCTGCTGTTAATGACATGAAAATGCACTGTTCTGTGAACTTTAAATCAACAAAAAGCCTGTTTCCTGAAATTAACAGTAAAAGTACAGTAGTGCAATTTTAAGTTTCACATAATCTTTACAGATTGAATTGACAGTAAAGAGAAAACATATTTTATTAACTAATGTTTAATTTATGGTTTTTCACTGAATTATAAAACGACCTTTTATTTCTCTCTTCCAAAGAGATTTAAAAACACATGAATAATATTGTACTGTAAAATGACTCAATGAAATTTCTAATGAATTCTATTACAGTTTTTGATTGTATATAGTAAGGAAATGGGTTTTTTACCATATTATTTTTACAGTAAAAATTGCAATAATTTTTTTTACAATGTAGTTGTTTGTTTTGTCCCTCAGACAGATGCTGGTTCAGTGATTGGGTGGTTCTTTTTGACAGAATACACTGATAGTTTAAATTCAGACTTAGAAGAGTCATTGAAGTGAAATTTATCATCAAAGTAAAGTTTTGCCCCAATTATTCAGTCTCTTGATTTCTGTTAACCACAGTGATATTTCAAAGGTTGAAAAATTTTGATTGGCTGATTGTGTGACATCACATAGCCAAAATGGCTTGCCGCTGGAAGGATGCTGCTTGTTTAGAACGCAGAGAATCGCTGTCTGTTTATTTGAGGTTTCTTCATCAACCCTCTACGGATACCTTGGCAATTGAATCACTATTGGCTATTGCTCACAGTGAGAGAAAGTGTCGGCGAGTCGTGTGCCTTCACACTAGAGTTTACGTTACGCCAAATACACAAGCACAGGTGCGCTGCGCATCCATTCAGATGAACTGAAAAATATCACAGATCGCTTGACGGAGAGTGAAACTCTGAAGCGCTCAGTCAGAGTGTTCTGCGAGTAAAAATATATTTGTGCTAATCATATACTCAGCCTCCAACTCACACACTGGCGAGTAAAATCTGAGAATTTATTAACCATTGGCTAATATTAGACATCATTTAGTCACCCAGAGTGAAGATTTAGTTGCATATGCGAGTGATTTACTCGCAGTGTAGAGGGTTGTATATCCACAGACTAAAATTTTATTGTGGGAAAACCGTATTCTCCGGTGTCTACAGTCAGTCTAGCCAACTGCAGCTCCTTGTAAATTACTGAGCACTGTTGTAGGTGAATTTCCTCATTTGATGCTGATTAAAACAATCGTCCAATGAAAGAAAAATACTAGTTATTAGGTACACAGAGCCACATGAATGCGAGTAACAGATCTGTAAATTACAGTGCTCGAGGGATAGCAGCGGGGGGAAGGGTTGAGTGATGTGTTGAGCCGAACACCATTGTTACAGCCCTGGTGCCTCTGCTGTTTCTATGGCAACAGGAAAATAAACTGCTGCCAAGGTGGATCTTTGGATGAGGACCATGCAACAGGGAGAACTTTGTGAACGTGTACTCTGCATAGCCACTGCACAAATGTTATGTTTCTTGAGTATTAAAAGGCTTATAAGCATCCTTTTCCCCATTGGGTGTTGCAAATAATTATTATTAGATAATCAATGAACCTGCCTGCTTTTTTTTTTTTTTTTTTAAGAATAATTGTGTGAAAAATCCAGAAATTAATATAGACGGGTGCACAAGATTTTCAGTCTGATTCTCATGAGAGCACCTGGAGATTTGGTTTGTTGCTCACACTGCACATAGTGTGGCCCATTAAATATAACTATAAAAGTCAGCACCGATAGCCTAGTGGGCAGTGTGCTGACATATAATGCCGTTGGGTTGCAGGCGTCCCGAGTTTGAATCACAGCTCGAGGACCCACTCTCCCACTTCGCTTCCTGTCTTCTCTACACTATTCATCTTAATGAAGGCAAAATGCCCTAAAACTAAAACTAATCTTTAAAAAAAAAAAAAGAAAAATGTGTTAACTACATTTACTTACCATTTGGTTTGGGTTTGGCTTAGGGTTACTTGCAAGTAATTATGTATAATTAATTGTTATTATAATAGTAAGTATGTGTAATGTGTAACAAGGACACCTTAAAATAAAGTGTTACCATAAAAATTATATTAAATAAAAATGCAATTATTTTATAGTACACTTAAATGCTGATATTTTTTCTTTTTTACTTTTTAATATAAATTTTCAACCATAAATCAGCAAGCTTTTATTTTGCCGTGTTGCTGGCAAGTAAGTGTATGTACTGCTGGTTTTAGTCACTGCGAAGTGAAACGCATGAGTAAATGAAGTATCGTAGTTTTGCATTTTGCTCTGAAACTAGAAGCACATAGCCTAGGTTTATGCTTTTAGTTCAAATGGAAAACTTATACAGCATTACAGTTAGTCGATCTAAAATGGTGATCGTGCAGTAAAAGCAGTCAACCATATTGGTATACAAATGACCGGTCTGAACGTATTTAGCCAGCACATTTTTTATTTTGGTTGTGCACCACTTATGTGCACCCCTGAATGTTTTCCACGCATAGCGTGCAGACGTATTTTCATTATCGATTAGTATTAAATCCAGAGAATGATGTTGAGTTCTTCATATGCAAGCACCACTAAAGAAAATGTAAAAATACTTTGACTGTTGACTCTGTGTTGTTGTGTCATCTTGCCCTTTATAGATGTTCCCAGGCTACAAAAATAGCATACGCCTTTGCACACAGAGGGTCATAGTTAAAGAAATAGAAGGAAATCACAAATTTGTTACTGTCCTAATAGACTTTGTTAATCCAAAACTGCACCAGAGCCAAGTTTTCGGGCTTATATTGGAATGGACTTAATTTCTGGGTCACACACTGTCTATAATTGGCAGTGGAAATGGTACAAACTGTACCCAAATTTAGCTGCACTGCTGAGTCAAGATGCCTGCCTGTCTGCAGAGACACAGTGCCTCTAAATGATCCCAGTGCAGAGGTAATGTTTCATCCCGAGACAGTTCACCAAAAAGCTACTTTGAATTACTCTTTTAGCCCTCGGGGAAATGCCATTTTCAAGGCACAACCTTAGTATGAAAGTGAAACATTGGTTTCAGAGAGCAGCATTATCATCTGGGAAACATCAAGCCTGGTTCCTGTCTATGAAACCTCGGAAAAGTCTGCGTGGCATGTCGAAGTGAATGCTAGCAGAAGCTTTTGTCTGGGCCACAGGCAGTTTGTGGCCAAAATTCCGTGTGTTGCCCTGCTTTTGTGGAGTTTATCCCCTAAACTTATTTGTGTGGTTCCAGACGAGAAGAGGATTTGTTTTGTGTATGGCTCCTCTGATTGTGCACTAATTGCTCTGTGACAATGGAAGTCTTGCACAAGGAGGGGGTTCACTATCATCAGTAGGTTGTAGTGTCTTCCGCTAGTTCCCCAACAAATTTAGTTGAGCAGAACATAATAAATGGGGCTCATGTGAGGGCGACAGGCTGCAGATGAAGGGTTGGTGCTGGGCCCATCTGCCAGTTTATTGGCTTGTCTCAGGTCAGTCGCTCATAGGAAGAAATAGAATAACTTAATGATTTACTCAAATTAACATATCAGTGTGTCCCTAATGTCCACCTTCATCCCATGTTTGCATTATATCCAATTAAATATAATTTCCCGAACTGGATAATTTCCCAAAGTTAGGTCATTGCTCAAAGTTTTCATTTTTCTTCTGTTGAACACAAAAGAAGTTATTTTAAAGAATGTTAGTAACCAAGCAGCTGACGGTAGCCAGTGACTTCCATAGTATTTTCTTCCATACTATGAATTTTCATTTTTGGGAGAACTGTCTAATTAAGTTTAAATCTGGAATATGCTACATGAGTTTTCAAATCTGAAAAGATTTCATAAACTTGCCAACTGTTAACATGGTTACAAAAGACTGATCACACACTGCCAGACTTTCAAGTCGTTACAAACACAACAAACTCATGGAGAAACATGTGCCATGTTGCTGAGAGATGCAGGACAAATAAAAATAATGTGTTCTAAAATCAGCTCAAAATATTAAACATTTCTGATATCCGCCGACTGGATTAAATCAAAGTCTGAAGCTAGAAAATCAGAGTCTGCCTATTAATACACTACACAATTTTCTGGGAAATCTGTCAATTCCGATTGCCCAAAATCTGTAGACTGCCTCTAACCTTCAGCAGTTGTGTTGTGTATTCCGGCTTTTTGTTGATGCGTCAAGGAGATGCTTCATGGATTTGTTTTATAAAATTACATTTATATTGTCCTCAATATTGTGTAGTACTTGTTGCCATTTTGGTTTCTTCAAGCAAAAAGAGCTAGTGTTAGTTTTCTACCAGCCCTGCTCTATGGGCTGCAGTCCACATGGATTTAATCTCTATTAGGGCATGTTTTACATTAGGTGTCTCCTGCATTTTTGTCCCTTCAGTGTTCTTTATTTTTTCTTTTGGGACGGAAGAAAAGGAAATCGTTGTTTACCATGTAAGCACAATCAGACAGAGGAAGTGAGTGGCTTTTAATAGAGCTAGACACACAGAGATGGGAGTATCCAAGCCCATTAATCGTCCTGCTTTTGAAGAATATCTAGAGATTTACAGTTGTTTTCCCTTTATTTATTTATTTTACCCTCTCTTTCTTTGCACAGACTGGTTTTTGGAAACCTGTACCCAGCGTACTACTCCTACAAAGCAGTGAAAACCAAAAACGTCAAAGAATACGTAAGTATAAATGCAGTGTCCATTCACCTACTTTTTTTTGGTTGTTTTTCCATTTAGCAGGCTTTTGATTTACCAAACCAACTTGCAGTTTAATTGCTACAGGCTCAGTCTGCTCTGAAATAACCTGAAGTTTAGTGTCCCGCTCAAGGGATCAGTAGTGTTCATTAATCAACACTTCTACACCTTTTGGGTTACTAGCTCAGATTTTTAACTGCTAAGTCACACGACTCTTTGAAATGAGACGTGAACAGCCCAGCAGATTATTGTTTTTGTGCATGTTCGGGCACGTTGGGAGGGAGTGTGTGTTGGCTTGTATGTCTGGATCAGGTGACATGTTCTCTCTACACTTAGTTGTTTTAAAGGACCCACCCTGTGCAGCCAACATTGGGTTATCAACAAAGGTGCTCTCTGTTTGTTTTACGTTAACTGTGGTCAGTAAGCCTTGTCAGTCAATAAATGGGAAAACAAAGTAACTGGCATTACTTTTTTGAAAAAGTAACTCTGTAAATAAAAAAAGTAATGTGTTACTTTACTAGTTACTTGAAAAAAGTAATCTGATTACATAACTCGCATTACTTTGTAATGAGTTACCCGCAACACTGCATATATCAGTAAATCTGTAAACATAGGGCATCGACAGTAATGATTTTCTGAGCATTAACATTTTCTTAGAAAATGGTTCCTGATGAATGTCTTCATCTGTTGGAAACCAACAAAATACTATGCAAAACATTTCAGATTTAGACACTGGGAGCAGAGGGAGGATATTCCAAGATAAGCTTGCTTAAAGGAATGTCTTATGAACATGTTGAGTATGACAGATATGTTGTTTAAAACAAAACAAAAAACAAATCTATGATTTTTTTTATTTGTTAAAAACTGGCAGCTGTGTTTGCCAGAACCTTGTTGTAAAAAATGGTAGCAACATTTTTTTTTTTTTTTTTTTATAAAAACACATTAACTTATATAATGTAAATATACCAAAGTACTAAAATCTGTTTTATATCTTTATAATATACTGAAAAGCACCATAAAAACATAAGTGGTTAAGGGGTTCATACACACCAATACAGCATTATGGTAACAAATATGACACTAACATACTGCAATAATCATTAATTTATATATATAAGATGTAACACAACTGATAACTAAGAATAAACCTTTATTTAAATTATAAAAAATCAAATGTGTAGTGACTTTTCCACTGTAAATTAAAAGGTGGCTTGTTCTTTTGAATTTCCACTTCCAAAGTAATCCTAAATGCTTGTTTATCATATATACAGTGGGGAAAAAAAGTATTTAGTCAGCCACCAA
>NW_015505351.1:1167554-1187067 GCF_001515645.1 Sinocyclocheilus grahami
AATTGGTGGCTGACTAAATACTTTTTTGCCCCACTGTATAGTAAGGGAACTGTTGACCAAGTAATATTTTTTTTTAGTTATGATTTTTTTTAATATTATTATTTTTCATTGTAGCTCAGAAAATCATGTTGATGCACTCTTTTTTTAATAAGAAAATAATGCAAAAACCATGGTTACAGTAACACACCTTCAGTAGAAGTAAACCAGGCCACTGTTCTGGAGTGTTTCAAGGCAGAAATGTGTGGCTTGGAGCTTTGTTAAAGATTAATAAGTGATTATGTCAAAGTAGTCTCGTGTTAATATACTTGCTCTGGAACCAACCGTCAGGCCAACCTTATTGTCAAGCCCATTATATATTTGATCTGTAAACAGATGCATTACTCAATGTCGGACATGTTTATGTAAACAGCAGTAGCGGCATCACGGACACTGGCAGCCCAACATCACGGATGTTTATATGCTTTGCTAGAATGTAGAATGTTCCTGAATGTTCAAGTGGAAAGTCAATTTCTGTAAACTTAGACTTTTAATAGCAAACCCTTGGAAAGAAGAAGAAAGCTCAATCGACCGCAAAAGCTGCTTTTTAAAAACATGTCATAACCGTTTCTGCGTTTGCCTTTGAGTGCAGACGGGTAATTGAGAAACCTCTTTCAAATCGCTTTTTTAAAATAGAACTGGACAAATAATGTTTTGTGTTGCAGGCCTTTTTATAGGGCCGGTGGACTGGAGCTGCTGGTTTACGTTGGACTTAAAATAAAGTTTAAACGCAGCTTGACAAAGCCTGTGTTTACTAGCATAGACTAGATGCTCTTAGAAACCGCACTGTGGTTTTTCCACTCGGAGCGAATCTGTACAATGCCTACAACTTCTGTTTGTTAGATAAACAGAGCGGGTCAGCTCATATGTCTCTCTGCTCAGTTTAAATGTTGAACAAAGAAACCTCTCTACGGTACACACGCGGAGCAGGAAAGGAATACGTCCATTCACAATCAGGATACTTCAAAGGGTTTTTTTGCCGTTGGAAATCCAGGCTACGCAACTGCAGCGCCGAACAGGAAAGGCATGCTTGTCTTGGACGCCGGCCCATTCTTGAATCGCCTTCAACCTGGTTCTTCGAGATGGAACAAAGCGGTGGAAATTCTGCTTACATCTCACATACTTCTCTAATTGAAGCCAGGTAATTGCAGACTTGTAATAAATAGGATTGTCTGGAGGATTATGGGAGAAAGGCTTCTACATCTGATTAGATTTCTTGCATCGATGCAATCTGCAACCAAAGCGCTCCACTGCTGGTGGATTTCGATTGACCGTTTGTCACGGAGCGGCAGCTTTCCTGCGGCTGATGCAACGCATTGATCTCTCTCAGACCACTGAAGGTTCATTGGGAGGACACCAATTAAATCTGACGTCTCCTGTCAGGCTGGTAATGCTGCCTCTGCATGGATTCATTTGACTTTGTTCAGTGAGGCTGAAAATATCACCTAATACCTCCGAGAGCTGCAGCTCAAGGCTGGGGATCACATGACTGTCTGCACGGGCGTTTGAAATTGAAATGCTAAGAAGCTGGCTGAAAGCTCGCTGTGGTTGAGAGCAGAGGAGAGGTAGAGCATACCAAACAGGTCCTGCTGCAGAGAGACACACACAGAGAGCTGGGATGGAAATTAATGTCATGGCCATAATGATTGACTGTGTTTCCGTCTCCTCCTAGGAAAAAAGGTGCGTTTGGATTTGTGTTAGCAAGCCACTGAGTGCAGAAAGATTAGGCATCGTCTCTTCTGAATGGAAAAATTGCATGTGTTTTATTTTAATATTCTTTAGCATAGTAGCAGGTGTTTTATGTTTGAATTAGTGTGGCGCATCTCCTGGCTTTGGCAGTAGGTGATCAGTGCTGCATTAAGAGTAGCACTTGGCTTGGAATGCACAGTATGTCTGTGTGGTGTATTGGTATCATCCATTTGGAGAGGTTTTTGTTTGTTTTAATTGCCGTCCAGCTGTTAGAGGCAGAGCCAGCTTATTCTTTCACCTCAACTAAACAGTTGATCATCAGTCTGTCCATCATAGTGCAACACTGCCCACTTTTTCATTGGCCTTGCTTCTGGAAGTATGTGGAAGTGCCCATAGGGATTTTAAGTTTTTGCTAAAGAGTTAAAAGCCATGAATCAAACCAACCAGCTACAAAGTGAATCACAAAATTACAACTTTGATTTAAAGGTTAATTAAAAATTGTAATATAATATAAAAAATATATGTATATTTATAAATCAAACAAAAAGGTACAAAACTGTGAACTACAATCCCAAGAAGCACTGGGAACGCTTTTAGACAATTAACCTCTTTATAAACTCTTTAATAACTAAATTTCTAAAAGATTTTATTGACGCCACAGTACTTTAATCAGTAGAAAGATACACATTTTTGTATTTGGGAAGTGATGGGATAATGTACAGCACAATGATCACTTCATGTCAGGGTTTATTTTGAAATATTGACCAGCTTTTTTCGGTGTTATTGGGTAATATATATATAATATACTCTTTGTTAAAAAATATTGATTACTGTATAGGGCACATTTTCTATATCAGTGCACTTGACAGTTATTTTTTTCTGCTGCGTGTTTATTCCTAATTTAGTACATGAATGTGTGTATTATGCATTCCTTTCGAGAAAATCATGTTTGTTTTCTTCCTTTTTCAGGTGCGATGGATGATGTACTGGATTGTTTTTGCCCTGTTTACAGTAGTGGAGACTGTCACAGATCTAACCATAGCCTGGTGAGTCTGACGATTGAGTCTTCATTCACACCAGCGACGCATTTTCCTGATTACAAGTGATTCATGTCAGGCTAAAGAAGCAAGCCGTTTCATTTAAGATCTTGTTTTTGTTTCCCTAGACCAAGGAATGCAGGGAAGCAATCAGGGTTTAATGAAACGAAGTTGCCATTTTAATTTAGAGTAGCACAAATTAATTTGTTGGAATACAGCTTTAATGAGTGTAATTATGTTCGCTGATTAAGCAGATGTAACGTGGGTTCTCATATCTCTTTCTCCCCTCTGATCTGAAGGTTTCCCCTCTATTACGAGATCAAGGTTGCGTTTGTGATCTGGCTTCTGTCTCCCTACACGAGAGGAGCTAGTGTCATCTACAGAAAAGCCCTTCATCCTCTGTTGTCCTCCAAAGAAAGGGTGAATCTATGCTTCATACACTGTTTTTGCAAAGCATTTGAGCAAATAGTGTACTATTTTTCACCATAATGCAAAATGAAAGATGATTTTTTTCCCCCCCTGCTGTTCTGCGACCCTATAAGAACAGACCACCAGTTGAGAACTACAGATCTAGTCCTCCTTTACTCATTTACAATACCATTTTCGCATATTTTATTGTTTGGCTATGTACTTTGTGACTAGAAAGTACTCAATCTTGCCCTGATGTTCTTGAAGGAAATTGACGATTACATAGTCCAGGTGAAAGAACGAAGCTATGAGACCATGGTGAACTTCGGCAAGCAGGGCCTGACCATTGCTGCAACTGCTGCTGTGTCTGCTGCTGTCAAGGCAAGTGTGTGTGTGTGTGTGTTGAATATAGACCCATAGAATGAGAGAGAGCTGTTTTGAACAGTTTATATATAGTTCTGCATCTGATATGTTGGTTTATACTGTGTGGGTGTTTTCAATTTCAGTAATGAAGCTAGCTTGAGTCCTTTTAAAGTCTGCATGAAATCAGAACAGACCCTATTTGCTTTCTTAATAATCTTTTTCTTTGAATGTTCTGTTTCACTCAGGAATACACTGCCCTTTGAAAGTTTGGATTAAGATAGTTTTGTTGTTGAAATTATTACTTTTATTCAGCATTAAATTGATCTTAAGTGACAGTAAAGACATTTATGTTACAAACATTTATATTTCAAATAAATTGTTCTTTTGCGCTCTGTATTCATCAAAAAATCCTATAAAAAATTGTGCAGTTTCCACAAAAATATTAAGCAGCAAAACCGTGTTTAACATTGACGCTGCTCAAGAAACATTTATTGTTATCAAATCAGCATATTTGAATTATTTCTGATGGATCATTTGATCCAAGAAGCACTGGGAACGCTTTTACTGTTAATTGGAGAAATATTTGAGAAATTATTGATTTAAAGATTTTGATTTTATTGACGCCACAGTACTTTAATCAGTAGAAAGATACACATTTTTGTATTTGGGAAGTGATGGGATAATGTACAGCACAATGATCACTTCATGTCAGGGTTTATTTTGAAATATTGACCAGTTTGACCAGGGTTTATTTTGCGACAGTGCCCAGCTTTTTTCGGTGTTATTGGGTAATATATATATAATATACTCTTTGTTAAAAAATATTGATTACTGTATAGGTCACATTTTCTATATCAGTGCACTTGACAGTCATTTTTTTCTGCTGCGTGTTTATTCCTAATTTAGTACATGAATGTGTGTATTACTACTGAAGACTGGAATAATGGCTGCTGAAAATTCAGCTTTGCATCACAGGAATAATTTACATTATAAAACAGATAGTTCCGGTCCTTGATTCTGATTGGCTGAGCCATGTTCGAAGCTGGTGTAAATTACTCTACAAACACACACCTTTGCTTACATTTGTCTGTTGCTTGGCAAACACTTTGTTGCAAGCACAACTGATTCTGAGGAACCACATTGTTTGGTGGAAGAATACGGTTTTTATTAATATCATTACACCTTATTTGCTCTGTTTTATTTTGTGAAACCGTACTACGTATATGGAATAACCGTTTTATAAAAGCAATAAGCCCCGTGAAGCCGTGGTTTACAGTGAATTTATAACAGCTAAGGGGGTTTTCACGGAGTGCCTAAAACCCCCTTAGCTGTTATAAATTCACTGTAAACCACGGCTTCTTGGGGCTTAATGCTTTATTTTCAAATATATTCAAATGGAAAACATTTATTATTTTAAATTGTAAAAATATTTCACAATATTACGGTTTTTACACGAGACTAAAAAAAATAAAAATCATACCAACTCCAAACCTTTGAAAGGTAGTGGTACATCAGATTATGAAAGTAAACCGGTTGCAAATGACACTTCACCTTAACCATTTTTTCCCCTGTCCCTATTCCCTGTGCAACAAAGTGCACTGGCACAAACCTGCAATACCAGTAATAAATGACACACTAATGACTTTCATTTGCAAGCAAAGGTCACTGTTCCTTTGTGAAAACAACCCAAAGCCATTAGTATAAGTGCAGTAGTAAATGTAATCATGCTGATATCCTAATCAGAAGCAGAACACAGGGCTGCTCAACAGTTTTCATTTGGCCACTGTCCTGCCTAGGCTCTCTCTGAAAAGATGCCGTTATTGAAAGTCGTCTCTAAAGTGGAGCCAGTGAGCTTGTAAAAGGCTTGTCAATCTTTATTCTTAAACGCTGCCATATTTTCCCCATCATACCTCTTCTTTTTTGCTTTTACCCTCTTTCTGGCATGTTGCTTCTGTTTTCTTTGTGAAATCCTCTCTTTGGCGATGATCTTTTTCTTGTTACCTTGTACTGATGTAGACTGCTCTATAGGAATACTGCAGCCCTGTTCTCTCCAGTGCAGGTAATGCTATAGTGTCTACAGCATGTGGAAAAGCAGTATCATTTTAACAGCTTTTAGCTCATGCTTTCCTTTTCCCATCTTTCCATTGTTTTTCTACATTTTTGCAAACTCAAACATGGTGTTAAGCACTAATAGTATTATTACATCAGTTTAAAACATTCATGTTATGAGGCCTAAAATGTCCTTATCCAAAGAATGTTTTTTTTAATCTCATGTCCATTGTTCAGTTAAGCTCTCTTCCAAAACCCAAGTGTGCTGCATAATTCTAGCATAGTTGTGCTGCCTTCTAAACGTGTGGTCACATTAGCACAATTTTGTCCATATATTCCCGGAAACTAACAAGTGGAGGCGGGTGCTAAAAAAAGGGAAAAAATCCTTTCCACAGATATTGAGAAGTGTTCCATAACACCCTCAGATCTTAAATCTTCCATAGTATCTTATGTCATCAACAATTGGCAAAACAAATCAGTATTTGAGTATGAAATTAACTCTGCTGTGGGTGAAAGTCGCATCTTTATTTCCAATAACTGCTGGGATCAGATCACATATACACAATTTTGAATAGGACATTCCAGAATCACACCCAAGTTCTTAAAGGGTTATTTCACCCAAATATGAAAATTCTGTCATAAATTACTCATCCTCATGTCGTTCCAAACCCATAAGACCTTCGTTCATCTTCAAAACACAGATTAAGATGAAAATCTGAGAGTTTTCTGACCCAGCATAGACAGCAATAGAACTACAACGCTCAAGGCCCAGAAACGTATTAAGGACATCGATAAAATAGTCCGTGTGACATCAGTGGTTCAATTGTAGTTTTATTAAGCTGATGCAGGAGCCGGCATTCTGACGTAAAACCTGAATGCGCTGCGGCTTGTTTACAAAGAGAGGAATGCACACTCATTCATTGTAGTACTATTGTGAACGCGCGTCAAATTCTGACACAGAAGAAGTCATTATTTTTGTTTTGTCGTATTCTCATAGCTTCATAAAATTAAGGTTGGTGTCTTATGGACTATTTTATCATGTCCTTACTACTGTTCTGGGCCATGAAACGTTTCAGTTGTGTTGCTGCCTATGCAGGGTCCGAAATCTCTCGTATTTCATAAAAAATGTCTTAATTTGTGTTTCGAAGGTTTGGAACGTCATCAGGGTGCGTAATTAATGACAGAATTTTCATTTTTGGGTGAACTATCCCTTTAATATCAAATGAAGATCTACCAATATGCTTTTCATGCCAGAGGCCAGTTTTCTTTTTAACATATTTTATTCATCTGTGCTAGTTTAAGTTGTCTACCAGAATCAACCCTGAATTCATTTTAGAATTATCTAATGCAAACTTTTAAAACCGTATATAGGCTTTTAAATTGTTCTTTTATACTAATTCAGCTTGTTACTCACCATATGAATAGCCATGGAAGCTGGCATGGTGTTAAATTAAAAAAACAAACACCAACCAACTAACCATTGTCTGTATTAATAATGTAGTTTTAGGCATGTATTATGCATTAGTTTTCTCCCACAGAAATCAATTTCAAACAGCTTTCTGTTGGTCAACGCCCTAAAATTCCCATTTGCTCGGATTCCTTTTGAAATGACTCTATTTTGACCATGAAATTGACAGTAAATGTGAATGCATCTTAAGATACCTTTCAGTCAGATTGTAAGGTGAAAGTACTGTGATGAACTCAGTGGGAAAAAAATCCATAAAAGATGGCAGATAAAACAAGAAATTTGTGACTTGTTAATATACTACTTTGTCATGTGATATTTTCAAAAAAATAATATAAACTTCAATTTGATTTCACTGCTGACATGCAAATGCCAAACCTACGAGTCTATTTGTTCAGTTGACAACAGGGCAGCTCACTAGGTAACAGGTCACTTGGAACAGAACCCAAATCTTATCAGCATTCATTCATTCATACATGCATGCATGTTGTAATGATGTCGTCGTGGATGTCCGTGCACTCTTGTTATACTCAGATAAAGCGGTCCTGTGTGTTGTCAGTGCTGATGTGTTTAACCTAATGGGGGCTGTTTTGTCTCTACAGGGTCAAGGTGCCATCACAGAGAAGCTCAGGAGCTTCAGCATGCACGACCTTACCCAGATCCCTCAAGATGACACGTATTCATCATACAGGTCCAACCCAGCCAGAAGAGCCATCATGGACCAGCCAGACGGAGCTGGTAATTCTTACCTCGCAGATTAATTATTAACACTCCATCCTTTGTTTCCTTTCACACTGGTGTTTCTCAGCTGTGTCCACAACAGAAGGCAGATGCCTTACTCTGCCTAACAGGCAGAAGCTCAAAAGAGCTTCCAGTGCATAATAACGTCACGTCTAATGATGCCGAACAAATGAGCTTCAGAGGTGATTGCGCAAATATTTAATCAACAGAGTGCATATTTTCCCGTATGAATAAGATGAAGACAATAGACAGTTATGAAATAGCCGTCTTCCGACTGCTTCGGCAGACGCCATGTTTATTCTTTCCACCATCTGCCACACTGGGTTGTGGCGTATTATAAGCACACGCTGTCTTCATAAACCAGATGAAACCATCGTAGTAGACAGGATGTTACGCAAACATTGAATTCAGATGTGCTTTGATGTCGCCTGCGAAGGCAGCATTTTTGAGGTTTCAGACACAGCCTTCGTGTGACACAGCTAGTGGGAAAGTGTCTGTAAAGATGTTTAGTAGAGCAAGTAAAGCCATAATGATATCTCAACTAAATCTCACACGCTTCTGGAAATCACTGCCGTGTTAACCGGTTTTGGAGCAAATGGAATGGATTCGGTATTTGTCTCAGGCACGGAAGGGTAATAAGTAATAGCGGCACGTTCCTAGTGCTGCTTTGTGAGAAGATGAAGAAGAGGAAAAAACAGCTCAGGGAGGCTCTGAGCGGAATACCTAATGTGCTTCTATCTCAGTATGCTAATGCGTCCTCCGCGTTTGAAATTCCGCTGGCATCCAGGTCATTTTCATCTCGTCTGCAGTGAAGCCATCAGAAAGCCAGCTCTTCCAAAATGGCATTCCCTTTCAGAAGCTCAAAGCCAAGGTGAAAGATCCCGACTGATCAAACGAGCTGCTAATTGCAGTTTGAATTTAAAAACGGGAGGTAGCCTATTAAGAGAGAGGCTCAAGTGTGTTATTTATTTGCTCATGCTTTATTGTTGGGTTTTGGTTTTTCTAAAGGAGCACAGGGCAGCTTTTAGTGACAGACATGATATAAAACATGCCTGTATATATTTTTTTGCTCTCCTGTCAATTATATTCACACAAGTAATGGAGTCTTCTGATATTAGAGAGTAGAACTCGTGTGAATGCATATGTTCACAGTGTTTTCATTGGCAATTGTGAATTTCGCAGTGATTTTAATGTGCTTATTTTATGTGCCCATTAAAGAGCATGTCATTAGATGAATTTATTTTTTTGAATTTCAAGTCAAAGTTTAAACTGTCCATTTTAATGAATCAATTAAAACTTTTAATAACGGATTTGTTTGCATCATTACTCAAATGTGCGGACTGAAGGTGTGTGCTTTTTCTAGGTTTATTTTTTTTTGTGGCAAATATATGTAGTTAAACATTTATGTTAGTTATATTTTGTTGTTTTGATTTATATAAATGCAAATGTACTTTAGTTTTGATACATTTTGATTTTGATACATTTCTCTATTATAGGCAATATACCGTGTATGTATGTGTGTGTGTGTATATATATATATATATATATATATATGTGTGTGTGTGTGTGTGTGTGTGTAAGAGAGAGACGGAGAGATAGAAGTTATATCTCTCCTGGTTACGTGTTGGACTGGCCTTCAGAGCTGCAAAAAATAACAAAAGGCCTGTCTTCTGCGTCTTTATATTTGTCCTCTTTCAAAGCTCTTTCTGCTTAGCTTGCTCAAGGTCTTAACAGAACTAGAATAGGTCTGGAAAATTAATCGCATACTTTTTTAAATCACAAGGAAGTTGTTATATTTCAGTAATTGAAAACAGCAGAGGGTGTGGAAACAAACAAAGGAAAGCTTTTCAGGATCATCGGTTTCTGTATTTCTTCTGCCCCCTTATGGTGGAATGGAGACATGCACACACCTACAGTTCTGTGCAGTGCAGTTTGATACAGTATGCAGTCTTGTTATAGCCTGTCTTTTGGGTGATGGTGTGTGCAGTGAATCTGGCTGGATTGCTGTTAGGCGTCCTGGCACAGGCTGGCTCTGCCTAGCTCCCAGCGCTATCCGGGGAGCCCAGAGGTGATGGTGCCTGAACCCGGCAGCTGCTCTCTCTCTTGCTCTCTTCTCCTACTTTCTCCATGGCTGATATCACATTCCCACCATGTACAATGAACTGGATCAGTGATTCTCAACTGGTCAGTTGCGACCCAAAAATTAGTCTGTTCTGATAGGGCCATGGATGGGAAAAACAATGCTAATTGCAGACTAATAAACAAATAATTGTGCACCGTTAGATAAATAAATAAATAGGCTTATTTTGTTAATATACAACGATACAAATCGTTGCAAAGCAATTTTACAGCAGATTACGTTTCTACAATGATGAATCAGTGGTGACTGTCAGTTAATGTACATATGGCAGAAATGTATGGAAAAATCAATTAAAGATGTAATCAAACAGATGATGAACACTATTAACAGCAATTATTATATGATGCAATCAAACTTATAGCAAAATGTGGTAGTTCTGTATGTTGTTTCAGGGTTGGCATCATCTGAGTTCCTCTGAGGGGTTGCATCATCTCTTCTCAGGTGTTCTGGATCCAGACTGAAGCTTGTGTAAATCCTAGTTACGGCAAAACCAGAGAAAAAAATAGACACACAATTAGCGTAGCTGCTGTTCCAACCAAGCAGAATTGATTTGTTTAACCCAAGCTAAAAAAGAATAATGTGCATTTGATCAGATATAACTGCAGTACAAGATTATGAGATGCATTATTTGAATGCTTGGCCAAAGAGATGTGTCTTTAATCTAGATTTAAACAGAGAGAGAGTGTCCGAACCCCGAACGTTATCAGGAAGGCTATTCCAGAGTTTGGGAGCCAAATGCGAAAAAGCTCTACCTCCTTTAGTGGACTTTGATATCCTAGGTACTACCAAAAGTCCAGAATTTTGCAACCTTAGGGAGTGTGATGGATTGTAGCGTGGTAGAAGACTAGTTAGGTACGCAGGAGCTAACCCATTAAGGGCCTTATAGGCAAGTAATAATATTTTGTAACTGATACGGAACTTAATAGGTAGCCAGTGCAGAGACTGTAAAATTGGGGTAATATGATCATATTTTCTTGACCTGGTAAGGACTCTAGCCGCTGCATTTTGGACTAACTGTAGCTTGTTTATTGAAGATGCAGGACAACCAGCTAGCAGTGCATTACAATAGTCCAGTCTAGAGGTCATGAATGCATGAACTAGCTTTTCTGCATCAGAAACAGGTAACAGGTTTCGTAGCTTGGCAATGTTTCTAAGATGGTAGAATGCTGTTTTTGTAACATGGGAAATATGATTTTCAAAAGACAAGTTGCTGTCTAATATAACACCCAGATTTTTGACTGTGGAGGAAGTAACAGTACATCCGTCTAGTTGCCAATTGTAATCCAAGAGATTCTGTGTACTGTTTTTTTGGTCCAATAAGTAATATCTCTGTCAGTGTTGGGAGTAACGCATTACAAGTAACGTGAGTTACGTAATCGGATTACTTTTTTAAAAGTAACTACTAAAGTAACATTACTTTTTAATTTAAAATAAAATGTCTGAGTTACTTTTTCAAATAAGTAACTCCAGTTACTTTGTTTTCCCGTTCATTGACTGACAACTCTCCTGTCCCCATGTTGAGAGAAATCAGGAGTAAGTGCAGAGGCGCTGTGTGAACAAGATGTTACTGTAGTTCTAGACTAAATGTGAACATGCATTTACTCATCTCACTTGCACAAAAACAGATTCAGTATTCCTCAAAATGAAGGAAAACAGTGCAATGCAAACCTGCAATAATTAAATGCATTAAATAACACAAATATCTTTTATGCATTTAATCACACTGTATTAATATCTTTGCTGGCGACCTTCGATGATACAATTCAGCCATATTAATAAGCAAAAATGACTTAAAATAAACATGACATTTGTCTTTCTTTCTTTTTGTTTCATGGCTGAAGAGTGTTGAACTTTCTTCTCCTGCATTCTTCTATGCTTCATGCAATCCAGAATGGCTGAGGCGTATTCGTTTCACTTTTGGTGTAAAAGGGCCTTTACATTTGCCAAAAATATAAATGTTTATATTAAAAACAAATTAGCAAGCCCAGCCCAAATGAGAAAAAGTAATGCAAAAGTAATGTAACATTACTTTCCATAAAAAGTAACTGTAATGCAATTAGTTACTTTTTTAGGGAGTAACGCAATATTGTAATGCATTACTTTTAAAAGTAACTTTCCCCAACACTGAACAGAAAATTACTTTTACATTTTTAACACACTCTATTATCTTGGATAATTTAGAAGTTTCATCTGGTCTTGTTGAGATATATAGTTGAGTATCATCAGCATAACAGTGGAAACTAATCCCGTATTTTCTAATAATATTACCAAGGGGCAACATGTATATTGAAAATAGCAGAGGACCTAGGACAGATCCTTGTGGCACTCCATACTTTACTGGTGATAACTGAGATGAATACTCGTTTAAATAAACAAAGTGGTAGCGATCGGACAGGTAGGATCTAAACCATCCTAAAGCCTGCCCTTGAATACCTGTATATTTTAATAGCCATATCTTGTTGACATAGTTAAATTCTGCTGTATTTTGGCACAAATTCATGTCACCTGTTCATCAAAAACATTTGCATGCTTACAAAAGTTTCCTATCTTGCATAATCTCATCTTAATGATTTTTCATACTACTGGGCCTATACTTTAAAATGTATGTATTTTAATATTAATGAATAAATATGTAAATGTTTTCTTCTCAGTGTTTGATGTAAGACATATTTCTTGTACAGTAGACAATTTTGGTTCTGTGTTACTGGGTCGCCAATGTAAAATCTGGGCCTTAAGACAAAAGCTGTTTGAGGAGCACTGATCTCGATTTTGCCTGCTGTTGTGTCTGATCAACATCTTGTTTTCTTAACTCTCAACTTGTTTGTTTTGTAGAGTATTATCATGGTGATGACGATGACAGGAGTGATGACGAGGATAAGCTTGTATACTCTGAAGATGAAGCCGTGTCTCATCATGGGCTCAGACGATCTCAGAGCGTCAGGATGACGCGCTCAAAACAGCGCAGAGATGTAAGTCCAACAAAACCTCATAGCACATCTCTATTTTGAATAAACAATACATTACGCCTGCAAATAGCCTTTTTAGCATAGGATGTTAAAAGCCATTTTTATTTGCTATATATTATTTAACAAAACTGGTTACAATTTGAATGCAGCAGGTTTTAATCATTGTTTTATAAATAGAAAATATGCATGAAATAAAAACATATTTCCTCCTTTAAACATAGCAAATCATTATGGTAATATTTCTATAAATGTAAAGGACAATTATGTCTTTATAGTTGCATTACAGTTACTGTTGTTCTAAAAATACTGTACTACATGTAGCGTTTCAGCTCATGTAAACCTACATTTAAATAATAGTTTACCCCAAAAAATTGCTGAAAATATTCTCTCACTCGGGTTATCCGATATGTAGATGAGTTTGTTTGGTCATTGGAATAGATTTGGAGAAATGTGGCATTTCATCACTTGATTCTCTGCAGTGAATGGGTGCCGTCAGAATGAGAGTCCAAACAGCTGATAAAAACATCACAATAATCCACACCACTCCAGTCCATCAATGAATGTCTTGTGAAGCGAAAAGCTGCATATTTCTTATAAAAATGTTTAAAGTTAAAATGCCAAGTGTTTTTTGTTGTTGTTGTTGTTGTTAGCTATTTGGGCTCTGTTTTTATTTGCTGTTTGGATTCTGACGGCACCCATTCACTGCATAGGATCAGTTGGTGAGCAAGTGATGTAATGCTTTTCTAAATCTGTTCTGATAAAGAAACTTATTTAACATCTTGGATGGCCTGAGTGTTGGTAAAGTTTAAGTTTTCATTTTTCATGAACTATTCCGTTAACATACAACCTTGACTATTTGATCAAATCTAATTTTTTTTTTGTCAATCATTACACCTTTTCCTCTGTTGCATTGTGTTGACGTGTGCACACTGAAAGAAGCATTTAAAGTTTAGTAGCAACTCACTTATATTCGCAATGTTCACATGAATTCGTAACATTTACAAGTAAGAAGTAAAATTTAAGTTATGCATTGTAGGAACAAGCATTCTTTCACTACTGTAAAAGTAACATCACTGATGGAAGTTTGCGGTGCCGTTTTTATAATTTAGTTGTTGAAGTTCTCATTCAAATCATGTTCTCTTGAGTTTATTATTGTTTATGGCTACCCTCTTGACTTGCACTGTGCATGAGTTTAATTATGATAACTAATGCTTGTCATTCATTGGTCACAGGCACGTTATGGATCTCTGAAGATCAAAGGGAGGAAAAGACCAGCACTCAATGCCATGACTTACTCCAGCGTGGATAACTGAGCTGACTACTGATGTGTGAGAAGATGTGTCCACTTTATCAGACAACCAGTGTGTTCATATTCTTCTCTTTCCATAAGGGCTGTGGACTTTCAACTTTTTCATTGATATACCAGCAGGTCTATTTATTACTTCTACCAGCAAGTGTGTACATACAGTGAGTGTCATGAGTTAGAGTAGTATATGAAGCGTATGGGGTTTGACTGATGGGTGTGTTTGTAACGCATGGCTTTATTGGTCTGAATTTGACATTCAGATTTCTCTGTCTCCAGTGTTTGTATTTAGAAACGTGTCCTCTTTGGATGTGGGTTTTATATTTCTGTTTTCATACTTTTGCTGCCTTTTAGAAGATGTTTTAAGTAGTTTTTACAATTGTAGTTTAGGTAAGAATTCTGATTCGCGAAAAACTTGAAAATGATTTGTCAGCATCAGACCAAAAGTGTCTCTTATCAGTAATAGAGAAAATACCAAAGAGAACAAAAGGCAGTGTTGCGTTAATGTTAATACAATTTTCAAATGTTAAAAAAAGTCAGCTGTTGTTTCCTTTATTATTGATGGTACGAGGGTTTAAAGAAAACCCCTTTTGCACATTCTTTTAATTCCTCGATTTAAACCTTCACTTCTGGTCTTCATGCAGAATGTTCTTTATCTGGGAGAAAGTCCACACCAATGTAACATCTCTGCTGTGTGTCGTGTGGCTGAATGTGTCATTCAAAATGAATGCAATAATATGAATAAAGCCGAAATGTTGTAATGCAATTATTTGTTATTGTTTATATATTCTTTATCCAAATATTTACAAATATTATTTATACTGGGGATAGGCAGTTGATATAAATTCAAAGCATTGTCAGCAGTATGCTATACTTTAAATCAGTTTGAGTGATTTCTTCTATAACTACAATACGTGTAATTTTTCACAATCGTGACCTAATCGAGTCGATTAATAAAATAAAATAAATTCATTTTTTAAGAGTAATATATATTTGATATACAGGTGCATCTCAATAAAGTCATGGAAAAGTTCATTTATTTCAGTAATTCAACTCAAATTGTGAAACTTGTGTATTAAATAAATTCAATGCACACAGAGTGAAGTAGTTCAAGTCTTTGGTTCTTTTAATTGTGATGATTTTGGCTCACATTTAACAAAAACCCACCAATTCACTATCTCAACAAATTAGAATACTTCATAAGACCAATAAAAAGTAAAAAGGAAAGTATGTTCATTTACTGTACATGTACTCAATACTTGGTAGGGGCTCCTTTTGCTTTAATTACTGCCTCAATTCGGCGTGGCATGGAGGTGATCAGTTTGTGGCACTGCTGAGGTGGTATGGAAGCCCAGGTTTCTTTGACAGTGGCCTTCAGCTCATCTGCATTTTTTGGTCTCTTGTTTCTCATTTTCCTCTTGACAATACCCCATAGATTCTCTATGGGGTTCAGGTCTGGTGAGTTTGCTGGCCAGTCAAGCACACCAACACCATGGTCATTTAACCAACTTTTGGTGCTTTTGGCAGTGTGGGCAGGTGCCAAATCCTGCTGGAAAATGAAATCAGCATCTTCAAAAAGCTGGTCAGCAGAAGGAAGCATGAAGTGCTCCAACATTTCTTGGTAAACGGGTGCAGTGACGTTGGTTTTCAAAAAACACAATGGACCAACACCAGCAGATTGCACCCCAAATCATCACAGACTGTTGAAACTTAACACTGGACTTCAAGCAACTTGGGCTATGAGCTTCTCCACCCTTCCTCTAGACTCTAGGACCTTGGTTTCCAAATGAAATACAAAACTTGCTCTCATCTGAAAAGAGGACTTTGGACCACTGGGCAACAGTCCAGTTCTTCTTCTCCTTAGCCCAGGTAAGATGCCTCTGACGTTGTCTGTGGTTCAGGAGTGGCTTAACAAGAGGAATATGACAACTGTAGCCAAATTCCTTGACACGTCTGTGTGTGGTGGCTCTTGATGCCTTGACCCCAGCCTCAGTCCATTCCTTGTGAAGTTCACTCAAATTCTTTTCAATCCTCAAAAGGCTGCAGTTCCCTTGGTTTGTTGTGCATCTTTTTCTTCCACACTTTTTCCTTTCACTCAACTTTCTGTTAACATGCTTGGATACAGCACTCTGTGAACAGCCAGCTTCTTTGGCAATGAATGTTTGTGGCTTACCCTCCTTGTGAAGGGTGTCAATGATTGTCTTCTGGACAACTGTCAGATCAGCAGTCTTCCCCATGATTGAGTGAACCAGTGAACCAAACTGAGAGACCATTTTGAAGGCTCAGGAAACCTTTGCAGGTGTTTTGAGTTGATTAGCTGATCACCATAGGCATGTCACCATATTCTAATTTGTTGAGATAGTGAATTGGTGGGTTTTTGTTAAACGTGAGCCAAAATCATCACAATTAAACGAAACAAAGACTTAAACTACTTCAGTCTGTGTGCATTGAATTTATTTAATACACGAGTTTCACAATTTGAGTTGAATTACTGAAATAAATGAACTTTTCCACGACATTCGAATTTATTGAGATGCACCTGTATGGATAGATATACAAAACATATATAAACATTTATGTATGTGTCCAGCATCTGTGTAACTTCTCAAAGTTGCTTTTAGATAATGCTGGTTGATGTCTTGTATTCTGCAGAGTAATAGTAATAAAGTAGGTGTGTGGAGACGTTTGGCTCATATATTCTCAAGCACCACTGGCATTAGTTTAGGACAGATGTTGGGCTGTTCTTGTGGAAAGAGTCGAGCTCTCACGACTATTAATGAAGCGTGTTGAGATCCAAAGCAGAACCTGAGCTTTGAGTTTCACTCAGTGTGAGACAGCAGAGGAGTGAAGATGTCTGAAACTCCCATCGGACACACATCATTAAAGTATAATGGTACAGCTTCAGCATCTTATCTTCTAACGTTTCTTTCATCCAGGAGCACTCATGTACTTAATGTTTAAAGTTCCTAAGAACTCGGACTCTGATTTGGTCTCATAAATACAATACAATAATCAGATTGAACTTAAAACAATATTTAAGATTTGAGATTGCTTACCTACAAGATCTGTGGGATGTTATTATGTGCATCGTCCACTAGAGGACAGACCTTGTTAAAGTAATCTTTCCAGGAATAACATCCAATCCAATGCATTTTGAGTTTCACTCAGTGTGAGACAGCAGAGGAGTGAAGATGTCTGAAACTCCCATCGGACACACATCATTAAAGTATAATGGTACAGCTTCAGCATCTTATCTTCTAACGTTTCTTTCATCCAGGAGCACTCATGTACTTAATGTTTAAAGTTCCTAAGAACTCGGACTCTGATTTGGTCTCATAAATACAATACAATAATCAGATTGAACTTAAAACAATATTTAAGATTTGAGATTGCTTACCTACAAGATCTGTGGGATGTTATTATGTGCATCGTCCACTAGAGGACAGACCTTGTTAAAGTAATCCAATGCATTAGGCACAAAAAAATATATTGTTGTTGTGAAAATGATTAGATGTGGTATTGTCTAGCATACAACTGAAACTGTATGAAAAGTAGGAAGTTTTCAACCTAGACTTATATCAACGTTGTGGTGATTTTGAAGTGACATTATTTGGATTTAATTCTGATCAACCATTAAACACTTTTACCAAAGTTATTGCAAGAAAAATCAAATCGTGTTCATAAAATTGACGGGAAATACGTTTATCAGTTACTACCAAGTTTAATTGAATTTTGTTATATAAACTGAGAATTTCAATTTTAAATACAAGAGGTGCATATAGTGAATGTTGAGGCAGCAGTGAGCTTTATCAGTGCAGCTGTCAAATAAACCTATAAATCATTATGGCTAATAACTACAGTTAAGTAAAGAGCACTAAAGGGCTCCAGGAACAAATTTAGTACAGACATTTGGACCTTTTGGCTCACTTTTTTAGAGCCACACTTTTTATTTTGTCCATGACTTTTTTTTAAAAACTGTATTGCACTATGTTAGATGTCCACCAGGGTGAGCTATAACAGTATGTAGCCTATTTAGGGTGCTCACCTTGGTGACCAAAAATGAAAGTTGTCATCATTTGTTCACCCTCATGTAACGTAAATAATATGACTTTCTTTCTTCTATGGAACACAAAAGGTAGGTTTTTAAAGTTTTTGCAGCTTTCAAATCTCATTGATGTTTTTGGGTGCTCAAATATGCTGTATGAAGATTGACATTTCGATGTCTATAACTGCTTCGCTGGTGTCCTTAGAACTACGAGGGAGATTTTCACTGATTAACAGCTTAAATTTCAGTCACATTAAACCATCATATGACATCAGAAGACTCATATGGCCGCTGACTAAATGCTTTTAAATCGTCTTTTGTGTTAAGTGGACGAAATATGAGTTTGCAATGACATTGTGACCGGAAGATAGCAGATCAGTATTGCAGAAAATAAACAACAAAAGTTTATGATTTATACACGTTTTGTTCATCATAATCTTCACAAATGAAGTTTGTTCCTTTATCAATTTTGAAGCTTATCCACAAATGAAGTAAAAAGGTTACCACCGTCTACTACAGCTTCATGGCACCGTCATTAAGCTTCCAACAACTCTTTCAGTCTTTATTTAAAAACATTTTCTATGAAAGTTTGAGTTGGACTAGTGGACTAGATGAGTTTACCTATTCAACATAATGACATTTAAATGTCCCAGAAAACCTCCATAGTCACACTTAGCTACTTGTTAGCAACCGCCTTTTTCAGAACAAGTAAAAGCTTTAAAAATTGCAAGGGTGTGTAATTGATGTATTTTATGTTGTAAAATAAAACGTGAAAATATCTTAAGCTTGTGTTAAAGGAGACATATTATGCCCCTTTTTTACAATATGTAATATAATATATAAGTCTCTGGTGTCTCCAGAATGTGTCTGTGAAGTTTCAGCTCAAAATACTCCACAGATCATTTATTATATCATTTTGAAAATGCCTATTTTGAGTGGAAGCAGAAACACGCTGTTTTTCGGGCCTGGCTCTTTAAATGCAAATGAGCTGCTGCTCTCTGCCCCCTTTTCCAGAATAGAGCTGCGCCATTACAGCTCGTACCTGCTAAAAAACATCTGTTTTGGTTCTGATTATCATGTTTATCGCGCTGAAATCATGTGTTTTAAACCATATGAGTTTAAACTTCTGATATACGGTTTTCTGAACGCACACATCCGAAGCACACGGACAGAAAGCGGCTGTCACAGCATGCGAGTACTAAACTAAGTTCTCATTCACACACAAGTTTACGTTAAAAACACACATGAGTTACAAAAACAGTCGGTTATGT
>NW_015505351.1:1190962-1208831 GCF_001515645.1 Sinocyclocheilus grahami
GGTAAACAGCTGGGAAATAAATTGCATGTTTATTTTAGATCTGTGTGGCAGCAGCAATTTACAGTAAATAAATCAATAAATGGACTGCTCTCTTGGCTCCTCTGAGGCTGGGACTGGTCAAAGACAGACAAAGACAGAACAGTTAGCATGTTTTGCTCAAACTTTCGCTATGACATTAGAGCTGGTACACTGTTGTCGCTTGCGAAATCAAAATGACGGCACCGTGGGTGTAAACTTACAGATTAAGGGGTAGTAATATTATAATGAGATCCCTTTGCCACGTCACCAAGGGAGCGAAATCAGATGCGCTCGTTTTCTCAGACGCTTGCAGAAAAAGGCTTAGCAAAACAAAGTTACTGGGTTAATCTTTTTCACGTTTCCTTGGTTGGTAGATGCACCGGGGACCTGATTATAGCACTTAAAACCTGGAAAAGTCAGATTTTTATGATATGTCACCTTTAAAAACAGACCTTATTTTAAGCATTTAACCAAAATCCAGGTGATGGAACCGGAAGTACTAAAATTCTAACTCGTTTCCGGCCTTCAAAACATGTCATCCCTGCATCAAACCTTCTTGACACCATTAAAGACACATGAATGTTTTTCATGTGACCAAACGTCCTCGCTGAGCCCGAGTCAAATTACGTGAATAATCTTTTGTTTGTTTGTTTGTTGGTTTTCAATCAAAGCTGCTTAATTTCATACCACATTCATGGAATGCTTAATCACGGCTCCAAACACATGCATGGAGTCAGGCCGGCCTCCTCCGTCACGGATGTCCCTCAGGGTTTGACCAGGATTTGACTCCACGATTAGAGAGAGGTAAGGCAGCCCCTGCTGGCTCTTCATGTTCTGCTATGGAATCATACAGTGCTGCTCTATAGAGATAAGAGTCAGAATCATCTGAGGAATCGTGTGTAATCATAACTCCAGCGAGAGATCTGCACTGGAACGCCAGTTGCTCACAAAGCCGCTTCGAGATTACTAATATCACACAAGAGAGACATTAGTGATTGTTGGCAGCTTTGCTGGCATATCAGCAAGGAGTGTTCAGCAAACTGACAACAGTTTAGTTTACCTCCCATCAGCGGTTATCTGAGGTGGAAGATGTATGCCTCACGGTTACATAAGACAAACAATATGTGGCGAAAGTTTACAGCTCTCTGCTCTCTGCGGGCGATTGGACATCCGTGTGACGCTCATCCATGCACACCAAAACAGAAGTTCATAAACGGGTTCAGGAAAAGGTCAGTCGCACACTTAACACACACTGCACCATTAACTAAATGTTTCCTTAATTGTTTGAATTATATGGTAGTTGTGTCCCTTTTCCCCTGCCCCCGCCCCATCGCTAATCCTCATGACCCCTCAAAGGCCGCTCAGGTGGATGTGTGTGTGTGTGGTGGAGGGAGAGCGGAGGGGAGGAGCGATGACTACACTGACCCATGGCTGAACTTTGCAGAGATTTCCTGTTGCTGCTGTAGACAGAGTGTGTTGTGCCGTGGAGAGGTGCAGATGGCATGATCTATCCTTCCATTCTCCCATTCCCTCGCTTTGAACCTCCATTAGTTGGCGCTGCATTATCAGATTTACTGTTATTGTCACCCCCTGGTTTTGCACTTATTTGGTTGGGGTTGATTATGTCAGTGCTGTGAACAGTCTGGGTGTGTTGTGAGTTCAGATTTTCATACAAACACTTTTATTGTTGCAATATTAGTGTAATTTGCCACAAAAAAATTTGCCTTTAAGATGTGTATCTCATTAACTCATGTCCATGTCATATATATATATATATATATATATGTGTGTTTGTGTGTATGTGTGTGTGTGTGTGTATTTGTTTATGCTACATTGAGGGGACTAAATGACATTGATGAGGGAAAAAAATGTTTTTAAATAGTAAATGATGTTTATCTGAAAGTTTAACAATGCAGACAGGTTTTCTGTAAGGGGTAGGTTTAGGGTTAGGGGATAGAACATATTTGGTCAGTATAAAACTAATAGAAGTCTATGGAAAGTCCCCACAATTCAGAAACAAACGTGTGTGTGTGTGTGTGTGTGTGTGAAATTATGTTTTTCAGAAAGAAATAAAGTCTGTTTTGTGATCATATAGGTTTTTTCCCCCCAATTCCCCACATTTCCCCCAAAATTGTCATTACCACAATGCATCTGGCCATTTTACTTTTAGGTTTGGTTGTAATTCTCACTATTCTTAATGGTTATACTGTAATATATAGATTTTTTGTTGAAATAAAAATAAATGAAAGGCAATTTAACAAATACTGCCATATAAATATTTTACAATATACATAATATAAATTTTTTTTCTTAACATATTTCAATAATTACATTTTCAGTAAGGGCATGTGCTTTATTTATTTATTTATTTTTTCATTGTATTTTTTTATTTTTCATTTATTTTTGTCTTTTCATTGTGACATTTCCATGATGATTAAGCCAAATTTGAGCCAAATTTTAAAACGCAATGTACATTTCAAAACAAAAAATATAATATATTACATATTATAACAAAATTATATTTATATATATATATATAATTACTTTTTTCACATTTCAGTAGTGATCATTTTAGGTAAATTTAGTCATGAAAATAAGAAAATAAATCATTTTCATTTTCAAAACAGGCATCATTTTCTTTATGAAAATATAATTTATTATAATTTATTTTGTTTTTGGCATGAAATATGACATGGACTTATTTCTGACAGGTTTTGTAAAGATTTTCCTTAAAAGCATTTAAAATTATGGAGATAAAAAAAAACAAATAAAGGACCAGTGATGCTTTTTTCAAGCACGTCAGCCCTGGAGTGTTATTGTGAATGAACATGCACTGGGGCAGGCCATGCAAAGTAGTTAGCGAGGACTAAGCAAACAGAGCTGCCCTTCAAAGTGAGAGGAAGCATCATAAATCCAGCCTGGCGACAGGAGACGGTGTACCTCCTCAGCTCCTGCAAACCACTGCTCCGCCTCGGCCATTCTCCATACAAGCAGCCCAGCAGCAGCCTAACTAATATCCCTGCAGGACTGAGCACAGGTGAAGGATTCAAGCGTGCCCTTCCTGATTTATTCATTTTCTCTGGGGTTCATTCCATCCAACAAATGATTATAAACCTGTCTTTTTGGATGCTCAGAAGGATGCCGTGGTGGCAAATTGTAGGATACTACACGTCCCACAGCAAGTGTGAAATCTGGACTGGTTTTGTTGCTTAACGGGAGCAATCCACGTCTAGCCAAATGGAGGCATTTTGCACACTTCCCTTTCTCATTCCCTCTTTCTAACACACATGCACACTCACACACACAGCTGTTCTTGGCCTGATGGCCACCAATAAACTAGAAAAGTTCACATTCCCAAAGGCGGCGGGGTCAGGACCTCAAAATAAAACGGACAAATCTGATTGTGGAATCAGCACGTGTCGCCAGGCCGGGGTTGGAGGGGGGTAAGGGTAAGTCGAGGACAGAGGCGAGCGAGTGAGAGAGAGAGGGCAATACTGCCACCCTCTGTGTTTGAGTTTATGAGAGCTTTCCTGTGGTTGTCCCCTCGCCGACCTTGTGATGCTGTGCTGCTTCACCTGTGGTGTGTTTTCTCACATTTATACACTGCAGTACAGCAAGTCCTGATGTCCTGATAGTGAACACAGCACATTTTCAAGTTCCCACTGAGGCCCATATTCTGATTATGCCCTACACTGATCAGAATATTGCTATAGGCCTACACAGTTATCTGCATAATACGAATAACGTGCACACTCTATGATAGATATCAACTTTGTTAAAGTTGATATCTTAGTTATGTTAGTTTTGATTGCTTCTATTGTCCTCATTTGTAAGTCGCTTTGGATAAAAGCGTCTGCTAAATGACTAAATGTAAAATGTAAATCTCACTGGGGAAAAAATGTGGTGCCTTATATATTTGCAAAACTGAAAAAATTACTTAAACATACAATTCACAGTAGTTTCCAGTTGAAATGGACTATAGAGGCAGTAAAAAGCCAAAAACATGTATTCCTTTTCACACAAATTATGAAAGTTCCTTGCACACTATGACTTCTCTGATGAAGTAAACTTGCTTAGTAGCTCACCTGGTAAAGTATCACTTGGGTGCTAAATCCCGCGAAACACAAGTGCATTTTTATGCACTATTGGTTAGATTTAGTGTCAGTTTTAGAGTAGGTAGTATGTCATTTTCGATAGAGCAACACACTTTTAGCGCCACTCACCATACATACAAAGAACAACATGATGCACAGATTGACACCACAGGCATGAATTCCCAATGAGCCTTCGTGATTAGAAATACTTGAGAAAAACCAGTGGCACAAATTGTAAAAGGTAGATCATGAAACTTAAAAAAGTAAGCCATGATGGTTTATGTTCTTAAAATGTTTGTAAAAACATTCACCATCTGTACGCTGAACATATTCTGAATAAGGTGATTTCAGTCTTATCTATCTTATTCTGATTTCTAATTTGATTTTACAGGTTAATTGTGACAATCTGTTTGTACGTGTGTTTATTCGATTCTTGCATAACCAGAATATGACCAAATTCTGATTAATATTGGAATATTCTTTTGCACTTACTTATTCAGTGTGTCAGCACAGAGTCAGTAATGCTGCTGGACACACAGGGAGGCGTGAGAGTGGGTTGTCAGGCATGAGCTCTCAGAATTGAGGGCCGTGGAAACATAACACGTCAGGGATGCATCTTTCCCCTCCACCTCCCGCTGAACTCCTGGCTCACTGGTTGACCTGATGTTATCAGTCGCTTTCACACTTGGTGCCGCTTCTGGTTGTAATTACACCGTGTAATGGAGCATCCTGTCAGCGCGTCTCAAACGCCGCTGGGCCCTTATCTCCCTGGCTAAGCATCTGCCGGGGCTCACGAGAGAGATCTGCCTGGACAGTTGCACAGAGAGAGAGGCAGCCAGACAACTGCTCTGCATATTGCCTATTTGGCAGGTGGCGTTTTGCCCGCTGCTGCAGGTGCAAGAACAAAATGTTTTAATTGCTCAGATGAGAACATTAGCATGAGTATTATGTGTAGCAACCAAATAAAGAACAACGCTAGGGTGTTCTGGGAGATTGGTGCAGTGTTGCTATTGCTAAGGAGTTCTGGGTGTCTTCTAGTGTATTTTCAGCCATTTCTTACTGTCCCAAGTCAAAAGAGCCCACCTTCAAGTCTCTATGACAAGTTGTTTTCCGATAAGATGTTCTGCCAAGCAAATATAAGTATGATTTCTTAAAAAAGTAAAAGCACACCTTTCCTTAACAAATGATGGTCACACTTGATTTTAAGGTCCAATTCTCGCTATTAACAAACCATTAACTATGACTTTTGCCTCAATAAACTCCTAATTTGATTAATACTTATTAATAGCTATTTAGGTACTTGTTAAGTTTAGGTATTGGGTAGGATTAGGGATGTAAAATATGGTCATGCAGATTATGTGCTTTATAAGTATTAATAAACAGCCAATATGTTTGTAATATGCATGCTAATAAGCAACTAGTTAATAGTGAGAATTGGTCTTTATACTAAAGCGTTACCCAAATGATTTGACAACAAATCATATTAGGATTTTAGGTTTCAGTTTTCTATTGTTAAAAGCACCAATGGGATGAGATGGCTTTAAAATCTGTTCAGTTTCCATCTGGTAAAAAAGCTTTAATAGTATCTCTCTCATTCTCTTTCAGTTGCTCCCTTTAGAGGTCACCACAGCGGGATTATCATATAATGATAGTATTTCAAAGATAATGGAATAACTGACCATTTGTAATCAAATCATTGAAAAAGCATTTTAATACCAGGTGGGATTTGATATTTTATAACAGGAACCAAAGATGCAATTGTCACAGTAAGTTCAGACCTCTGAAATTCATTACAATATAATTTGTGCTCTATTATCTATGATTCCTCAGTTTCCTGTAGGCTCATAGTCAGCCAACTGAAATCAGCACCTCATCGTTTGTGTTTAAAAACAAAGGATGCAGATGGTGCTGCCTTTAAAGTGCCTGTATGTGGCTATAATTTATGATGTAATCTTACACAGATGAAGATGAAATATGAGTTGATTTTGGTTGTAATCTCAGTGGTATTTTCTCAAATATTGTATAAAAATGATCTCTTTATAAAACTAAGTCAAGGTTTGCACAAGTGGAGTAGCACTTCTGTTTTTGGTCCAAAATGTCAAGACAATCTTTCTGTTGGACTCTCTTCTCAGCTGTCTTTTGGACTTAGCTCTCTTTAAAGAGCTGTTAATCATGGCACCATCAAGGCAGATTTTACAATCGCTCATGCAATCATCTCCTCTGCTGAACGGGCAGTTGTGAAACACAGCACTTCCCTGTTTAATTTGAGGTCGGCGCAAGATGATTTCAGGCACATGGACAATTCTAGTGAACTCTTTGATGGGAGCACTGGGTTCACCCACAGTTCAGGGTAATTCTGGGTGCAGAGACAACTCCCATTCAAGCCTTTATTTTGATCAGCTACCAATTAGCTTTGACACTGAGGTGCAGTCATTGCCGCTTGACTGGCTCGACTTGGGTCAGGGAACTGCCTCTCTTTGAAAGGTAAAAAACAAAGCAATTGCAGATAACAGCTGATTTTGAGAAGATAACCCATTTAAGCCGTCTCAAAACCATTTACGGGGCTCCTGGAAATAATATACAGTCACTTCAACACAAAATACATCCTTGGACTCACATTCTTTCATATTATGAGAGTGTGATAGGTCTATTCCCACAAATTGAATCTATTTAACATCTCAATTGTTCCTCACACATAGCCATGAAATTCAGTGGGGAAGAAAAAAGAACCTAGTATTCTCACTTTTGTGTTCTTTTGAGTTTCAGAGGAGATCTCCCAAAATTAAGAGTCAAAAATAAAAAAAAAGTCATCTGCCACAAATGTCACAACACGTCACCTGTGAAACTTGGGCATTTGTAATTATGACGTCACGCAGTTAAGTCGGATACATAACATGATCGTAGCCTAAATAAAAACAAAGTAATTCTATTAACAATAAATCAAAATAATGAGTTAGTTAAGTGATTAACTTGTCTGTTAGCTTTTTTGGAAATTATTCTAAACTTTCAGTGACAATACAGTTTGAGTTTGGGTGATTCAGATCTGCTAAGCGGCCATATTTGTGTAGTTTCTGGAACGTGAGACAGTAAAAGCTCCAGAGGATGGCTGTAGTGTTATCATGGCTGATCTACCACAGAGCAGGATGGTTCCACTGCTCACTGCGATTGTTATAAACCCCTGAACTCTCTCTCTCTCTGATTGACTAGTCTATAAATAAAAGCTCGTAAGTGTGAGAGGGTCACATCACATGCAGTGTGTGTGTGGTTAAAACGCATTCCTGGTGAATCTTGGCTGAACCCAGATCTGCTGTTCGCGGTTCCAGCCGCAGTAAAACAGAGCTTCTCTGCTGGTGACAGATGGAGAGGGATGGAGGGTTCGGCAACAGCTCAAGGTGAATCGGAGGGCAGGCCGGTGAAAAACCCAAGTACCGACGGTACACCTCGGCTTCTCTCGTGGCGACGGTGTGGTGTAAGGATGAGACCCGGCGCTCCTGTCCTTTAACCCCCTCTCTTTCTTTCTCACTCCCACAAAGGAGACGAGACAGTCCTTTGATGGTGACAATGAAAGATGGCCGATGCTAAGGAAAACACTCAGCTATGATTGATCATTTGATGCATGGCCTCAACAAAAGTGAAAATGGATGATAAATGCACCAGCAAGCAGACAGGGGTAGAAGGACACGTGAAAAGAAGGAGCTAATGGAAGTATTGAAGGAATTGGTTTGCAAACTGGTGCTGGACAGACATGTGCCAACCTGAAAGGATCAAGTGCCAACAATAGAAGAAAAAACAGATGATGAACTGTTGGATTGTTGAGAATTTAATGCACACTATGCCACAAGTTTATCTTATGACTTTCATCCATAAAATACACTGTAAAAAAAATTCCGTAAAATTTACTGTAAAAAATTACCGGCCTGCAACGTTTTAGGTTTTACGGTTTTAACTTAAATATACAGTTAAATACCGTAATTTCATTAACTGATATAATGTTAATATAACAACCTATTGAAGTACTGTAATCAGTTTTGTACCTTTGTAATACACTGATAAACACCAAATGCAGGTGGTGATGAGAAAGTCACATGATGAACCACAGCCCATCACAAGCAGCTTTTAGATAATAACATATATAGAAGGTGCACAGTGTCATTCACACAAACACTAAATACCATCATGGTAACACACATGAAACTGAAATAATGCAATAAACATTCATTTAACAACATTAGGTGTAACACACAACCCTAATATACAAAACTGATAAGAAAAAACTAAGAAGAAACAGTTATTTCAACAAAAAAAACATACAATTTTAAATGTAATGCAGGGAATTCTGGGAATGTCAATTTATGGTTATTCACTGTAATTATATGGTCTTTTTAACTTCCAAAAATGGTATACTACCGTAAAATTAATGTCCTATACATGTAATGTCCAATACAGTTTTTCACCGTATATAGTAGGGGAATTTACCATTAACCATTTAACAGGTTTTTACTGTAGCATTTTTACAGTCTTCTACCGTTAAATTCAGTCATTTTTTACAGTGTACTCTTGAGTGTAAAACTGTTTCCTTATGTCACTAATTAAAGGAAAGGTGTGCACATTTTTTCTTTTTCTTTTTAAGTACTGTCTTCTGTCCTTTTTTAATATACAGTCCCCAGTTTGCATACAATGCCCAAAATCCAACAATTATCCATACATATATGTCACAATAAAGGAGTTGTTACTTCTGTTTCATCGCAAAGTTAAGCAGCAACCCATTCACCGATGATTTGAGTTTGAGGTGGGACTATCTGTTGACCAATTGGAGACTGGTGAAGTGTTTGGGAAACCTGTTTGAAACCATTTTTTTTTGCATTTCTGATTGTTTTTGCTATCGGTGCAGAAATTACACACTTTACCTAAGATCTTTGCTTAGAAAAAGTCAAAGCTGTTGTTACGAGCACATGGAGAAATTTTATAGTTATTCACTGTAATTATATGGTCTTTTTAACTTCCAAAAATGGTATACTACCGTAAAATTAATGTCCTATACATGTAATGTCCAATACAGTTTTTCACCGTATATAGTAGGGGAATTTACCATTAACCATTTAACAGGTTTTTACTGTAGCATTTTTACAGTCTTTTACCGTTAAATTCAGTCATTTTTTACAGTGTACTCTTGAGTGTAAAACTGTTTCCTTATGTCACTAATTAAAGGAAAGGTGTGCACATTTTTTCTTTTTCTTTTTAAGTACTGTCTTCTGTCCTTTTTTAATATACAGTACCCAGTTTGCATACAATGCCCAAAATCCAACAATTATCCATACATATATGTCACAATAAAGGAGTTGTTACTTCTGTTTCATCGCAAAGTTAAGCAGCAACCCATTCACCGATGATTTGAGTTTGAGGTGGGACTATCTGTTGACCAATTGGAGACTGGTGAAGTGTTTGGGAAACCTGTTTGAAACCAATTTTTTTTGCATTTCTGATTGTTTTTGCTATCGGTGCAGAAATTACACACTTTACCTAAGATCTTTGCTTAGAAAAAGTCAAAGCTGTTGTTACGAGCACATGGAGAAATACTAAACTGTAGTGATGGCAACAGACTTGGAGCTGCTTTATGGTCGTGCACTTCTGGGGAATGATCCAATCATGATAGTGCTCTGTAAAGTGGATCTCACAAGAATTCGAAATTTGGCAAAATCAAAGTGGTAAAAAGGGGGTTCATTAATTGTATTATACAGTTATTAATAGGTATTAAGCACACAATATGAGTCACATATTGTCCAAACCAATAATCACATCACATTTATTTTCATAATAAACATTCCAACAGTCATTTATCACTAAATTCATGGATTTTGAGAATAATTAATTATATTATATTAAATATGTAAAAATATATATTTTATATAAATACACATGGATGTATTATATTCAGTATATTAAAGTATGGTGATATTTGCACATTATAATAATAACCTATAGTAACTGAATGTTTTTAATGTATATTTCTAGAGCTAATTTAAATTAAATGTATAATATATTTTATTTAAATTTGCATGTATTACAGTAAATAAAAGTCTGTTTTTTATTTATTTGCATGCAAAAAAATATATGATTAAATATGTTGTATGTATTTTATATAGTTAAATATATATTTAAATATAATACATAGTATAATACAGAGTATGAAAGTATGACAATTTAATTTATTTATTTGCATGATTATGTTAATAATCCATATTGTTTAGGTATAATGTTATTTAGTTAAATAATAAATATATAATTAAATTTAAATATACAATAATACTTTATTTTATATTAAAGGGGGTCATATGATGCGATTTCAAGTTTTCCTTTCACTTCTTTGGAGTGTTACAAGCTGTTCGTAAATAGATAAGATCCCTAAAGTTGCAAAGACTAAAGTCTCAAACACAAAGAGATATTCTTTATAAAAGTTGACTCGTTCACGCCCTCCTAAAACGCCTCGTTTAAACATGCCCCCACATGTCTACATCACGATGTGGGAAGATTTGCATAACCCCGCCCAAATGTTCACGCAAAGAAAGAAGGCATAGGTTTATTGTTGCTGCCACCGCCGCCGCCATGCTGTGAAGACGCTGTGTGTTTTGATGTGAAAGCGAAACTACTTTGTTTGGCCTTCCAAAAGAGGACACGACTAGAAATCAGTGGTTAAGTTGTATTTACAACACTGTTCCAGAACAGTTCAACCCAAATATTAAGATGTGTGCAGCGCATTTTATGGAGGACTGTTTCTTGATCCTGGTAGAGTAGATTACAATGCCGGCTGTTCTGACTCACAGACTGTAAGTACGTTTTCATATTTAAAGAATTTGATGATTCAAACGCGAGTTTGAAATCAACGCGTTTCAGAAAGGCGGGGCATAGAGGAGAAACAGTAATGTACAGTATGTAGAAAATAATGTGTTTTTTTAACCTTAAACCGCATAAACACATTTTATTACAGCAAATACACAAAATAATGTTATTTTTAGCAACAGCATATGACCCCTTTAATTAACACACAATCTATGAAAATATTTTACGGATATTATATATTTATTTATTTTCACAACTATATAATGTCATCATACTCAAACCTGCATGACAAGTTTCCTGGGTTTAAAGACACATTTCAAATGAACAAACTTTTACCTAAGGTGAACGCTGCATAGAGACCATACAAATCAGAACGTGGCTCTAGAAAATGAATGCATGTGCAAAGAGCCCATTTCATTTGAGACCAAGTAAGATCGAATATAACGACTAAAACTTTCTGGTCCGTGATCCACTGTTATTCAGAGTTCAAAGAGGTGGCAGTTTAACGTAGAAAACAATGCAGCAGAAATGATCTACAGTATGGGCTGCGATCTCCATGAGAGCAATGCAATCACATACATTTGTGAAACCATGCCTCTGTATCTGCCTTGGCACTTCCCCGAGATGGACTGTAGTTAACCCCTGACCACGACTCCTTTCACTCCTTGTTCTGACAAATCAGGGCCTATAATGTTGAGTATGAAAGCCGATTTATGGAGGAGAGTGTCTTTGATTGCACCACCTAAATAGTCCCCGAGGCTCCTGAAGATCTGAGAGTGTCTCACACCACGTTCAGAGCAGCATTACGACGTCGGCACGTATCAGACTGCATTGACGCAGACATAAAATGCAAACGACCACACTGGGGTGGGGGGGCTTCAGTTCAAAGAAACGGGGACCTGTCCTGATAATGTGTCTCCGCTTTTCACAAGCAGGTGAGGTGTCACGTGACATAATACATCCCTAACTGAAAGTGTGAAATGCGGCTTCGCAGCTTGCTACTGTAGACCTAATACCAGTCACAGGCGAGATAAGAGAGGGGACAGCCCGGATGACTAGTCTCGGACCGTCACCTCTCTTGTTCTTTTGTGTCCTTCTGTCCCGTCTCTACCCCCAGCTCCGGTTCAACCTGAAGGGCCCCAGGACAATTCACATCTCCAGGTCTGACAGGAAACAAGGGCCGTGGTGCACAATGCAAGTCCTGTAGACACTTTGACTCCAGCTTAATGACGGCACTTAGCAGGTACCTCTTCAGATGGCCCTGTGCCAAGTTCCGTTCAGTTCAAAGAAACGGGGACCTGTCCTGATAATGTGTCTCCGCTTTTCACAAGCAGGTGAGGTGTCACGTGACATAATACATCCCTAACTGAAAGTGTGAAATGCGGCTTCGCAGCTTGCTACTGTAGACCTAATACCAGTCACAGGCGAGATAAGAGAGGGGACAGCCCGGATGACTAGTCTCGGACCGTCACCTCTCTTGTTCTTTTGTGTCCTTCTGTCCCGTCTCTACCCCCAGCTCCGGTTCAACCTGAAGGGCCCCAGGACAATTCACATCTCCAGGTCTGACAGGAAACAAGGGCCGTGGTGCACAATGCAAGTCCTGTAGACACTTTGACTCCAGCTTAATGACGGCACTTAGCAGGTACCTCTTCAGACGGCCCTGTGCCCGAGTGCCGTAAACGACACCCTTTTCATATGGAGCCATTCCTCCATTTCTCCCACTTTTGCTGCTATTTCTCTTTGTAAATTTAACCGAGATTTTGCAGTAGCTGTAACACATAATAGGACCTGAGAAGACATACATAGAAGCCTATTTAATATGTATTTGCAGAGGTTTTAACCCTAAATCTAAATATTAAAGCACAGTTTGTTCTATATAATGCCTCAAGAGTTTGTGATTTTGGCCTGGGGAACAATAACGTATAAAATCTAATTTTCTTGAAGTGACATTATGAGCCATATAACCAGAATGTCACAGAAACCCTTAAACTTCACTCAGAAATCGGACCTTTAGCATCTTTGTATTTTATTTACACCTAAAATATTCATATGCGGTAAAAATCAGTTGCTGCCTTAAATTATTAGGTCGAATTGACTTGGCTGTGCAAGTCATTTCAGCTTCATTTATTTTAAACTGACTTAAAATAATGAGCTGAATCTTGTATAAGTTGAAGCTGGTTCAACTATTTTAAGTTAAAGTAATGAAAACATATGTTGATATGATTTATTGATCATATCATCTTTCCTTGTGAAAGAGAAGTACATTTTAGCTTACTTTTAGAATGAATATATTATACTTTAAAAGAATATACTTAAATGTGATGTGATGCATGTTACAATTAAATGAATGTGTATTATAGTTTACTTTTATATTAATTGAACTTATTTAAGAGTGCTGTATTGACCCATTTAAGTAGGGCTTCTGTATATCTTTATATGCAATTTCATAATTGCTTCTATTATCTTTGAAATAAGTTTGAAGTGGGCTGCCAAATATACTGACAAGCATTTATGGCAAAATAAAATATACTGTCTTTTCTATTGAAACCTGTATGTAAAGTGTATTTGTAATTACACATTTGTAATAATGTAGTTGGAGTTTAGTGCATTTCAAATATATTAACTTTAAATGTAATATCAAACACACTGCAGTTAAAACTATAATCAAGTACTTGTGCTTTAGTAACACTTCAAAATAAGTGTACTTCTTTGAGGCATGACAAAATATTAAAATGATTCAAATATACTTGAAAGTAAAACATTTAATTTGGCATTATTAGTACAAAATGTACTTTATCACAAGTGTACTTAAGTGTGTTACGAAACATAGTCACGTAAGACTATATATTTTATTAATATAATATTATCTGCAAGTACAGTTAAGATTTGAAGCACAATGCAAGTGTACATTCAGTGCAATTAACAGCACTTTGTTTCACAAGGTTTAAGGGTATTACTGCTTTAAGGTACTAATAATATGCCCCTTTCATGGGCTAATTTGTATATAAATCTGTGGCGTTTTTTTAAAGGTAGAATTTTTGCACATTTTTCTGAGAGTGCAGGCCAGTAAGTAACTACCGAGCAAATGAGAACTCAGAACATATTACCATTATGGAGGCAAGTTTAGCACATTTTCATTAGAAAATGTAAAAAAAAAAGGCTGTTGCTTTTTTAAAAAGCCCAAGAAGTTACCAGTGGCCTGCTTGTAAAGTGCTCCGTACATGATGAAGAGCAAGAAGTGTGAGACACTGGACTTGAGGAGTGCTAAATCACGCTTCGGCATGAGAGGATGAAGCATTGCTCTTTAATAGGCAATAAATAAGAATTAGCATCAATGGGGTTATGTTCAGGTCAGGAGGGGTCTGAGCAGGGCTGTGGAGTTCACTGATAGACTCTCTGGCCCTGACTGGATTCCCAGCTGTGAGCGCCAGCGGCCCTCATCTGTCCCTGTCTGTCTCAGCATGAGCTCATCTGAATGTTCTTCACCACACCTACCACACTCCTGCTACCTCCAACATCTACAGCGGCCGGATAGCAGGGTTCAGTGCTTCCCCTTCAGTCCCCTTCACGTAGCTGATACTTCACAGTAAACATGAACAGGTGACATCTGCTCATTTTAAAAATGTCAGTGTCCTGATACTCATTGTGCATTTTGTTTTCTGTCGGGTGGTTAGAAAATACCAATTGCTATTCCTTATGCAGATATTATAATGCATTACTGCTACTGAGTATATTTAAATGTAACACTTTTAAACACTTTTAAACACTGTAGCAACATTTATTCAATTATAAAAGGTTTTTCAAATTGAAATGAAATTCAAATTTCTTTAAAGGAACTAAAATGTAATAAAAATGCTAATAAATAAACATTTAAAGTTGAATTACTTGCAGAAAGTTATGAAGAGAATAAAAAGTATATGAAAAGTGGAATGTTTGAGTAAACAGTACAGTTTTAGAATTGGTACGTATTTTAAAATGTTTTTAAAAGAAGGTCTCTTATGCTCACCAAAGATGCAATTATTTGATCAAAAATACAGTAAAGAAATATATATATATAAATTGAAATTTAAAATAGTTTTCCGTATTATTATATTTTAAAATGTAATTTATTCCTGTGATGCGAAGCTGAATTTTCAGCATCATTACTCCAGCCTTCAAAGTCACATGATCCTTCAGAAATCATTCTAATACGTGACCCTGGACCATAAAACATAAGTAGAACATTGTATGGGTCAAAATTGATTGATTTTTCATTTAAGTCAAAAATCATTAGAATATTAAGTAAAGATCATATTCCATGAACATAATTTGTAAATTTCCTACCATAAATATATCAAAACTTAATTTTTGATTAGTAATATGCATTGCTAAGAACTTCATTAGGACAACTTTAAAGGTGATTTTCTAAAAAAAATAAAATAAATAAAAAATACTTTTTTTGCACCCTCAGATTCCAGATTTTCAAATAGTTGTATGTCGGCCAAATATCGTCCTATCCTTACAAACATCAATGCAAAGCTTATTTATTCAGCTTTCTAATTATGTATAAATCTCAATTTCAGAAAATTGACCCTTATGGTTTTGTGGTCCAGGGTCACATATGCTGATTTCCTGCTGAAGAAACATTTCATTATTATTAATGTTGAAAATAGTTGTGTTCCTTAATATTTCTGTGAAAATCACATTTTTAACAGCATTTATTAAAATAAAATAAACATAAACATTTTAAAAGCAAATATTACTGACCCCAAAATTTTGAATAATATTGAATGAAACTGTGATTATAATTCATTTTATGGTGTAAGATCCATAGTCATCAATAACAACAGCACATTATCTATATTGTCACAACTTTTAAATCTATGGCTATTTTAAATTGATGTCAGAAAGATTGTTCTCACGTCAGAATGTTTTAAAATATTCCTCAAAAAATAACCATAACCAATTTCAAAGATATTATTGAAGCATTAACCCTCTCAATGCATTTTTCATACGTGTGGAGTGTCCAATATCTGTTTATTCTCAATCTGACCTCAGCAAAATCAGAACTGTAGTTAAAGTCATGACGTTTCTTCAAAGTGAAGCCTTTTTAGAACATGCATGGAGGTTCAAATCTGGTTCAAGCTGCTGACACATGTTCTCCAGCCAGCGATAGTGTAAAGAGAGACTCAGCACTGAATCAAAGACAGGACTGAAACGGAGGGACAAAGGTGGCTCTTGACGGATGGGCCGAATGAAGGATTATGTGGCCGAGGAGCCAAGTAAAGCTATCCACCATTAGAGTTTTCCTCAGCTGATAAGTTACAGTTCCAAAGCAGCCCCCGTCGCTTCAAACCCTCAGCGTACAAGTAATAACTCATCGTTTTTGATCATTAAGTCAGAAGATGGTGTTAGAACTCATTCAAGCCTCCCCGGTAGAGCCAAACGGTGTTTTCTTTTTGCGATGACAGATGTCGAAAAGAAATGGCGCTGCTTGCTCGGTCTGGCATGGGAATGAACCCGAAGAGTATCGGAGGAGAAGATAATGGCAGGTTGGATGTGGGTGAAATGTTGCAAAGCGTTCCTCTCGTGAAGGAGGTAATGGGAGATACAGAGGTAACTCTTTCAGCAGATGTGTGTGTGCAAAATGTCACAGACATACCACTCTATATCGCCTCTGCCCTCCCAGTGAACTGGGCCAGTCTTCCTCACTTGCTTTCAAAGTCCATAGCAGCTGTTAGACGGTCCTTCTGATGGGAACAGCAAATTAATCATTTTGCTACAAGCTTTTTGCGAGAAGCTCCCCGCTATCTGTTTCCACATACCTCTACCTGTGATATTGTGCTCTTTACAGGACTAGTAAACTCATCACGGGCCAGACCCATCTGAAATGTCCTCGTAAAGTACACTCAGTAAACAAAAGCGTCACGTATCTAACAGCACTAAAACGTCAGAACGTTCAGTCCCTTATAATGAATGATGAATGAATGATGCATTTATAATGGAATCAGTTGAAATGGAATTATGTATACTTGATTTTGATTGGTCAGTCGTGGCGTTTATATTTTTGTGTATAACTGAGTATAGTTGGAGGCAAATGATTTCCTAGTTATGCTAGTTTTCATATCACTCTTCATTTTCTTTCTTGTAACATAAATCAATATTTCACAGCCATTTATTTATCTATGTTTACCTATGCGAATAAGTGGGATAATATCCAAAATATCATAAAATGGTAACTACTTTGCATTACACTAATGCATTAATTAAAATTAATTAACAATAAGCAAGTGTTTATGAATCTTTGTTAATGTTAGTTAATAATACAGTACAGCTGTTTAGCCAACGTGATCTCATGATAATTCGTATGTATTTTACGTAACGTGGTTCTATAAAACGTACATTTACTTACGTTTTTACAGGCACTAAAACGTACAATACTGACGTATTTTCAGCCTCTAAACGTACAATACTGACGTATTTTCAGCCTCTAAACGTACAATACTGACGTATTTTCAGCCTCTAAACGTACAATACTGACGTATTTTCAGCCTCTAAACGTACAATACTGACGTATTTTCAGCCTCTAAACGTACAATACTGACGTATTTTCAGCCTCTAAACGTACAATACTGACGTATTTTCAGCCTCTAAACGTACAATACTGACGTATTTTCAGCCTCTAAACGTACAATACTGACGTATTTTCAGCCTCTAAACGTACAATACTGACGTATTTTCAGCCTCTAAACGTACAATACTGACGTATTTTCAGCCTCTAAACGTACAATACTGACGTATTTTCAGCCTCTAAACGTACAATACTGACGTATTTTCAGCCTCTAAATGTACAAATACGTATTTTCAACCTCTAAACGTACAATACTGATGTATTTTCAGCCTCTAAACGTACAATACTGACGTATTTTCAGCCTCTAAAC
>NW_015505351.1:1210517-1233064 GCF_001515645.1 Sinocyclocheilus grahami
ACGTATTTTCAGCCTCTAAACGTACAATACTGACGTATTTTCAGCCTCTAAACGTACAATACTGACGTATTTTCAGCCTCTAAACGTACAATACTGACGTATTTTCAGCCTCTAAACGTACAATACTGACGTATTTTCAGCCTCTAAACGTACAAATATTTACGTATTTTCAGCCTCTAAACGTACAATACTGACGTATTTTCAGCCTCTAAACGTACAATACTGACGTATTTTCAGCCTCTAAACGTACAAATACTTATGTATTTTAAGCATTTAAATGTACAAAACTGACGTGTTGACGACACCTAAAAATGAATCCTTATGAATATTGAAATCGCTGCATTAATTTTATTAGTTTTTTGTTGTCATATGAATTACCTTGTTTTCAATTGCATTATTAAATTGTTTACTCGTTTACTTATGAAATGATAACATTTCGTTTTGTTGTGTGATTTCTGCTGCCAGCTCGTTTCCAAGAATATGCCTACATAATGTTAAACAAGACTTCACATTAAACCTTCTAATAAATAACATTTCTGCAATCGTTTAACCTTTACTTGTCATATAATGTTTACTTTGATTGCCATAGGCCACAAAAGGCGTATTTTCCCGACATGCTGTGACTAACAATAGAACTATAAAATACACCAAAAACGCAACATAATTACGAAATGAAACAATTTTGTTCATGCACTGTAATCCTAATCTTCCGAATCCATATGACTGCGAGGAACAGACCCAAATCCAAGCCTTTACTCTGCAATCTTCTTCTCCATCCCGAGCAGCGAGTCCAGTGACCGTAAGCAGCAAAGCCCGTGCTTACCGACACGCTCTTTACAAATTCAAATGCTGCTGCTTCAAACGACAGGGTTTACGGCAGGATAATCGAACGCTCATTGGCTCTCGCCTGCATTCGTCACAGATTGCGACATGCCGTGTTTCTGGTGAGGTTTGTTTGAATGATGCGTGCGCGCCTTCAAAAGTTCACGGAGTAGATCGGGAAAATTATCTAGATAATATTTTCAGCGATTAACAACATAAATTCTGCTCTGGATCACACAGACCTACTGTATTCCGCCAGAGAGGACTGCAGGTGCAACGCATCATTTGGATTACATTTGGTACTGCTTTTGACATTTTTGCAATAAATAAATGATTGTAATTCCATTTATCTGTCTGTCATGTTTTTTTATGCTGTACAGTAATGTTTAGGTTTATAAGTAAGAGTGGGATTAGAAACTATAAAAATATTTTAATTCTATATTGTTACTAAAATGGTTATTTTCCTGCATATTTCGGTCATTTGCGTTTTATATCCTTTTATATTCATTATAAAATGGGTAGGTTAATGGGTCTAAAAATCTAAATTGCGCATTAATAAAGTTGTAAAAATGCACATTCGCTATAAAATGGGTAGGTTTAGGTTTGGAGGTAGGTTAAGCGGTCAAAAAATCTAAATTGCTTATTGATAAAATGATAAAAATGCATATTCGCTGTAAAATGGGTAGGTTTAGGTTTGGAGGTAGGTTAAGGGGTCTAAAAATCTAAATCGCTTATTGATAAAATGATAAAATGCATATTCGCTGTAAAATGGGTAGGTTTAGGTTTGGAGGTAGGTTAAGGGGTCTAAAAATCTAAATCGCTTATTGATAAAATGATAAAATGCATATTCGCTGTAAAATGGGTAGGTTTAGGTTTGGAGGTAGGTTAAGGGGTCTAAAAATCTAAATCGCTTATTGATAAAATGATAAAAATGCATATTCGCTATAAAATGGGTAGGTTTAGGTTTGGAGGTAGGTTAAGCAGTCTAAAAATCGAAATCGCTTATTGATCAAATGATAAAAAATGCATTGATACGAATATCTTGATATAAAAGATACGTAAATATTTGTAAGTTTTTTTTATGTACATATTTCGGTCATTTGCGTTTTATATCCTTTTATATTCGTTATAAAATGGGTAGGTTAAGGGGTCTAAAAATCTAAATTGCGTATTAATAAAATGATAAAAATGCATATTCGCTGTAAAATGGGTAGGTTTAGGTTTGGAGGTAGGTTAAGCGGTCAAAAAATCTAAATCGCTTATTGATAAAATGATTAAAAAATGCATTGATACGAATATCTTAATAATATAAAAGATACGTAAATATTTGTACGTTTTTTAGCTAAAAATACGTAGCGATTTGTACGTTTTAAATACGTCTAAATTGTACGTTTTAGCATGAATAAAAACTTACAAAAATGTACGTTTTGTGCTTGTAAATGTTACGTATTAATACCTACGTATAAACATGAGCCAGGCTGGTTTAGCTCAGCTAAATAATATTAACAGATATAACTTTTTTATTTTAATAATGTGTCAAGAAATCAACATTAACAAATGTTTTAGAATTATTTTTCATTGTAAGTTCATAAGGTTAATGAAATAAACCTTGTTATGAACAAAACTTTATTGTTTTCTTTTTTTAGGTTAAATACCAGTGCATTGCAGTGAGTTCAGATTTTACAATGGCGTTCTTGATGTAGAAGCTATTGTTATTTTAACATTTCAGTGCATCCCTGTGAGGCCAGAGACTAACAGCTGCTTGTGTGTTAGCAGGTAGGGAGTGAAGGGTAAAAAGTCAGCCAGGGTTCATGTACAGGCCAAATGAATGAGGACGGGGGGAGGGGAGGACATGACCAAATGAAGAGGTAGAAACCAGCAGCATCAGGTGTTTCACTTTTTACTAAATGAGAGTTTTATGAGCTCTCTTTCATTTATTAGTTAAAAAGAAAAATGAGATTAAACAGAGAATCCCCTGCCTCGTATATTTCTATGGAGTTCTCAATAATAGTTGTGTCCTAAATTACATAATTATGCATGCAAATGAACTCATTTTAAAGCATTGCGCACTTCTTTTGGTTAATTAATTGCATCATCCAAATATTTTAAGTGCACTTTTTCCTGGAGTTTACACTACTTGCACTACAAAAGTGCACGTGTACGCAAATTGGGACATGTCTATAATGTCTCACAATGTGCAAATCTTCCAAGACGCCACAGTTGGAAATTTTGATACAAAGAATTCCCATCACTTCTTAATCTTACATGACCAAATGATCTGAGCCATATGATCGACATTAATTTGATAGCCCTTTCCCGTCTTTCCAATGTCTTAAGTCTCATCATATTTTTTTCCTGTTAAGAGAAACCTCTGAGACAAAGTTGAAAAGTCAATGAGGTTACAAGGCATGAAAGTGCAATAAAAGAGCAAAGTAGGAGATCCCATCGATCACAGCCATTGATTACACTATTGTGAATGACTTGTTGAAAAGTACTTCAAATATCTCCAAGACACAGACATTTGTATTTTCATTTTCAATGTAACACAGAGATGAAATATGAATAGAAAAGCAGTAGCATAAAAACAGATCATATCTAATGTCCCTGTATCTACAGGCATTTCCAAAAATCTGTCATACGTTTTTTTCATGGCATTAAAAGAAAATCTTTTGTAATGGCACTCTGAGAATGAAACACGGGTCATTAAGAGATACATGAACAGACATGGTTTTTTGGGGGGGTCACCCCAGCACAATAAACTGTCTGACAGAGGGTTTGTGACTTGAGAGAAGACACTAAACACAGAGACACACAGACTAGACTCTGTTTTATCAGCAGTGCTGAAGACTCTCCGTCTGCTCTCCTCTTTCCTCTGAAGGAATCAGACCTACTGCTTGTAAGTCAAGATGTGTAAATGAACCTGCAATGCTTTTGTCATTCTGACTAGAAGAAGCACAATGGGAAGATTCAGCAACGAGTGCAAGATGAGAGAAATATTCAAATTTAACATTCAAAATAAGAAAATGTTATCCTTTGTCAAAACGAAGTCCACTTATGGTTTTACTGTAGTGTTATTTAATGTTACATTTAATGTTAATATACTTCAACTGCAAAAAATAGATTTAAATACAAGACATGTATACGTTTGAGGCCACTGATTAGTTCGAAATCATAACTTAGTATATATTTTACAAGTATTAGCCTTTTTGAAATAACTATGAATTGAATGAGGAGCCACTGAATTGTTGTTATTGACATATTTCTCCTCTCATTCATAACTATATGACAAGGGAGAGGTTTCCACATCTTATCTGGATGAGGTTCGGCCCTGTTATTGCTCCTGTGACCTCGGAGCAACCCTACCTGTTCTACTTCTGAAGTGTGCAGGGTAATAAAACACTAGAGGATAAAACAGTGACACATTTATTGTTGTTTTTAATTCCCTACTATTTGTTTGGTTGCCCATTGCACAGAACGTACTGGTTTTGTTTTTCAGAGTACTAAGCAAATAGGCATTTATATGAAATGTTACTTATGTAATTATTATCACAATACTTTTCGCCACAGAAGTCTGTGTTATTCGGGAAAGAGCGTGGGTGAAAATCCTGCAGCTGCAGAACAACTTGAATCCTGATAAAGTTCATGGCTAGACTGAACTTTTGAACTTTCAGTGGTATGTGGCTTTGTGCTGGAGTCCAAATCAAACATTTAGACGTGTAGCATTAAGATGCAGTAGTAGATTTGCTGAGGTCTCACAATGATCTCACAGGTTAGCAGCCTTTGATTTGCCACTGAATGCCAAGTGCACAGGGCTAAACATCTACAAAACTCAAACATCCCTGAAGATTTATTGCTGTTATTCATCAGAGCTGCATGAGCTCAGGCACATAAACCTTTACTCAGAACCCCAAATCCCAATTAGTGAGCCATTCATTCGATTATTGCAGTACACTGTTTATTGTGGTATTATTTAAATTATAATTAAGTATCTTTCCAGTCAAACGGTCTTCATATTTGAGATTTTCTCTTTTGGGTATTTTATGTGTTGTGTTTGTTTGCCACAAATCTTTAAGGACTTTTTAAAAAAATGAGTCTTTTCAGGTTTTATGAGTCTTTTCAGGGCTGGTTGAGTAACTGAGATGCATTTTAAAGAGAAACTAAAGCACTAATGTACGTTTGTTCAGGTTTATATGTAGGGCAACGAGACGCCGCAAACCTCAGAATGAGCAGCTTGAGCAAATCGAACTCTGAGGACTGTTTGAACTTGTCTTAAAAGTGCGTCAGATAATGCCGTCAGAAGGCCATAATAGCAGATGTTGTCTCAGAAAGTCAATCATTAGTTCCCACCTCAGCGGATCGCACTGTAATTGGTCGTCTTACGTCTTGTCTGGAGGTCTTGAGGTGTTTTAAGGTTGTGTCAAAAACAAATGTACTTGGGAGGCAAGTGGATTCAGTGTTGGCATAACTGCCGTTTTCGTCTTATGGTTGATAAAAGAAATTACATTATAAAACGGATAGTTCCAGTCCTTTATTCCGATTGGCTGAGCCACGTTCGAAGCTGTTGTAAATTACTCTACAAACATACACCTTTGTTTACATTTGTGTGTTGCTCTGCAACCACTTTATTGGAACCACAACCGTTTCTGAGGAGCTACATTGTTTGGTGGAAGAATAATGTTTTTATTAATATCATTACACTTTATTTGCTCTGTTTTATTTTGTGAAACCTTACTACGTATATGGAATAACTGTTTTATAAAAGCAAGCTTTTTGCTTCTTGGGGCTTATTGCTTTAGTTCAACACAAGACTGACTGATTCATTTGAGTCCCGCCATAGTCGTTATGTGACTTTAACTGAATACCGCAGTTAATCACTATGTTTTTCAACAGTTATATAAGTTAGACTGCTTTATTCGTTTTATTTAGTTTTAATAAACATGCATTTGTTCATATATAATGTACCCTAACCGTAATTCAGATAAATACTGCATTTAATGCAAACTGTCATCTGAAAGTTATAGTCTGAAATATTGTCCCTTAAATACACCTAGCTTCCTTTTCATAGTAACTTTTACTTTAGCTAACTAATTTTCTGAAAGGTATTGTATACTACTTTAAATTATGAGCTTGTGTCTTGAAAAGCCACAATTTCTAACTAGTTTCCCCGACTGGATAAAAAGCCAAAACAACCTCACTACTGGTTATAGTCATGCAGCTTAACCTGAAAGCCACAGGTAAAAGCAATAAATCATCTTCACTTCGAATAGGCTCCTGATATTCATCTGCCTAGACTGGAATGAGGTCTTCTTTCCAGAAGATTTAGGGAATTTGTTTTCACTTGTTGGATGCTAGCATTGATGGCCTTGGTGTTATTCAAAGGACTAAATGGTGCATGCTTACTGTTTACGCTGCTGGTCGAGTCAGAAACCCGAGCCGCGTCTGCTTGACCAGAGTAAAGCCGCCTCTTGAACTGTGTCGGGTGTGGATGTATACACGCTCAAACAGAGAAATCATTCATCATTAGCTTTGAGCACAACTTCGTACTCTGATACCTTGTTTGACAAAAGCTCATGCACAGAATCTCATCAAAGAGAGAGGTTTTCATCTCTTTGTTCGCTGTGATGTCAAACTTGTTGTGACTAAATTGGATGATAACTAAGTAGATTTGGATATTTTCATGGAGAAAATGTAAATGGGGTTTGCCTGGGCGTAAGTTGTCAACGTGCTGAAACGGTGAGATACTACTGCTATGCAGTTGCTAGGGTGCTCTGGGTGGTTGCTTAGTGTCCCATGCGTGTTCACCCAAAAATTAAGCGTTAGCGTTCTGGCAGTGAGTCAAGCTTGCATCAGCTGATCACATCTACCTATAGGAATACGACACCTATCGCGGCATTCCTATATAAGCTCTATTCAGTATTATTCAACAGCTTTTCAGCTTGCTCAGGAGCAAATTACCCTCCTCCATCCCCAGCTCCTCCTTTCGCCACAGTCAGGACTTGGCTTTCTGATATTCCTTGCTAATCAGACTCCTTTATCTTGAATAAAGTGTTACACTTAAATATCATTAAGTACATTAATGATATCTGCCTTGTTCTGTTCTGTTAACCCTAGGGGGGTTATTATTGCTGCTCTCCCTGCTCATTCATGACAGGCTGCATGGATGGGCAGGGAGTTTTTTGCCCAGAACAGAACCGTACCGCCAAACCAAACTTTATGCTAAGTATCGATCATTTTGACGATAGTGGTCCTGACAGAAATTTTAATTTGCTGAAAATTACTCACCCTCATGCCATCCAAGATGTAGATGAGTTTGTTTCTTCTTCAGAACAGATTTGGAGAAATGTAGCATTACATCACTTGCTCACCAGTGGATCCTCTGCAGTGAATGGGTGCCGTCAGAAGGAGAGTTCAAAGAGCTGATAAAGACATCACAATAATCCATAAGTAATCCACATGACTCCAGTCCATCAGTTAATGTCTTGTGAAGCGAAAAGCTGCGTGTTTACAAGAAACAAATCCATCATTAAGATGTTCAAACCGTTGCTCTTCTACATTTTTGGTCAATTTTCTTTTTTCGGGTAACTAGATATTTATTTATATATATTTATTCATGCATTTTGTTAATGCTTTTATATATTTGAATTTGCATTCAAGCTGCAAATTTGATTGTTTCTCCAATTAAAGAGTTTTGGTTCCTTACCTGTTAACTTTGGCTTAATATTATAATAGTATTATTATAATATTAACCCAACATACACTATTCTATGAGAACTAAATTTGAACTGAAACAATATTGAACTAAACTGAGCTACATACTGACATTATTATCTTTGGTTCAGCTGCTCTACAGCTGAAATTGAATTTCGTCTATAATCCATGAATTTGACAACATTTTTTTATTTTCCTGTTTATCTGCTTTAAAACAGTCTGTATTGTATAAACCATTACAGAAATAATGTGACTTGATTAAGTTCAATATTTACTGTTAGAAGTTAAAAAAAAACACAGGTATGAGCAAAAGTAATAGTGATGCTTGTTCTAGTTTTTACACCAATAAAAAAGGAGCAAACTGCAAGATCTTAAAATGTGTGTAAATGTTTTCTGGATGATGTAATTTATACCTGAAGGAGATCACATGCTTCTTTTACTCTTTTCTTGTACAAGTGGCTTTTGCATGCAATTTTGAGCTCGTTTTTTTTCATCAATAGTAAACCAGACCTGCAAAACTTCCAGCTCACGAGAAATGGATAAATTAATGTCTCTGTGAGGTCATGCCTTTTTTTGTAAATGACTGAACTTTTCCTGACCCTGGGGACCCGTGAAAAGCCCCCTCTTGATTATAAATAATAGCAATGGGCTGCTAATAGTTAATCCGATTGAAAGCTGGAAAAGTCTGATATGAATTCAGCAGGAGGGCAAGAGGGCAGCAGACGTGTAAATGCTTTTAGAAAGGTTCTCATTGACCTTCGTGGTAATGAAAAAGTCATTTTCACTTCAGTGTTGGAGAGCCATATCAGTCAGCTCGGTTCAGACGTCTTTAACACTTCCCCTGTGGAGTATGTTTAGCTGAAATGACATGTTTTTGAATAAACCTATAGTATAAAACAGGTTATGTGACAGACATGAACGAAGCCTCAATTCATGCAGCTTGTGCCACTGTCAAATAAATATACTAAAATGTATTTGAAAACCAATTTATTTCATTCAAAGTATACTACAAAAACATTTACATATTTATGTACTTAATAAAAACACCCTGCTTAAAGTATACTTAAAGTCTGCTAAATTAGAACAACTAATTTTGTACTTAATGCACTTTTAATTGTGCGGAAGTAGTGCTGAAGTCCAACTGAAGTATATCTGATTGTGCTAAAGTGGAATTATTGCAAGTATACTTAAGGTACATTTGAAATATCTTGCGTTTAAAGACCAATATTATGCAAAGATCATACAGTCCTCATAAATAGTGAAATGCGCATTGTGCACAAGTAGTACTCCAAATAAAGTAAATATGTTAATAGATTTGAACTATACTTATTATGAAATAAATGCATTTTAAATAGCTCAAAACCATCATCCTTATCTGGACCCACATTTGCTCGGTTTCTCCAGATACTTTGCATTTCATAATGCTTTAGTTGCTAATAAGATCTCAGTGCTCCTGTTTGCCTAGAAGACCTTTTTCAGATAACATACTGATTCCACTTTTTTACATGAGAAAGGATCAGGATATTGTCCAGAACGTTCAATCTTAAAATTTGCATATGAATACAATTCTACTATTAGCATCAACTTATTGCCAGTAACGAAAAGTCTGCTGACATTTAAAAGAACTTGTTTTATTAAATAAAACCCATATGATAAAGAGCAAGTTAAATAAGTTGCATACAGTACAAAAGCTATATATATATAACACAACTACATTATAAATATACATCACAGACACTTTGTAAACTTACAGTGATCCATGAAAAAGTAGTGCCCTCATTTTAGCTTTCTTGTATAGACTTATATACACACACACACACACACATATCTTTTATATAAACAAAATATAAAATATTCAATACATCACAGCTCATCTAAAAACATACGTACAAAGCTCATGTTAGTTCAGGACTCATTTCTGACGTAACTACTGAACTTGGTGGGGAGATTGTCCACTGGGTAAACTGTTGGGCCTGTTTTCATTGTCGGGGGTCCATTTGAAAGAATCCAGTTGCACTGCTGTGTTAGCTCGACTAAAAAGATCTTGAGTAACACTTTGGCGAATTCTTTGCCCACACACATCCTGGAACCGCCTCCGAAGGGGATGTAGTTAAACCTGGAGCCGTCCTCCAGGCCTTTGCTCATGAACCTCTCTGGTTGGAACTCATCTTTGTTAGGAAACACCTCAGCAACGTCATGTGTGTCACAAATGCTATAGATGACATTCCATCCTTTAGGTATCTGGTAACCCTGAAGGAAAATTAAAGATAATTTGGTGTTAAAGAATGATTTTGTGTGAAATACACCATGGGAGAGCATTTAGAAGCAGTTTATAACATTAATGATCAAGCCTTAAAGTTCAACTTACATTCAGTTCAAAGGTTTTGAGTGCCACTCTGAAGCCTCCGGGTACAGGAGGGTTGATTCTGAGAGTTTCTTTAATCACACATCCAGCGTACTTCAGTTGTTCCAACAGCTCCATACTTAATGTCTTTCCAGGTGAATACATGCCCATTTCAACCTGCAAATAAAAATGTGTCCATTCACCCACACATCGGTTTAAACGTGCCATCAAATTGAGAAGAACTCAAAAGTTAAACGTTTTGGATCATACCTTCTCCTGAATCTCCTCTCTAACTTTCTGCACCACTTCTGAATTCAGACCCAAGAACATCACCAGTGAGGTTGCAGTGCTGGCGGTGGTCTCGTGACCTCCAAACAGAAGCTCAGTAGCAGCTTCTTTCATTGCCTGAGGGAAGCACACACACTTTATTATTGATGTTCCCTGACTGGATGTCACTTACTTACTAATATCTGGTAAGTCTAATGAGAAATAGTTACCTGCAAACTGAAGGGCTCATCACTTCTCCTGCTGTTCTCGATCAACAGCTGAAGAGCATCTTTGTGTTTTTGCTCGTTTTCGTTGTCATCATCTTGAATTTTCTTCCTGATGTTCTCCTCAATTTTGGAATGAATGAAATTGCGTGCTCTCAGACCCTGCCAAACACATTCCAGGTTGTTATTTTCTCAAGTTTATTTCACAATACCGAAAATGCATCTTCAGACTCTACAGTAACTTACCCGGTACAAGCCACTGAAGGGAACATCAATTGGCAGGGAGAACAGGTTTTTAATCATTTCCTCAAAAGCTTCCACCAGTTCCTGCTCATCGGTCTTGATTTGCTCAGGCTCGAAACCAAGAAGGATTCTCATGGCTATACGAAACATGAGTCGTTTCATCTCTGGGTAAACCAGCACACATGTATCTCTTTGCAGCCAGTCTTGTATGGCACTCTTCACCTCCTCCTGGATAACCGGGATGTAGTGCTCAAGAGCATCTCTTGAGAATGCTCTCATAATGGCCTAAGCAGAACATTATAAAAAGTATTTTTTTAAAAATCATCTTCTCAAACATTTTTTAATTTCAATGCAAAATATGAATCTGGGGTTTACTGGACAGTTTAAGATTGACACTGAATATACTTGAGAAACCATCTGATGTTCCTCAGAAAATCTGCAACTTCTAGGCTAACTTTTGAAGATGTCTCAAATATTCCATTGTTTCATCAAGGAACATCTCAAGTGCCTCAAAACCTTTCAAATGTAAGGGCTTTACAAGAGGAACCACTGACAAACTGACAAGGTTCTTGCATAAGTTCCTCAGAGAACATCGTTATAATATTGGAAGAAATTCACAACGTTAATGCAACTTAATATACAAAACACAAAAAATAGCATCCTTACCTTTTTCTTGTTTTTGTGTTGAGTGCCATGAACATTGGAGAGCGTGTCAGAGCCCAGTATAGCTCTCACTGATGCTGGCCACTGAACAGAAACCAGCTTGTGTTCGCCCAACAGAATCTGCCTCACGTTATCAGCTCCCATCACCCTGACAGTCGGGTTACCAAAAAGGTGCGTTTTGTAGATGCATCCGTATTTCTGGCGCTTCATCCGGAGGAACTTCCTTCTCTGTGTGTAAGGACAACGCATTATTGGCACAAAGATTCCAAACGCACATTTTACTCCACATGCATCCTTTATTAACACAACAAAACATTAGAGTGCATCGCATTTAGCTACCAGCCAAGTACATTCAGCTGAACTTGAACAAATGGCAATAAAAGCGCACGCGTACCTGGAGGATCAGCTGGAGCGTTTCTCCAATGAAGGGTAAGCCCATGGTACCTGGCGGCAGGGGACTTCCACAGTTCGGATCGACCCGGCGAATCAGTAACATCTCCCACAACTTAACCGCGGCGAGAAAGAGCAAAACGGGGAGCACTATGGTGCAGAGAAAGGTGACTATGAGTGTGTACAGCCCCATGCTGAAGCGCGTAAAGTTCGCAAAATAGCTTCTGGAGAGGAGACGCGTCTTTACGCACAGACTGAGGGTGTCCTCGCTTGTGCGCCCTTATATATCCATTGCGCGCAGGTCTCCTCCTGTTACCTTCCTCAGATAAATTAGTTCACACAAAGTTCATCTTTAATTGTGGTGTCATCTCGCCCCGCCCACAGGCCAGAAGCCGCTCCAAACTCTGAACCATTTGTTATAGGCGCATTTTAATACCACCTCCTGTAGAAGGCAGACAATCCAGAGATTTCACTTTGAAAAGGTGTTAATTCCCCCGACACAAAAGGAAGCATCCGAGGCTCTTTTGTTGCCAATATTCCCGTCGTTTACACTCATTACTCTGGGCTTGTGTGCCATCAGAAATGCCATAGAGGATTTAATTGAGGAGCTTAACTGTGAAGCACTACTTTTACATTTTAAATCCCTTAAATGTCCCTCTTTTTGTCTTTCTTTTGGCGTGGGGGTCCTTAAAAGGCCATTACAGAGTTTAGAAAGCTTATCTACACATGTACGGTTATATATATATGGCATGGAAAATGGACAAATATTTTTTTAATATAAAAAATAAGTAGAATATTTCTTATTTAGAACTGTTACATTTTTATTGTGCTCTCTGTAGATTTTGAGTTTCTATTTATATATACACCTATAGATGATTTGCTATAAAAACGCACAGAGTTGATTTGAGTCATTATGATCAGGATCTGATTACAATATCAATATACATTATAATATAATAGTGACAATTTGTGAACAATATGTCTGTGTATATCAACCTAGACAGATTTAAGTTGTTGATTAAAAATAAGTTAGGACAGTTGTCAGGGCTGTGTTGCTGGATCTGATCTCACATTAGACTTTAGCCTGGAACCGTGCCATAGCTATTATGCCCTGTTTTCATGTGGAGCAGAGTGTGCAGTAATATCATAAATATGATCATTGTCTCGCAGCGGGTTCAAACCCGGGTCAGCTTAAAAAGTGACGGAGCAGAGCAAGGTTACCGGTACATGAAGAGCAAACACCCACAGTCTGAATTACTGTTTTTACGACAGCCATAACGTGGAAAAAACAAGCTGGGAAGTCAGTCAGTTAAAGAGACAGGATGGCTCCAAATTTTTCCCTCTCTTCATTCTTTGATGTGTGTCTGCCCTGCATTTCACCTTTCATCCTGTGTGATGGGATGGGGAAAACTCACTCGTGACATATCTATGATTGAGGGTATTTTAGGCATGTGTCTATGTAAGCAACGCATTCATATGTTAACCCATTACACGACCATTGCCATATTTATTCTTCGACATGACCCGACCGTGCCAAATGCCCCCAAGCGAACCTTCAAACTTGGCCTTATTTGTGAATTTGTGCAATTATGAGACCTGTTTTCCCTCGTCAGAGTCATAGCAGTGTGTGAAATGCTTTGATGAACCTCTTTCAAACTGAGCCAAAAGCAATGCAACCTGAAGTTCAAGGATATTTCACCGAAGAATGCTTGTATAAATTCTTCCTATTTATAGCTCTCAAATAGTGTTTTATTATTGGTATGTGTTTTTTCGCCCCTGAATATATCCAATATGTAAACTGTGATATTACCCAATGTAGTGTTGTAGTTGAATCCGTTTAATCCACTGGCATCATTTGTGACCAAACTTTTCTGTTAAGTTGTTTATATCTTATACAAAAAGAATTGTCAACTGTAAATTAAATTGATTGAGCTGCTTAAAGTCCTCTGAAAGATGTGATACAGGCTATGTCATCATCAATGGAATCATAAAACATATCAATTACACATACACTTTTTAAAAGCTCTATTAATAATGTATTACGTCTCGCAGAAAACATGAACGCAATATATTTAAACGATGTTTTGCAACTTTCTGTTGCAACTGTGCAATATTGATAAATTATTAACAGAAAAGCACTTTAAAAAGCAAACAACGACAATAATTATAAAATGTAATTGCAAATATAAATATATTTGGAAATATATGGAAAAGACTGCAGTTGGTTGCATAAGGCAATGGGCATGTCCATAGATCCAAAAACATGTGATGATTTAGCTGGACTGGGAATGCTTATTGTTGGATTAAAACGACTAGTCCTGACAATAGTCCTGGTGACCCGCTGGTGACCCTGCAGCACGGACCCTGACATCTCTGTGAACTCTGGGCGAAAAGCTCGCCAAGTTCACTGTCCATCAAATAGCGAGATACGCAGCCTGAGCAGCAGTAATTATCCACACTGCCATCTATTCCGCGCTGTCCATCACAAAAATCAAATCAAGGGCATCATTAAAGCCACTTACAGTAATGTTCTAATTGGGTCAAGAGATAAACAGCCTTTCACTGGTGTGCGAGAGAGAGTTTTAATTGGAGCCTCGGATGTAGATCGTCGCTTTTATCACAGTTTCATCCTCATCATCTGCCTATATTTAGATATAGGCTACAAGGAAGAAGCAAGTAGTCTGCGAGCTTTATAATGATTTCAAAAAATGTTCGACTTTTTAAATGAATTTGTCAGCAGTTTTCAGGACGCAGGTTGCTTTCGCGCAACCCAAATGATCTTTTGTTGCGCACTGTTCAGCCACCCATGTGAGAGACACTTTTGTGATAAACATGTAAGTTTAAATGTTTAATAAAGAGACAAATAACGCCGTTTTGTCGAGTTCAGAACGGAACAGAAGCACTCAAGCAGCGCCCCCCAACACTGGTTGTTATTGTTACCTCAGGCGACCGTGACTCGTTCGCAAGCCTCTATTTAGTGCGCCCTTACTTGTAATCTAACTTTTGATGTTTGAAAATGTACGTTACATATAATTATACGGAAAAAGTACTTGAGGACCAAGCCTTTGCCTAATTAGGGGCGTCAGATCCCCCCCATCCCCACATAATTCGCAGTTATTATGAAAATGAGTCGTTTTCGATTACCATATATAAAAATGTCTCTACCCTCTGGGTAAATTACTTTATATATCCTGTGATCATATCAAATTAGTCATTGTCAGCAGCTATTTCAGAAATGATATAGCCCAACCCGCGCATCTTACCTTGGATGCCGGAGCTGGTTGCTGTTGTTGTTTACTCGCATAAGTGACACGTGGCACAGCTATAGGTAGTGAATTTGTCTTTGATTTATGAGTTTACATGACATATAGACCCGCGAACGCAGTTTGAACCGTGAGCACCGCAGGAGGGGGTCACAAGAGCACAGCCAAACAGTTCACTAAAGGGTCAGACTGAAGACTGACTTTAAGCTATATAACCTCCAGCCTCTGGAGCCTCAGTCCGTCTTTTATTTGCATTTAAAAATACTGCTGCTATTAAAGGCTCTTTCCTTGCCAAACAAAACAAAACGATTAGATAGCAGAATATATCAAATGGTCCTGTGTCACTAATGGGTGAACAGAGTTTATATGGTAGCTATTTTCGGTTTTGCAGTAGGCTAGCTTTTGAACTCTAGCTCCTTTTGTATTAAAAAAGGAGATGTATTTCAATAAAATACTGACTTCTTTAATGCTGTAATTACTGGTGCTTTTATTTACTTTATATTCACTTATATGTATTTTCTGAAGGCATTCTGAAGCTGAATTTTGTCACAAGCTCTTAATGATATTTAAGCTGTTAAATTTCCATCCCCCAAAAAAATCAAAACTGGTAAATAAAAGACAGTCAGGACACAGGAAGAAATTACAAAAAAAAAAGCTTTCCTTTCTCTTTGGAGTGTTACAAGCTGATTGTGCATAGATAAGATCCCTGAAGTTGCAAAGACTAAAGTCTCAAAACCAAAGAGATATTCTTTATCAAAGTTAAGACTCTGCCACGCCCCCCTAAAACGGCTCGTTCTAACATGCCCCCACATATCTACCTCACTATGTGGAAATATTTGCATAATGCCGCCCAAATGTTCACGCAAAGAAAGAAGGCGTGATTTCAGTAACTGCAGTTAGTGTTGAAGCAGCATGTCAGGGAGACGCTGTGTGTTTCTAGGCGAAAGCAAAAGCACTTTATTTGGCCTTCCAGAAGTAGATGCATTTAGGAATCTTTAAGATTACTTACAACAGAACAGCCATGCATTTTATGGACGACCGTTTCGTGAACCTAGGAGAGGAGGTAATTCTGACTTTGCTATGACAATCTGGCGCTTCTGAATCAGCTACTGTTTTGTTATTAGTTTAAGTATTTGCTATTGACTGTTCAAATGCAGAGTTTTGCACATCGTGTGTGAGAGAGAGAGAGGGGAGGGGGGGTCACATCACAGAGTCAGCTGTCTAAACCGTGGCTTGTGTACTGCAAACACATACCAGCTTCATCACTGTGTCTGTCACGCGACTCTGTTCCCCTTTCGGGCTCTGTCTTTACATTTATTTTGAAAGATGAAGCTCGCGATTATGGTAAGGGGCGTTACATTTCCGACGAGTGCTTGCGGTGTTTCGGCCAATCACAATGCACTGGGTCAGCTGGCCAATCAGAGCAGACTGCGCTTGTCGGAAGGAGGTACTTTGTAGAAAACGACGCGGTTGAGAGAGGCGGGGCATAGAGGACCTACAATAATGTACAGTAAAAATATGAAATGAAAAATAATGTTTTTTGAACATTAAAGCATGTCAACATATTCTGTTACACCAAATACACAAAATAATGATCTTTAAAAAAGCATCATATGACCCCTTTAATTAAAACTATTCCCAACAAAACATCAAAACATGGTTTGTTTGAAAGAATAGTGAAGTGACAGTTACATTTTTTTTTTTAAAGTTTTTGATTTTTTGACATTAGTGGAAGCTAGATTTATAGGAAGGCAGTTTGCTGAACTATTATATTTATAGGCACTAGTTTCAAACATAACTGTAATGCCTCAAATACCTACAAATTCCAAATGCAAAGAAATTCAACAATCATATGCTAAAATACATAGCAGCCAATGTAACAGTAAAGCTGCATTTTATTTGAATGTTACAATAATTTCCTCCTCCTTGGTACTGTATTCATACAGGCCATTCTTCTAACAATGTAGCAAGTACAACGGGTGTTATGAGAAGTGTTCCCGGTTCCGGTTGTCCTAATTAATGCAGCCTAAAAATCCTTTAACGGATTTGAATATTAGAAGCGCATTAGTGTGTTATGTGTAAGCCAGGTTAAAGAGATGGGTCTTTAATCTAGATTTAAACTGCAAGAGTGTGTCTGCCTCCCGAACAATGTTAGGTAGGTTATTCCAGAGTTTTATTCCAGAGTCCACTGGCAGGGTGAACAACAGGTACTGTGTCTTTGGGATTGACTTGGTAACCCATTCTGAGCTGGTGAGCAGTTCAACATCAAGACTGTTCATGATGATCTTGGCCACTCATTTCACCTCCAAATGGGATGCTGAAACGGTTTGCTCTCGTTTCTTTCTGAGGCAAAGCGGTCAGGATCAAATGAATAATGGGATCAGTCTCATGCATTTCACTGATGCTGTATAAAACACCTCATCCCTTTGGGATCAGGAAACGCTGCAAAAAGCAAACAAATAGTGTACAGCATGTATTTATTTATGCAGTAATGCAAATTTGAATTTCTGACATTGATGGAATTTGATCCTGAACTCCACTTAGATATTTCTGTCTTCACCAGATCTTGCAGATATGGAACACTCTTAAAGGTAAAGGTTCCACAACAAGTTTTTCACAGCGATGACATAGAAGAAACGTGTTTGATGACATAGAAAGAATGTTTGATTCCCCCCCAAAAACCTTTCAGTGATCAGTTCTTAAAAGTTCAATTTTTTTCACTATAAAGAACATTGTGTGGAATGCAAAGACTCCTTGGATGTTAAAGGTTCTTCATAGAAACATAGATACCAATAAAAATATATTTTTAAGAGTGAATGTAGTTCTGCAAATCTGTGTGACTGAATGCCTTTGCCAAAATCAGGATAGGTTCAGAATAAGAATCTTGAATCTAAGAATCGTGTTATGATTAAGAGATTGTTTTTAATTGGTGTAATGTCTCACATTGCGTTTCTTCTCGTGAAGGTCCCCCAAGGAGTTGGTCCTTTATTTCATCTCAAGCTCTTCACTGACACTGTTGTCTGACATATCCTTAAAAAAACTTTAAGTGAGAAAAAAACTTGCAAAATAGATATAATTCATCAAATTTTTACTAGAACTTTTTTAGTATTTTTACTTATTCCTTTCATTTATTTAATTTTTAAGCAATCTTTAATTGGCTGTTATCAATTGCCTCAATCAATTGAGGCAAAAAAACATAACTATTTTATATATATATATATATATATATATATATAATGAGGTGCCAAACAGGAAATAATTATATCAAAATCTGAATATATAGATAGTTATAAGTCTGAAAATATAGAAGTAAATCTGAATATATAGTTATAACTCTGAATATATAAATGTAAATTGTAAATATTTAATTAAATAACAGATTTACCTCTATTCATTCAGACTTTAATTATATATTCAGAATTATAACTATGTTTTAAGATTTACATTTATATATTCAGACTTATAACTACATATTCAGATTTGCTTCTATACATTTACAATTTACATTTATATATTCAGATTTACTTCTATATATTCAGATTTATAAGTATATATTCAGACATAATATATTCAGGCTTATAACATATTCAGATTTTTATATAATTATTTCCTGTTTGGCACCTCATTATATATATATAATGTTTTAATCAACATTTGACTTATTTCATCTGTTATCTGTTCAATTTTACACTTAGGTAATTGCAAAGCATTGTGGGATTGCACTTGCTTGGATTGTGATTATGGCAGATATTGTGCATCCTCCACAAGCTGAACTATGACATATATATATATATATATATATATATATATATATATATATAAACTCATATATATATATATATATATATATATATATATATATAAAGCGACATAAAGGATACTCGATGAGTAGCAAAAGCAAAGGATGAAGGAAGGGAAAAAATGTCACTTTTAACATTTCATATCACAAAAAGAATCAAAAAGAGTTTCATATCACAAAAAGAAATCTGGATTTCATTTAAAAAATCTTTATCTATAAGACACAGAAGTGTCCGAAGTTGTTAAAGGGGTCATATGATGTTGCTAAAAAGAACATTATTTTGTGTATTTGGTGTAATGAAATGTGTTTATGCGGTTTAAGGTTAAAAAACACATTATTTTCCACATACTGTACATTATTGTTTCTCCTCTATGCCCCGCCTTTCTGAAACGTGTAGATTTTTACAAAGCTCATCGTTCTGAAAAGCAAGGTGTGCTGTGATTGGCCAGCTATCCAGAGCGTTATGATTGGCCGAATACCTCAAGCGTGTGACGGAAATGTTACGCCCCTTACCATACTGTGATGCCCTGTCAGGCCGGAGCGATGATTCAAAAACATGAAAACCCATTATAAACGAGGCATTCGTTGCATCCAGTGGGGACATAATTATGGATTATAATGACTTGTACTGTCTTTTTACGTGTTGCGTTGCATCGTGCCGCGTAAACATAAATCCATGTCTGCATTTGTGATCGGAGAAATGACAAACAACAAGCCCTACTCTACATTGCCCAAAAAAACTCGCTTTAAATATAAAAAATGTAAAATATAAAAAACTTACTTACAATCTGTGAGTCAGAACAGCCGGCATTGTAGTCTACTCTTCCAGGATCAGGAAACAGTCCTCCATAAAATGTGTTGCACACATCTGAATATTTGGGTTGAAGTGTTCTGGAACAGGTTGCATCCAGTGGGGACATAATTATGGATTATAATGACTTGTACTGTCTTTTTACGTGTTGCGTTGCATCGCGCCGCGTAAACATAAAACCATGTCTGCATTTGTGATCGGAGAAATGACAAACAACAAGCCCTACTCTACACTGCCCAAAAAAAACTCGCTTTAAATATAAAAAATGTAAAATATAAAAAACTTACTTACAGTCTGTGAGTCAGAACAGCCGGCATTGTAGTCTACTCTTCCAGGATCAGGAAACAGTCCTCCATAAAATGCGCTGCACACATCTGAATATTTGGGTTGAACTGTTCTGGAACAGTGTTGTAAATACAACTTAACCACTGATTTGTAGTCGTGTCCTCTTTTGGAAGACCAAACAAAGTAGTTTCGCTTTCACAACGAAACACGCAGCGTCACAATATTCAAAACATTGAATATTTAACAATTAACATTAATATTTAATATTAAAATAATATAAACTCAACAATAGAATAAGACAATTCACCAGAAAGAAGTTTAACATGGCTGGGTATCTTAATTTAATTAAAAAAAAAAAGTATATATTTTTTAATTTAATAAAACTAAATTAAACTCTTTCTATTTTAATCTGAGGAGTTTATCTGTATATAGAGTAACAATGTTGTAAAGACATTGAAAGCAAAAAAACAATGGATCAAAATGTATTTTGTTGTGAAATTTTATTAAAGCACACACATAAAAATGGGTGGATCTTGAAAACAACTGAAGTCACTTGGGTTTGTGTAACTCCAGGTACTGCCAGTAATTGGATATTGTGATTCTGTTTGCCTCATTGAAATTTTAAATATCTGGGTGACACTTTACAGTAACTTTCATTATTATTAACAAATTCCATAATGCCTAACAGATCATTAGTTAATGTACATTCAAACACTTGTAATATCTGAATGTAAAGGAACTACTGATTTGCTAACCATGTCTTTAAGTTATGAGAGATATTTTAAAGTGAAACCAATATTAGTGTTGATACAACCATAAGACGACAGAAAACTGAAATATGGAAACATCCTCAAACGACACACGTGTTATGCTTTACATTCCATTTTCCCCCCAATTTTAATAAAATAGTATGGTGTATATACAGTGGTACTTTAAATACATAAGCATACAGTTGCTTGTTAAAAGGCAAACTTAAATAATTTTCAGTGCAAAATGCCTGCTCAAAATAAATTTTAAGAAACAAAATAAAAGCATGTGGATGCAGATATTAATCTGGAATTTTTCCATGTCTGTAGCTGGACTAATTATTGCTTATTTATTTTCGCCTAAAAATGAGATTCTAAAGCATCTGACCCAAAGCTTTCATTTCACCCTGAGAAAATAAAAAATTTAATATAATTCTGTGGTGCATTTGTTCATCATTCAGTGAAATGCAGCTGACAATTTTAGATTCTTTTCAATAAAGAAGAGCTGTTTGTGCACACGAGTTGGAACAAAGTCTGCCAACGTAAAAGAAAAAACGATGCATTCTCATGCAAATGCTAAACATTGGTCTGCCAGTCTACTCACTGGCAGACCCATGGGAAGCATGATTCCATAGCGGTGTTAAATATATTTAAAAATATTTACAATAAAAACTTCTTCCATGTTACACCAGGGAGAATTTCATACAGGTTGCAATATGACCATCAGCATCACCAGTCACATACACACCGCCGCTCTCTCAAGTGTAGTGTTAGGAGTCATTGCACTTTCACAACGTACAAAACATAATTCTCAACCTTTAAAAATACATTACAAAAAATTACTGCATAACTTCACTTTTTTTTCTCTTCATTTTTGCACCATATTTACATTATTAACCTACAGTGGTGAATATTTTGGCAGGAGACATGGAGGATGCAGTCAAAATATACCACAGTACTTTTGAGAGTAGTTAGCTTACAGCGAGTTATTGGATTTTGAAAAAAGGGCCAAAGCTAGAAGTATAACATAGTTTGCAAGTTACATTGTCAAACCCAGCCCAGTGTTTGGAATTCATGTGGATGCCTCTAGGAATGCTGGGACATTCCATTCACCAGACTTCTCAGCTGCTTCACCACGGTCTCGATCAATTTCTGCTTGTCACGGTCGTTCTTCCTGAACTGGGAGAAGATGATGTTCTTTTTACTTGTGTCTTTCATTCTGGAAAAGCAAAATGAGGGGATAATATTACAGTCGAATATATGAAGAAAATAAATAAATATCAGAGTCCAGAAAACATCTATTATTATTATTTTCCACATTTTAGAATAATAGTAATGCCAACTAAAACTTTTTTTTTTGAATATTTATGAAATATCGTGTTTCATATTTTGAATCAGATTTTAATTTGAGCTTACATTTTAGTAAAACTTTTCTGTCTTGTAAATATAGTTTCTATTAAGTTTAAGTTATTTTAGTACTTCAACTAAATGAAAAACTGAACATTTTACCTTGGTAAGTTAATGTTTATTTGAACTGTTTTTATTAATATTTATCTTTTTTGGACCACAAACATATTTTGCAACCCTTTTGGTGATGCTAGTGATACAGAAATAACACGCTTCTCTTTTAAACTCGTATGTAAAAATTTCAACAATTCCAGTATAAATGCATATTTTTATGATATACAGTGGTGTGAAAAAGTGTTGGCCCCCTTTCTGATTTCTTATTTTTTTGCATGTTTGTCACTTTAATGTTTCAGATCATCAAACAAATTTAAATATTAGTAAAAGATAACAAGTGAACACAACATGCAGTTTTTAAATGAAGGTTTTTATTATTAAGGGAAAACAAAATCCCAAACTACATGGCCCTGTGTGAAAAAGTGTTTGCCCCCAAAACCTAATAACTGGTTGGGCCACTCTTGGCAGCAACAACTGCAATCAAGCGTTTGTGATAACTTGCAATGAGTCTGTTACAGCGC
>NW_015505351.1:1233097-1242428 GCF_001515645.1 Sinocyclocheilus grahami
ACTGAGGCAAGTGAGGCCTGCAGTTCTTTGGGTGTTGTTGTGGGGTCTTTTCTGACCTCCTGGATGAGTCGTCGCTGTGCTCCGCTTTTGAGGATCTTTTGGTCTACTTCACTTTGTCAGGCAGGTTCTGTTTAAGAGATTTCTTGATTGCGAACAGGTGTGGCAGTAATCAGGCCTGGGTGTGGCTAGAGAAATTGAACTCAGGTGTGATAAACCACAGTTTTAACAGGGGAGCAAACACTTCTTCACACAGGGCCATGTAGTTTTGGATTTTGTTTTCCCTTAATAATAAAAACCTTCATTTAAAAACTGCATGTTGTGTTTACTTGTGTTATCTTTGACTAATATTTAAATTTGTTTGATGATCTGAAACATTAAAGTGTGACAAACATGCAAAAAAATAAGAAATCAGGAAGGGGGCCAACACTTTTTCACACCACTGTTTATGCTATATCAGATGATGGTTCAATTCTGCACACATTTAAATACATTATCAAAGAGAGATTTTTCAGTGCAGTAAAAATCATGAATTAGTAATGATATAGTGATCCGTGACACATGTATCATGCCATGTAAATTATTCACATATTATTATTCAGCCTGTCTGTACAGTATGCATGCTGCAATGAGTGTGGGATGAATAAATGATGATGAAATAAATTATATGATATAGTCTATTCATACAGCATTTCACATTACTATGGAGAGAGAGAAATCCATGTTGGAGCTACGTACCCTCTGTTGACTCTGGCATTGATAAGTAAGAAAAAAGAAAGAGGACGAAGATTATATATTAGGTTAAAAAAGTTGTGTTTACTTGTGTTATCTTTGACTAATATTTAAATTTGTTTGATGATCTGAAACATTAAAGTGTGACAAACATGCAAAAAAATAAGAAATCAGGAAGGGGGCCAACACTTTTTCACACCACTGTTTATGCTATATCAGATGATGGTTCAATTCTGCACACATTTAAATACATTATCAAAGAGAGATTTTTCAGTGCAGTAAAAATCATGAATTAGTAATGATATAGTGATCCGTGACACATGTATCATGCCATGTAAATTATTCACATATTATTATTCAGCCTGTCTGTACAGTATGCATGCTGCAATGAGTGTGGGATGAATAAATGTCTATTCATACAGCATTTCACATTACTATGGAGAGAGAGAAATCCATGTTGGATCTACGTACCCTCTGTTGACTCTGGCATTGGTAAGTAAGAAAAAAGAAAGAGGACGAAGATTATATATTAGGTTAAAAAAACAAATCAGAGCTCCACTGTTCAAATCACTTCATCATTTGTTCACTTATGTTTGAGATTGTGTTCTGAAACTAGTGAGCCATCAGCAACATCATAATCATCATGGTTCTAATAGTAACTGTTTAAAGCACTCTAGGAAGCTTCAGTGATTTCAGTGGAGTTTGATATTAGCATTTCTTCACTGAGCTGAAGGAAAGAGTAAAAACACTACATACTTTTCCAAAAGTGCTAGCGCAGTGGAGGGGTTCACCCGCAGGTACTTTGAGGTGGGCTGTCCGTAGTCTGCCAGGTACGTGGACCAATCCCACACCATGAACAGATCTAGAAGCTGAATAAATTACAAAAAAAACCACAGTGTCAAAACCAGAATTTAATAACTTATAACTTGAACCAGAACCAACAGAATAGGTTGTAACACATTGAAAAAAAATACAATGAATGTAATTGCCATTTGTTTTGATTTAGCATACACTTTTATGCAAAGAGTTACAAATGAAGAAAAACGTGAACACCACAATATAATAACTAGGGCTGCCATACTTCTTGAACAAAAGAATTTCCAAGGAATTTATACAATTATACATTTGCAAAGATCCTTAAATATAATTTTACAGAGAATGCATACATAATTCAAGCCAAAGAAATATATCACAGCTGAGAATAAAGTGGAAAAAAACATTTAAAAAATATTTTATTCTCATGACTTTTCTAGGCCTGGTCAGGATTATTATACTTAAAGTATACTAAAACTAAAACCATAAAACATTAATTGAAATAAAAGAAATTTGATCTAAAATAAAATGAATATGCATTTTTCCCCCCAAAATTGATTTCAGCTAGTGGCCGAAGCAACATTTCTAATTTTCAGTTAAATTTGATGTAATAAAATAACTAAAACTTAAATAAAAATGAATATATATTTTTTATAACTCTATAGTTTTATTTAACTATAGACATATGTATAAAAAAAACAACAACAAAAACAACAACAACAACAACAACAAAATTACTAAAACTTTAAAACATAAAAAAAAAACTATATATATATATATATATATATATAGTATCTCAATAATACTAAAATAACACTGTTCTGGAAATTCCCAGATATTTTTTTACTTCTTCTATATAAGAACCCCAATCATAAGAAACAAACAATATCCAAGGTCCAAAAATAAAAAAAGAAAGTTGTTAGTTGCCCAAAGAGAAGTGTGTGAGGTCATACACTAATGGCGGGGGTTAGTATTAGGACACTTGTTGGGGAGCTGGGAGCACTTTAAATGCAAAAGGAAGAGAAATCCCTTCGTGACCTCCGGATAACCCACAGAGGAGCTAATCCTGGCTCCACGGTGCTCTGGTCAGTAGGCTCCCTGCCACTTTGCAACTCTGATTCAAAGCAAGGCTCTGGACACATTGAACTTAATTTGCTGGAGAAGGGCTAGACCAGTCACCTCTATATATGCAAATCAATATCAATCAATGGGGGACAATTCCTGGAAGGCTCGTTCATTATGGAGGGCCAGGGGAGGAGGGTTCAGGGGGCTAATAGCACTTCACACCTACTATGTGGTCCGTATTGAGGAGGTCTGTTTTTCAGACCACTATTTAGTGCTGTTTGCTGCTCCTGCTGGGCTGTGACGATATTGCTGCTAAACACACCAAGACCCTGCGGAGCATCATGGGCAACAAGATTGTGCTTGTAAATGTCAATATTTGCAGACCTTGGGCCAGGGCGATACAGCTAAATCAATTATCCCAAAAATATTTAAATGTCATTCAGGGTATACAAGATATAAGGTCATGCATTTCCTGAATAACCATCCAATGACTAGTTTGGACTGCTATGAATTAGATCTTGATGAATATTCGATAAATGGTGGGATCCTAAGATCCCAGACCACCCTGAAAATATCAAAGCAATATCTTAGATTCTGTAAGTCACTATTTAGACATCAGACAATTAGACAAACAAAAGTTTGGGATTAGTAATACTTTTTCCAGAAAGGAAGCATTAAATTGACCAAAAGTGACAAGAAACACGTTTATAGTTCAAATAAATGCTGTTCAATCGAATGCTCTATTCAAGGAATCTTGAAAAATGTTTTATGGTTTTCACAAAAACATTAAGCAGAACAACTGATTTTAACACTGATACTCATAAGAAATGTTTCTTGAGCACCAAATCAGGATATCAGAGTGATTTCTGAAGGATCATGTGACACTGAAGACTGGAGTAATGATGCTGAAAGCTTTTAGCTTTGCCACCAAAGGAATAAATTACATTTTACAATATATAAAAATAGAAAACAGTTATTTTAAAGGGGTCATATGATGTTGCTAAAAAGAACATTATTTTGTGTATTTGGTGTAATGAAATGTGTTTATGCGGTTTAATGTTCAAAAAACACATTATTTTCCACATACTGTACATTATTGTTTCTCCTCTATGCCCCGCCTTTCTGAAACGCGTCGATTTTTACAAAGCTCATCGGTCTGAAAAGCAAGGTGTGCTCTGATTGGCCAGCTATCCAGTGCGTTGTGATTGGCCGAATACCTCAAGCGTGTGACGGAAATGTTACGCCCCTTACCATACTGTGATGCCGTATCCCGGAGCGACGAGACAAAAACATTAAAACCCATTATAAACGAGGCATTTGTTGCATCCAGTGGGGACATGATTACGGATTATAATGACTAATACTCTCTTTTTACGCGTTGCGTTGCATCGTGCCGTGTAAACATAAAACCATGCATTTGTGATCGGAGAAATGACAAACAACAAGCGCTACTCTACACTGCTCAAAACTCGTGTTTGAATCATCAGTGGCAAATTCTTTAAATATAAAAAACATACTTACAGTCTGTGAGTCAGAACAGCCGGCATTGTAGTCTACTCTACCAGGATCTGGAAACAGTCCTCCATAAAATGCGCTGCACTCATCTGAATATTTGGGTGGAACTGTTCTGGAACAGTGTTGTAAATACAACTTAACCACTGATTTCTAGTCGTGTCCTCTTTTGGAAGGCCAAACAAAGTATTTATTCTCTATTTGCAAAGTATTTATTCTCTATTTGCTATTCTCTATATTCTATACTCGATCTATTCTCACGCTACTGAAAAAAGGAGTCAAGTTAGCAGCATCGCTACTTTTAGATACTTATTCGCAATGCTGGTGAAAGTGAAGAACACAGGAAAACTCAGAAATGTGCCTTCAGACATTTTAGTCTCTTTTAAGTGATGTAAGCAAGTGAATTTTTACCAGTACAAGCATCTGCAGCCCTGCACAGCATCACCTTACAGACAACAAGAATTAAAAAGTTTAAAGCACAACAGAGTAAACAAGAGCCGCTCTATTAGCTGCTGCGTGACTGGCAGGGAGACTGTGACCTCTCTATTTGAGAGCTCTAGGGTAGATCTGCATCATAATGCATGATGGGAAGGTTATCTACACGGGGGGTGGGATGAATAGGTAAATTCTGACGGCCAGCACTACACTCTCGTTATCTCTGACCTTGTCCGAGCTCACTCTGCCCGAATTGGAGCCAGAGCTCGCTGAGAGCACTTGAGAGAAGCTGTCAGCAAATCCTCCAAGAATCCAGGCAAGGATCAAAGCAGCGTCATGCTAATGGTAATCGAGAGGTCTTGGCGAGCGGCCGCAGTCGTGACACGTTGAAAGACGCCACCCCGACCGGTGCGTGCCACGCAGATCAAGCCAGAGCTTTCCCATGAACAGGTGGTGTATGTGATTCAGCACGTGGATTGAAATTGCACCCAAAAATAAAATTCTGTCATCATTTACTCACCCTCATGTCAGTCCAAACTCTATCACTTCCTTTTCTTCCGTGGAATACCAACGGTGAATTTCTGAAGAATGGACCCATTTTATATGATGCAATACCACATTTATTAACATTCATATTTATATTATTTTTAAAGCGTATCATACATTTATAACACATTTCTTATATCATTTAACATTTATAATGTTTTTTAGCTCTTTTGGAAAGTCATCGAAATGATATAGTTGATTTTTCCTTTTGCTACTGAAGCAAATGGGAATGCAAAAAAATACATTTGTTGTATTTTCTGTTCACCACTATAGAAGTTCACGCAACTATGATGACTTCCACTTCGGAGAACCTTGGAAATGTGAAAATGGTCCATATAGTGGCCACTCTTTATAATGAATGTAAATAAGGACTCAGGGTGTCAAGATCCAAAAAAGCACCAAAAAGTATCAGTAATGTGTTGTATATAAATTGTGTACTATATTCCAAGGCTTCTGAAGTCATACAATAGCATTATGTGAGGAACAGACCAAATGGGAAATAAAATTGGCTTATCTTGTAATCAAACATCATTGAAAACCTGACGTTTAAATCATATGGTCTACTTTTATGATGCTTTTAAAGATATTTTAAGAATATATTTCATGCTTTAAAGTGGAATTCAATGATCACCAAACTGATTGGTTACCATAATTCTTTCGTTTGTGTTCTCCAGAAGAAAGAAAGTCATAGGTCTGAAACTACATGAGGATTTCATTTTTGGGTGAACTATCCCTTTAAGAGCTTGAAAGTCCCAGTCCCAGTCCCCTTCGATTTTTTATGACAGGGACACCATTTTCATGGTGCGACATTTATGACAGAAATAAAAAAAAAATTCCCTTCGACAGCATCCTTAAAACTGAAGGAATACTGCAGCATGTGTGATTTGAAGACACATTCAGCTTTCTGCTGAACATAAATAAAGGTATTAGAAACCAAAGGGATTTTAAACTGAGTGCTGTTAACTCCACACCCTAATAATACTTCCTTATATGACATACCTTTGTAGAAGAAACCTTGACATGACCCCGGTTTTACACCTTAAGCACCTCAGGCCCAGATTAAAAGTTCAAACTCCAAGCAGCACAAAAAAAAAACAGGACCAAACGGAGAAAGAGCTCCTGATAGCATAATGAACCCCACTGCGACTAAGTGATTTCCCCTCCTGAAGGTAAGCATGTTCAGATTGGGATAATCCATTAGTGCCTGTTAATGCTGTATGTTCTCCACCCTTCCCCTCAGCTCACTCACAGGGACTGTGGATCAAGAATAGTCATGTCTGCACAGAGGTCTGTACCTGTCGGAGGTCAATGAAGGCCAACTGCAGTGTGTCCCCCTGGAATCCTGGCACGGGCTCTGAACTGGCAAAAACTGTGAAAGGAACAGGAAAATAATATTTAAAAAACAATTAGTTGGTGTGCGTTGTGTAAAGACATCCAATTAAACCCCTGAACAATATTTACAAAGCATTTTTGTTACCCTGAAACATTAACGAAAACTTGATAAAGCCAACATATTGAACTACTATTTATTATTATTATTACATTTCTGAGAATAAAATTTCTAACACTAAGTTGTCCTAAAACATTTAAACTGCATCCACTAAACTTGGTGCAGACTTTCAAACTATTCTGACTTGTGTTGCTGTTTATATTTGTAACTTGACTTACAGCTTTCCAAGAGCAGATGATCAAAACTGCCTATCCAACTAACTAACTAACTAAATCGCTCTCTCTCCTTCGGTTGGTCACCAAAAGGAGAATTACCCTTACAGGCATCTGTCGCAGGTTTTACTCAGGATGTCCTTCCTAACTATCTATTTAAGGTTGTCCAAAACCAGATGATCAAAACGAACTATTTAGCTAACTGATCAAGACCTATGGTTTTCCAAAATCAGATGATCATAACTAACTAACTCTATCTATGGTTTTTTATAACTATCTAAGGTTTTCTGTAACTAGAGGATAATAATTCACTCTCTATGGTTTTCTAAAACTAGATAATCATAACTTTATCTATAGTTTTCTAAAACTAGATGATCATAACTCAGTCACTCTATGGTTTTCTGAAACTAGATGATCATAACTCAGTCACTCAATTTATGATTTTCTGAAACTAGAAGATCATAACTCACTCACCCATTATCTATGGTTTTCTAAAACTAGAGGATCATAACTAACTCTATACATGGTTTTCTAAAACTACTCTGGGTTTCTAAAACTAGATGATCCCAAGTAACTAACTCATTCACTCAATCTATGGTTTTCTAAAACTAGATGATCTTAACTAACTCACTCAATCTATGGTTTTCTGAAACTAGATGATCATAACTCAGTCACTCACTCAATCTGTTTTCTGTAACTAGATGATCATAACTCACTCACTCAATCTATGGTTTTCTGAAACTAGATGATCATAACTCAGTCACTCAATTTATGATTTTCTGAAACTAGAAGATCATAACTCACTCACCCATTATCTATGGTTTTCTAAAACTAGAGGATCATAACTAACTCTGTCTATGGTTTTCTAAAACTAGATAATCATAACTTTATCTATAGTTTTCTAAAACTAGACGATCATAACTCAGTCACTCACTCAATCTATGGTTTTCTGAAACTAGATGATCATAACTCACTCACTCTATGGTTTTCTGAAACTAGATGATCATAACTCAGTCACTCAATTTATGATTTTCTGAAACTAGAAGATCATAACTCACTCACCCATTATCTATGGTTTTCTAAAACTACACTCTAAAAAATGCTGGGTTGTTTCAACCCAGCTTTGGGTAAAATATGGACTAACCCAGCCATTGGGTTAAATTTTTACATTAAATTTTTAACCCAAAAGTTGGGTTAGTCCATATTTGACCCAAAGTTGGGTTGAAACAACCCAGCATTTTTTAGAGTGTAGATGATCACAACTAACTCTATCTATGGTTTTCTAAAACTGATGAATGCTGGATAAACCGTAAGAATCAAGTGTTCCAGAAAGCTTTGTAATAGAGTATGACCATTTATGAGAAGAATAATTTGTGTTGTTCAGTGAACTACACTGGTTTAAAGTTTGTGCAGCCAGCTAAGACATTTTCCTCACAAAGATTTTATTAATGATAACAGACCTACCATGAGCCCTGAGATCACATCACTGTGTTCGTGTGCACTTACAATTGATCTACAGTGTTTTTTAGTTTTTTTGCATAGTTGAGCTGCAGTCTTTAAGTATACAAGATGCAAAATTAAATATTTTAAGGACTAAATTCATGTTGCATGTCACCTCTGTCCTTTAGAGCAAGTGCACTGAGGCCACGTGTGGTCCCATTAATGTGTATGTATGCTGGACGAGGCCAAACTACAAAAACAGGACTGGTAAGATTTCAGTTGGAGTGTTTTAAACATTTAAAAAAGACAGATTACTGTTTCAGTCTGAATGAAAGTGCATGTATGACCTTGATTACATCCCAAATGCATGTGACCTCACATTTCCTACATCTCCCTGTCAACTATCCACTGACACACTATAAATTACAATTCAGACAAATCAGACTGTAAACTCACAACTTGGGATAAGTATTCCTATGGGCGAATCTTAACTGTCTGTGTTTTGACTAGAGTAAGATAAGCTGCCGCTAATGGGACAAACACCATTCAGACCTTAGAAAAGGGTCAGACATTCCCTGCCGTACCTGTGCGGTTGAACCCTCATAAACTCTAGACATCTGTGGCCTGAGGCAACAGATACGAGCATGCACACACACAGCCTTTCCCTTCTGCTGACAGTAGCGTGACTGAAACCTTAAATGACTGAGGAGTAGAAGATAGAACCAAAGAACTGTCCACATATTAACATTATTGATGAACGCTGTGCTCTGACATCTCTATTGTGCCATTCAGAACCAAAGAGGCTTGTGGACTTCCCCAGGGAGATATGAAACCTCAATGAGATCAGTTTCTGCATTTCACAATATCATAGACACTTGAGGATCTTTTGACTTGGGAAAGAAACATTTTAAGGTCAGCTCCATAAATGGTCGGGTCTGTTTTCATAATTCTGAAGTCCAATAAATTTCAGATCAGGATGAAGCCATTAAGCCCAATGGAGATCAGCAGAAATGTGCTCCGTTCCTTAAAAATGTGTCATATGCTATTTTAGACATATGCCTAAAAGCAGTAATTACGATGTCTAAAGCAAATCCACATACACACACACACACACACACACACACACACA
>NW_015505351.1:1242506-1243002 GCF_001515645.1 Sinocyclocheilus grahami
ACACACACACACACAGACAACAGTTTTGTCATATGGCTTCAAAACAGCATTTCCATTTTTAGTAGAACTATGAATGATATCCTCATATGGGTGGGTAATGCATGCAAATGCAGCACATGTAAGATGAATGAACGTTCAAATGGATAAGCGAGTAATGTTGCTCTAAACTGTTCCATATCAGCTCATATCAGAACAGGTGTGGATTTCCAAGAGCAGGTGGAGTGCGGGTAATCAGGAATGTTCCTTGAAAGAGTGTAACTCAGATAACTGCTTCTGAGAACAGCTGATAATATCAATAATACCTGCTGCATGAATGCATCTACCGCCATGCTGCGCTTCACAGAGCATAAGACTGACATGCCTGTCTGTTAGTGCATTAGCCACATTCCGCTTTGAAAATGGTTTATGGTAATGCTCAAACTTTTAGAATGGATGTATTTTGTAAAAGGACTAGTTTATTAATTAATGATTTACGGCAGATAAGATGCATTCAATA
>NW_015505351.1:1243475-1247887 GCF_001515645.1 Sinocyclocheilus grahami
CAGTCACTCACTCAATCTGTTTTCTGTAACTAGATGATCATAACTAACTCACTCAATCTATGGTTTTCTAAAACCAGATGATCATAACTAACTCACTATCTATAGGTTTCTAAAACTAGATGATCACAAGTAACTAACTGATTCACTCAATCTATGGTTTTCTAAAACCAGATGATCATAACTAACTCACTCAATCTATGGTTTTCTAAAATTAGATGATCATATTTATCAGACTGATGGTGGTAAAACTAGCTCAGCTATGTTGAAAATCTGTCAGTTATTCAGATTAGCTATCATTTTGTATTTATATTCTGACTGATGAATGCTGGATAAACCGTAAGAATCAAGTGTTCCAGAAAGCTTTGTAATAGAGTATGACCATTTATGAGAAGAATAATTTGTGTTGTTCAGTGAACTACACTGGTTTAAAGTTTGTGCAGCCAGCTAAGACATTTTCCTCACAAAGATTTTATTAATGATAACAGACCTACCATGAGCCCTGAGATCACATCACTGTGTTCGTGTGCACTTACAATTGATCTACAGTGTTTTTTAGTTTTTTTGCATAGTTGAGCTGCAGTCTTTAAGTATACAAGATGCAAAATTAAATATTTTAAGGACTAAATTCATGTTGCATGTCACCTCTGTCCTTTAGAGCAAGTGCACTGAGGCCACGTGTGGTCCCATTAATGTGTATGTATGCTGGACGAGGCCAAACTACAAAAACAGGACTGGTAAGATTTCAGTTGGAGTGTTTTAAACATTTAAAAAAGACAGATTACTGTTTCAGTCTGAATGAAAGTGCATGTATGACCTTGATTACATCCCAAATGCATGTGACCTCACATTTCCTACATCTCCCTGTCAACTATCCACTGACACACTATAAATTACAATTCAGACAAATCAGAGAATGGCTCCCATGCTGATCTGTTTGAGCTCAGTATCCAGCAGCATCTGCATCAGTGACGTGGCCAGGTGTTTACAGGCAGACATGCACGCCGTCTGTGCCACCTTACCCTGAGGAATGGCACACAAACACACCAACAAACTGTTAGTACAGGTGTCCTCAGCTACACACGGCATCAGTGCTTTTCTATCTCCAAGTCTTCATGAATTCAGAGTATGAACCAAAGTTAGTATCAGGGTCTGTGTCACTCTAAGAACATAAAGTAATGGCTAATTTAGAAGTATCTCTGAGCAGTTTCACCCTAAAATATTGCTCCAAGCCCAAATTAATTTTTTCGTATATTATCTTATAAAAATGTAGCGAATAACAATACATAATTTAGAGTGCCAACTAATAAATCAATACATATTGTGCCCGTAATGCCCGATTTCACCATTAGCCTAGATTAGATTCAAATAAGTACATTATTTTATTGAATATGCACTATTTAAATATTTCAGACGATATAAATCATAGACAATATAATTGTTCAATTGTAAAAACATGAAATCATTTATTCAATTTAACATTTATAATATGGTCACTGATTAAATACTGATCCAGTGACAATGTGCAAGCTATTGTGTTCAATACATTTCTGTATTTTAAGAAAAGCAGAATTATATATATTTCAATACTAGTGTGACCATTATCATGTGCATGGGGAACCAGAAACAGTTTCAGTAATTATGTACAAAAATATTTACAGAATTTTAATCTTACTGTCATTAACACTAATTACAAAAGTACATCATGATTATTGGTGTGTTTTTACTGCAAAAACACAACAAAAATGCAAATATTGCAGCTATTTTTTGGAGAAAAGCCACAGCAAATTCAGAAATTTTAAATCTGGTCGGACTCGTATATATACACACAGAAAAAATATTTGGTGTAGGATTAATTTTAAAACAAATTTCAAATTTCAAAATTTGCTATTAAATTTCACTAAATTCAATTTTCCCCCTAAACTGAAAAATCATTTTCATTTGTTCAAAATCACTAGCTGCGTTTCCATTACCCTTCAAATCGCGCAAATTAAAATTGCGGATTGAAAATACGCGTCAAATTCGTAAAAACTCCCATATATTGCAAAAAAAAAAATTACGCTTGCATAAGGTGGTTTTTCGAAAAAGGAATATTTCGCAAAACTGCAATGGAAACGTTTTTTTTTTCCGCATTTACAGGTCACATGTAAAAAATCATATGATCATTCTTCAATGTACTATAACCTCCAAGAAACACTTCATACTCTCGAGTATAAGGGGCTTTCCTGCCATTAATGCTTAGACAATTTACACTGCACACGTCTGCAGCGCAGTGTGGCTCTGATACGGCCACTGTAGCTGATTGCGGCAACTCTAGCCAATGCTTGTGTTTATACCAGCTGCGCCACGCATGTTTCTGAAGCGGCTCTCCGCGCTGCTTCTGTAAAGATGCACGCATACGCCTCCTTCGAATAAATATAGCCAAAATCCGTCAAAATCCCACCAAAATCCGTTGCCATGACTTATCACGAGAGGAAAAATGTACGTTTTAGTTGCATAACATTGGTTAATTTCATCATTTCGCAATACTTTTTTATCAACATTTATAAAATATCGCTAACGTTTTGCGCAAATCTGTAATGGAAATGTGCCTACTGTAGTATTTTGACAGACCATTCAGACTGCATTCAGACTTGACAGACTGCTTGTTTCCGTATATTTAAAGTGAATGTGAATGGTCTGTCAAGAACTAAAAGACAAAAAAAGGGAATAAAAGTGGTCCATATGATTCATACTCTATGTTTAAGTCTTCTGATAGTGTTATATCATAATATAGCTTTGTTTGATAATATAGCTTTGTATGTGCAGCTCCACATTCAATTAATTTTAAAAGATCAGCCTGGTTGTTCTTTAAAAATTCCTCTTTTTTTGTTCCACCGAGGACAGAAAAACATTGGGCTTGGAACAACATGAGGTTGAGTAAGTAGTGACAGAAAAGGTGAACTACTTTTAAGTGAATGTATGAAAGTAAGCACATAGATACCTTTGGAAGTGTATGTTTATTCACTTCCATAATTCATAAAACCATCCTTAACACCTAAAATCTAAATCAGTGGAAGTAATGACGCAAAATGGAGATGACAAAGGTTTTCCATCTCTTGAAAATCCACCATCTGATGGATTTCAATTCAGACACAAACATACAGAAACATCTAGTCTCGTATCTACAGCAGTCGTTCATGCAAGCCAACACGCTCAAAACGAGCAGGGTTGTAAAGAGGAAAAAGGTGAAAGACCAGTCAAATCCGACAATACCAGACGCCAAACACACATAAACCTCATGCAACAGCTGCTCCACCAGTACATGCTGATAACTAGCAAAGAAATGAATAAACAGTTCCATTTAGTTATTCTATCCAAAGCAAAAAATGCAAACAAAGCTCTTCACAAAAACGAACCCCCTGTTATTATCATGTTATCCGTGATGATATCCATTAGACAACTCACACTATAAAAAAGACTAAATATTTCACTTGTATTATTTTGTGTGTAAGCAACATAAAACACTCAAGCACCACAACCAATTCTGTTATCATAAATAAAAAACACAAAGACAATAAATTCAGAATGCATGGACATTATTCTATACTTCTAGAGATATAAAAACATTTTGAAAATCAGGACTATAAAAGCAGACCCTATAAAAATTCATCACATTTTAAACTCTTTTAGATGCTCTCTTAGACCAAAAATGGTAAAGAATAAATACACATAAAAAAAGTTGCTTATATAAATGCAACTATTTTGCACAAGAAATGTAAATGTTGCACCACAAATATAAGTCTTATCCAGGCAAGAGGCACAGGTTATTATATTTCATTAAAAATAAAAACTTAAACCATAAAAAATTGTTACTTGAAGTAAAATCAATGTTAACTGGAATAATATATATTTCAATTAGTTTAATTAATGTAGAACGAAAACTAAAACCCAAACGAATAAAAACTATATAGGCAGAAAAAGATTTATAAAACTAATAAAAATGGCAAAAACACTAAATTACTAAAACCTCAACTTAAATTAAAATGGAAACGGGAAATATAAAAATGAAAACTAATTCAAAATATTAATAACAGCTATAATAGTATCTCCATGATACTAAAATAACTGATGTGAAGTGGATTATTGGACCAATGAGATTTGACTGTGGGCCGAACCCACCACAACGGCGGAAATAAAAACTGAACTGGAAATAGTGATTAACAAAATGGCTAACCATTTGTCTCATCCCATTGTGTTAAAGGGGTCATGTGATGCGATTTCAAGTTTTCCTTTCTCTTTGGAGTGTTACAAGCTCTTGGTGCATAAAGAAGATCTGTAAAGTTGCAAAGACTAAAGTCTCAAAACCAAAGAGATATTCTTTATAAAAGTTAAGAGTCAACCACGCCTACCTAAAACGGCTCGTTCTAACACGC
>NW_015505351.1:1247897-1265127 GCF_001515645.1 Sinocyclocheilus grahami
CGAAAGCAAAAGCACTTTATTTGGCCTTCCGAAAGTAGATGCATTTAGGAATCTTTAAGATTACTTACAACAGAACAGCAATGCATTTTATGGACGACCGTTTCGTGAACCTAGGAGAGGAGGTAATTCTGACTTTGCTATGACAATCTGGCGCTTCTGAATCAGCCACTATAACTATGTTTTGTTATTAGTTTAAGTATTTGCTATTGACTGTTCAAATGCGGAGTTTTGCGCAGCGCAGAGTAACGCGTCGTGTGTGTGTGTGTGTGTGTGTGTGAGGGGAACAGGGTCACATCACAGGAGAGTGAACTGCCTGTCAGAAATCATAGCACGTCATCTGTCTTAACCGCGGCTTGTGTACTGCATCATCACTGTGTCTGTCTCTGTTGCCCTTTCGGGCTTGAACTGATGGTAAAACTAACCACATTATTAACTGTCTTGATATTTACTTTGAAAGCTGAAGCTCGCGATTATGTTAAGGGGCGTTACATTTCCGACGAGTGCTTGTAGTGTTCGGCCAATCACAATGCACTGGGTCAGCTGGCCAATCAGAGCAGACTGCACTTGTCAAAGGAGGGGGCTTTGTTGAAAACGAAGTGATTGAGAGAGGCGGGGCATAGAGGACCTACAATAATGTACAGTATTTGAAAAATAATGTGTTATTTGAACATTAAAGCATGTCAACATATTCTGTTACACCAAATACACCAAATAATGATCTTTAAAATAGCATCATATGACCCCTTTAAAAAAGATGCAAGTTTCATTAAAACGTGATCTGAATGGCTATTACGTTCTAAAACACTTTTTTGTGCTTTCATCTCCACAAACACAATTTTTTATGGCCTATGTTTACACTAAATCAGCATATATTAAATTACTTGGTATGAAGTGAGTTAACTGTGCTAACATACAGATTATGTAACATCTGAGTATACTTGACATATAATGACATCTAGCTGTCCTGATAGGGTAGTAGGTTAGAATGTGTCATTATGCAGCATTAATAAAGCAGCATTCTGAATTGAGAGACACTCATGATTGAGACCATTTAAGAGATAGATCACCCAAAAAAATGTTGTCCATACAATCAAACTCAATGAGGTTTTGGACCCTATTTACATTCATTTTATGGGCAAAAATACTCATCAAAATAATTTCTTTTGTGTTCCGAAAAAAATAAATAAATAAATGTTTTTGGAACAGCATAAGGTGACAATTTTCATTTTTGGGTGAACTGTCCCTTTAATGCTGTGAGTAGTGCTAGTGAATCTCAAGTAAGAATGGCACACGTGTTCTGCAGATACTGGTATCAGCGTCAGACAATAATGGGCAGCAAATCAGGGGCAGCATGCCAATCGATCTGGATTACATTCTGCATTGCACGTGAAAAGGGAAGCAAAACAAGGCTGGCAGCAAGTCCACAGAGCTGACATGAACATGCAGGTTTAATGTCTTTTTTTGTTTTTTTTTTATTTAAATTATTGTAATTTTTCTCTTCCTCCTCTAGGGTTCGAAGAGGGTCTACTTACCGACATCGCAGCATGATCATTGTTGTTATTCTGAGCGGAAACCCCAAGAAAATAAAACACGGACAGGGAAAGAAAGTATAGCGATAATAAATGGACAGACAAAGGAAAATCAGAAAAACCAAGCATGCCTGGCAGAAAATAAATCAAGGAATACATTCACTTACAGGAAAGATGTTACATTGTTGAGAAACCAAAGCATAGCCAACTTAAACTGGAGGTTAAAGTAATTTGTTTAAGAGGACAGGGCAGCTGAAGAGATGCATGCATGCTGTATCATTCTCAGTGAATGGATGGGCTGGGAGTTGTCTGTGTGGATTATGTGCAGGAATAGACAGAGATTTGATTGGTTTTGGATATGGACATTGCATGTTTGTGTAATGACACCTATAACACCAAACACGACATTCCTGTGCACATATGCATTGATTTACACCTAATATCAAACAGTGGAAAGTCAAAAGAGGGGCATAAACTAGAAAATGTGTTGGCTCCTAGAACTTCCGCCCAGGTATGACCATCTAAACACCTATAAATGCAACACTGATTGACGCCACACATGCAATAACACACATTACATGAACTCACAGGTGAAGAATGGTCACAAATTCATGGCGAGACTGCATATGAATAGGATGGTATGGAACTTACTGGAAGGTGTGTGAAGACCTGGAAGGTGCTACGCAGGAAGTTAATGAGGTCCATGAGGTAGCCGCTGGCTCTGCCGTCCGACTCTGCCATGCCCCACTCATAATCAGCCAGCTGAATGAATTCATCAATCTTCTGGTTGAGTTTGGTGTATATTTCTCCTTCGGCTGCATGTCTAGCATCCTAAAAATAAGAAACCATGCATTCAGAATTTTCCTGAAGTGCACACACACTGGTACAACCAACTACTAAATGATTCCTGGGATGCTTTTAAACAGTATTGAAATGTACTTGTTAAATGTTGCAACAATTAAATGTATGCTTTTTTGTTTCACTTTTAAAAAAGGTAAATATTCCCTTTCAAATGCAATTCCAAGTTGTAAAACCACCACATTTGGAAAATTCCTCCAGAAGTGTACAAACACTGTTACAATCAATTGCCAACTGAATCCTGAGATGCATTTAAATTTGTTTTACTTTTGACACTACAATCCAAAATATTCACATGAATATCAAATGGCAAGCATTTTTGGCATATTAAATGGTAAAAATGTTCTATCGAATGCAAGATTAAAAAACAGCGAAATGTGGAAAATTCCTAGTTGCACTGGAAATCAATTGCCAACTGAAGCAATAAATGTTGCAACCACTTAATCGTCATGCAACAATCAAACATAATTTGCATAGATATCAAATGGTAAACATTTTGCAGATCTCAAATGGTTAATAATTATCTAACAAATGCAATTCCAAGTCGCAAAACAACAAAATGTGAAAAAAATTACTTTAATACTTATGCAATGTGGAAAGGGGTAATACTTAAAGGGGTCATATGATGCGTTTTCAAGTTTTCCTTTCTCTTTGGAGTGTTACAAGCTGATTGTGCATAGATAAGATCCCTGAAGTTGCAAAGACTAAAGTCTCAAACCCAAAGAGATATTATTTATAAAAGTTAAGACTCTGCCACGCCCCCCTAAAACGGCTCGTTCTAACACGCCCCCACATATCTACCTCACTATGTGGGAATATTAGCATAATGCCGCCCAAATGTGCACGCAAAGAAAGAAGGCGTGGTTTCAGTAACCACAGTTAGTGTTGAAGCAGCATGTCAGGGAGACGCTGTGTGTTTCTAGGCGAAAGCAAAAGCATTTTATTTGGCCTTCCGAAAGTAGATGCATTTAACAATCTTTAAGATCACTTACAACAGAACAGAAATGCATTTTATGGACGACCGTTTCGTGAACCTAGGAGAGGAGGTAATTCTGACTTTGCTATGACAATCTGGCGCTTCTGAATCAGCTACTGTTTTGTTATTAGTTTAAGTATTTGCTATTGACTGTTCAAATGCGGAGTTTTGCGCATCGTGTGTGTGCGTGCGTGCCTGCGCGCGTGTGTGAGAGAGAGAGAGCGAGAGAGACCAGCTTCATCACTGTGTCTGTAACGCGACTCTGTTTCCCTTTCGGGCTCTGTCTTTACATTTATTTTGAATGCTGAAGCGATTATGGTAAGGGGCGTTACATTTCCGACGAGTGCTTGCGGTGTTCAGCCAGTCACAATGCACTGGGTCAGCTGGCCAATCAGAGCAGACTGCGCTTGTCGGAAGGAGGGACTTTGTAGAAAACTAAGCATTTGAGAGAGGCGGGGCATAGAGGACCTACAATAATGTACAGTATTTGAAAAATAATGTGTTTTATGAACATTAAAGCATGTCAACATATTCTGTTACACCAAATACACCAAATAATGATCTTTAAAAAGCATCATATGACCCCTTTAATACTTATGCAATTCATTGTAATCAAACTTGAGCAATTCCAACATGCTTCTGCGCGTTTAATGACTGAAAAGAGGTCACCTGATAACACCTTCATTTCGACCTCTGTCATCTATGCTAGCTTTTCATGCTACAATTAAAAATATTTTCTAGGCATATCAATTGCTAAACGTGGTGGACCTTAAACGGTTAAAAAAATCCTTATCTAATGCAATTTCATGTAGTAAAAAAACGAAATGTGGAAAGGGGTGGGGGTGAATACTTATGAAATTCATTGTAATCAAACTTGAGCAATGCTAACATGCTGATGCATGTTTAATGAATCAAAAAGAGGTCACCCAATAACACCTCTGGTTTGATACATTTAACACAGTAGCATCAAAACAAGCTCAGTATGCAGTTCGTGAAGCCTGAGGCGGCTCTTGTCCTGTGCTGTCGATGACAGATTTACTCTGAGGGAACCACTCCAGATGGCTGCTCTCTGATCACAGTGAGCCCATGGCGGGAGTGAAATGTGTAATTAAAGAACATGTCTGTGAATGACTTTTACCTTGAAGGTGGAAAGCCCGTAGAGTCTTGTGGTATGAACCGTTTCCGGAGAAACATTGGTGATGTTCGTGATAAAATCCTCCAGGTATTTACACGCGTGCTCTAAATGGGTGGTGTTGATGATAATTTGAACTAGCTGAAAAACATAACAGAAAGGAAGGTATACGTTATTTTCGAACTGAGCTTCGCAGACAGAATGAGGCGATTCGTCACATTAACGTTACCTCAGTTAATCCTATGTGTGGCTTTTTGATTAGATTTTGTAAGCAGCTGCTCAACGTCCTCGTCAGCAGCAGGTTGGTGGATTTACGGAGCATGTCGTCAATCTCAGTTGAGCTGAAATACAAGTTAACCAAGAAATATGTTCAATCTTTGCACAAAGACTTACTTTTTAATTATGTCTCATAAGATAGTCGACAGGACACATTGTTAACTCTTGCACGGATTGTTAGCTCATGCAAATATATACTCAGTTTCCTCTGACACATAGAAGGTTAAATCACTTTTAAAGGCTTTGTCTGGACAACCGCATGTTATTTTCTTGATCAGGTGAACCTAAATTTGATGATATATTTGAATGGCAATCATTAAAAAATAGTGCACACCATAACAGTGAACTCAACATATTTGACAGTCAATTATTATACTCCTTGACAATAGGTTATCGTAAGGCAAGGCAAAGTTTATGTATATAGCGCATTTCATGCACAATGGTAATTCAAAGTGCTTTACATATAAAAGGAATTAAAATCATCATAAAAAATATAAATCATAACAATAAAAACAATTTAAATGACTTAAAAATTAATTAAAAGAGTTAAACATGTTTATATATATAAAATGATATAAAATGATGAATACAGAATAAAAATGATTATACAGTGCAAACAGTTCGGACGTAGCACAGTGCTCATTTAGTAAAAGCACAGCTAAACAAGCACATCTGATCTCTTCTGGAAGCTGATTCCAACTGCAGGCGGCATAATAGCTAAAAGCAGATCACCCTTGTTTTGTGTGAACTCTTGGTATTTCTAACTGACTCGATCCTAATGATCTGAGTGGTCTGTTAGGTTTATATTCAGTGAGCATATCTGCAATGTATTTAGGTCCTAGGCCATTTAGTAATTTATAAACGAGTAAAAGTACTTTAAAACCAATCCTAAATATAACTGGAAGCCAGTGTAAAGACCTGAGGACTGGTGTGATATGCTCAGATTTTCTGGTTCTAGTCAGAATTCTGGCAGCAGCGTTCTGGATGAGCTGCAGCTGTCTAATGGTCTTCTTGGGAAGGCCCGGTGAGGAGACCATTACAATAGTCCACCCTGCTGTTGATAAAGGCATGAACAAGTTTCTCCAAGTCTTGACTGGAAACAAAACATGTAATTCTTGCAATGTTTTTGAGATGATAGTATGCTGATTTAGTTACTGCTTTGACATGACTACGGAATCACACCAAGATTCCCGACTTGATTTTTAGTTTTATCGTAGATAAAATACTGACAAGAAAAGGACACTTAAAATAATGTGTCCAAAGTGTCCACCACAAAAGAAAAAAATCATCATGATGCTTGATGCATGGTGATAAACCATTTTTTAGTTGCGGGGATTGTTCAGTTAGTTGAACGTTTCATTTTAAGAGCATTTAAATTGAATTTTAAAAACACTTATTCAGACTTTAAAAATAAATTTAATATAGATAATGTTCACTGCAACTTTTTTTTTTTTTAATTGTTATTTCAGAGGATGATATTTTGAGGACATCAATGCTATTTCAAGAAAACAAACAGGATGCGCAAAATATTTGCATGAGATTATTACATGGTTTCGCTAGGATAAAATATTATTTTTTCTAAAGAAGATATGCAATCATCAATGGACATGAAATTGACCTTTTTTTTTGTTGCCATTTTCCACCAAAAATGTAAATTTATTTCAATTGATAGTTTTCACGTGACGTCACACCTTTATAGGAACGCCCACCTGGAGGGCAAAACGAAGCTTTGCTCCACTGACCGACAGTTATTTTTACACAGACTGCATTAAGTAGTAATATAGTAAAACACAGATATTAAAAAGCGACATTCAGTAAACACCTTATTGATGATGTATATTTTGGACAGGCAAGAAGATGAACCTAGAATATAAACACAATGTGCAAAGTTTCACATTAAATGGTTTCCCATAGAAAACAAATATAAGGAAAACACTGAACCATTAAGCGGATTGCGTTCATATTTCGGCCTCATCTGCTTGCCTACGTAAACTATGCATCATTAATATGGTGATTACTGAATTTGATCTTTAATATTACTGTTTTAAAGGGATAGTTCACCCAAAAATGAAAATGTGATGTTTATCTGCTTACCCCCAGGGCATCCAAGATGTAGGTGACTTTGTTTCTTCAGTAGAACACAAACGAAGATTTTTAACTCAAACCGTTGCAGTCTGTCAGTCATATAATGGAAGTGAATGGGAATCACGGCTTTGAGAGGCAAAAAATCATACACAAACAAAACCAAATTAAACCCTGCGGCTCGGGACGATACATTGATGTGTAGACACGAAACGATCGGTTTGTGCAAGAAACTGAACAGTATTTATATCGTTTTTTTTACCTCTGATTCACCGCAATGTCCAAACTGTTCTGAGCGCGTTCTCAACAGTCGGCGCATGGCGCGTCGTCTTCTTGCTTTACTGCAGATCGCAGACATATAAGTGCATTACCACCACCTATCTCTCAAATGGACCATTGACACTCTATCTACAATCAGAATTAGGAGCGTCACTGGTCCATTTTCATTTTTGGGTGAACTATCCCTTTAAATAAATTAAGGCACTTTAAGTGTTTTTACAATGTTTTGTCACACTGTTTACTGATTGAAATATTGCCGCGGGTGCTTACTATGGATTGTAAATGGCCAAAACTTGCATTTTGTTCAAATACCTTTGTTTTATTATTTTGAGAGGTGATCTAAATATTTGAGGCTGGGAAACAGATGGAAAATTGACAGGCTTGTGCTGCAGTACTATGGATGTTTTGCCCTCCTAGTCTTCGAGCCGGTCACGTGACTGAAAGCTATGAATAGGACAGATCAGAATTGACGGGATGCGAAGTGGAAGAGAGATGGGGGTGGGACTGGGAAAGGTTCTCGAGTCGGGATTTGAACTCAGGATGCCTGTTGCGCAACGACACTGTATGGCGGCGCGATGCCCACAAGGCTATCGGCGCTGACTGAAATGTACCTTTTAAATTTTAAACTGACTATACTCAGTATATTAAAGATATGTGGTACCAGGTCACCAATTTCCTATGCTATGCTAGTTTTTAAGCAAACCATAAAATGTTTTGCTCATTCTTCAGACAAACATCTTTTAAATTTAGAACAATATTTTGTCCATTTATTTATTTATTTGCCAAGTAGACACGTAAGATGACAATACTTGAGCAAGAGAGAGACAATTCAAATACAGCGTAGCATTATAGCAGTTGACGTGCTACTCTGCTATTTGCCAGAAAAATTCGATTGTTAGCGGAAAGCAACATTGTTTTGAAAACAACCACGCCCTTAAAAAATGTTAAAAAATGTATTCACATCTCTACTTTTGTACATTATGCCCCCAAAATGATTTTTCTTCTGCAAAATAATTTTTTTCTAAAGAATGCCGTGGTCAAAACAACATTAAACCCCATTGACTTTCATTGTATGGACAAAAACAATTGGTGAGTAAAGATGAGTAAATGGTGACAGAATTCCCTTTTTTTCTCTCTCTCTTTAACCAAGCACAGTATGCTTGCTGTCTGCACCCATTAGTACTGACCGCATCCACAACTAGCCCTACTGCTGCCCAGCACGCTTGTAAGGTGTGAGTGTTTACAGGACACTGCTGGTTGGTGTTGATTTTGCGGTTGGGGACTGTGTGTCTCGGTGTGAGGTGTTGATTAGGAGGGAGTGATCAGGTGGGAAACGCTCCATGAAGAGGTGCAGAGGTCGCTCATTATCGCTTGCTTAAATAACAAAGAAACCATTAGAGAGGAGTGTGAAATCTGCAGTTGTTTGCATTGATTAGTGGAGGGACAGGAGGGGAAAAGACTGTGTTAGACCAATCCATAAATGCTCTGACAGCCTCATGTGGGTCTCATCACACTCTTCTCACTGCTCAAAGCAAAAGCAGCTTGGCTGGTATTCTGTGGAAATGCCTGGGCGAGCGCCGGCTCAGCCACTGCACCACTTTGGTGGAAAAGGGACAATGAGAAGACAGTCGACTGATATGCAACTTTTGACGACCAATACAAAGCCGATATATATATATATATATATATATATATATATATATATATATATATATATATATATATATATATATATATATATATATATATATATCACACCATTCACAATTTAATGCTGCAGTCCATAACTTTTTTGTGTTCAAAATTTACCAAATGTATATAATAAGCGAATACATGATGAATCCATTTTCCAAACCGTGTTTTTGGCTTTTGCTGAATCACTACGTTACACTTATACGTTTTTATATTCTGACTATTTCAGACTGGTACTGGTGGAACCACTGCGGAGTAGCCCAGTACCTGCGTGATTCGTCATAGACATAAACAGAGAGAAGTAGCTTCGGCTACAATGTTCTTCCACAAGATGCATGCAGTTCTGTTTATTAACCGCTAGAGCGCCAAAAGTTACGGACTGCAGCTTTAAAGGTGATAAGTAACACACGCAGCAGTGAAATTTATATTTTTTGACATAATATTTATAACCCATTTTCCACTAAACACAAACACATTTGGTAAATATATTCATTCTGAGACTATTTTGACATCACACAAGGCACTAATTAATTCAATTACTTCGCCAAAATGGCTTTCTTGGAAAAAATCTGTCAGAATATCCATTAACATATTAGACTGATTTCCTCATTGATTTCCAAACTAGAAATCATGTGAAAATGAATCAATATGAAAAAAATGATATATGGTAACACATTATACAATTTAAAGACAGTAAATATCATGCTGCAAATGTTTAATATCTAAATTTAAAATAATTAGAAAATAAATTAATATGAAAAAGACTACTGATATTTATGATATTACACTATTTAAATTGCGGTGTTGCCGCAGTGCTATTTGTTTTACATAGTGCTGTCAAAATCGGCGTTAACGCAGGCGATTCATTTTTACAGTTTGACGGCATTAAAATATTTGCTTGTAGCGCACTCTTCAACTGCATGCACAAATGCAACGCTATGCTATGAAATGTATATAATTTTATATTAAAACACGAAAGAAACTACGATCATGCAATGTCGTAGTTATGTCATCAGTTAAGTCATTAAGTTACCAATAGTCCTGGAGCACCCCAGCACTGTCTCCCTCATCTGACACACCCGATTCAACTCGTCAACTCATTAGTAGAGACTTTAAGAACTGAAGTGGGACAGAAAAGTTGTGAGTTGTGAGAAAATACGATGCGTGTCAGATCCACGTCAAGTTCAGCAGCGGCAGCTCTTAAAGTAATAGCACCAAAAAAACCTAACCCAGCTGCTGTGATGTCTGTTAATCAAAGAACAAAGAACAAAAAATAAATAAATAAAAAATCAATAACTGTTGTAGCTTTAAAGGGGTCATATGATGCGATTTCAATTTTTCATTTCTCTTTGGAGTGTTGCAAGCTCTTGGTGCATAAAGAAGATCTGTAAAGTTGCAAAGACTAAAGTCTCAAATCCATAGAGACATATAAAAGTTAAGAGTCAACCACGCCTACCTAAAACGGCTCGTTCTAACACGCCCCCACATGTCTACGTCACGATGTGGGAAGATTTGCATAATGCCGCCCAAATGTTCACGCAAAGAAAGGCGGCGTAACTTTTATTCTTGCTGTAGTATTGTTGCCGCCGCCGCCATGTCGTGAAGGCGCTGTGTTTCGTTGTGAAAGCGAAACTACTTTGTTTGCAATTCGAGTAAATGTGTAAAAGGTATGGCACGATGCCATCCTTCTAGAACAATGTGCATATATGTTAAAGTTGTAACATAAATTATCAAGTTTAGTTATTCTTATTTCTTTATTGCAAAATGCTAAAACTCGCACCGTTTTGGAGAGAAATGGCCTCTCATTGTAACCCATATCATGGTGTGTGATGCTGAACTATGAGTTTCTAATGGTGTTTGTATTTGCACTGCTCTAAACATTAATATTTTATGTGCAACAACAGCATGCTGTCTCAGTGGCCTTACACATGATTTTAAATCTATTTTTTCAAACTTTATGATTTAAATGGGGATGATTGTACTAAGAATAACTTTCATCTTTTCTTCAACTGAATACTGTTTCCGTGCTGTTTTGATGTATGATGTTTTAAAGAGTTGGCAGTCAAAATTAAAACTGCTGGATGATAGATATTCTTCATTCTTTATGACAAACAAGATAATGTGAATTACAGAATGTACAACGTTTTTAAAATGTATAAATTGCGGTGTACAGCGTTTATTATGAATCCACAGCTCAGTACTTAATACTCAATACTTATGAGTACTTTTAAACAGGCTACTCTTTTACTCTTACTCAAGTAGTTTTTTGGACAAGTACTTTTACTCTACTCGCACTACATTTTTTGGAAGGTAATGGTACTTTTACTTGAGTATATGTTTTCAGTACTCTTTCCACCACTGCATTTAATATAATGGGTTTATGTGAAGATTGCTTGAAATTCCCTTAAATTAAATTAAGTTATTTTTCTAATAAATGTTAAAATTGATAGTTCTCAATTATACTGTAATGTTGAATGGCTACAGTTAATGGTTAAACTTTAGAGAAAAAAATCTATTTCATAGAGACATCAGTAGTACTGGTATCAGTGATACTCGCATTCAGTCTTAAAAAAACAACTAAACTAATATTAATCGATTAATCACGATTAATCACAATTTCAGGAAAAATGTGCAATTAATTAGTTATTTTTAATCGATTGACAGCACTAGTTTGACATAATATTTACTAAATTAGAAATCATTTGAAAACATGTATCAATATGAATTTTTAAAAAACGATTTAGTTAAAATGTGTGACACTATTCAATTCAAAGACAGAAAATAACATGTTGCATTGAAATTTACGTTTATTTTACATATTTACTAAATTAGAAATAATTTGAAAATGGAAAAAAATTATATGAACTTGATAAAAAAAATCTAGCAAGTCTGTGTGTACAGCAAATGATATGTTCTCTTATTTTACATACAGTAAACTCTGAATATGACACAGTGCATACATCAGAGGATCTAAAAGTTGGACTCCAAAAGTTTGCAAAGTATGTGGCATTAAATATTTCTGAGATATTCAACAACTTTTTAATGGATAAAAAGCATTTTTTCTGAATGCAGACAGCACATGAGTAAGTATTGTAGCGCTTACCTTTGTATTATTATTCATATAAAAGTTATTTTATTATAATTGTTTTTCAAATTTAGTTTTCTTTCTTTGTTTAACAGTTCTGTCTAATAATTTATAAGATAGTAAACAGTTAAACAAAGACAATAAACTAAATAACAATAAACTAAATAAAATGGAGAATGAGAGCTCAGGTGCTAGTGTTCTCAGCATTGCCAAAATAAAAAAAAGTCTTGCTTTTGAAACTTGTTGGGCAAAAATAAAAACGTAGCAGCTGCTACAATATATAAAAAAAAAAGCCAAATATTAGCCGATAAATAACAGCATTGGTGATCCACTGGTCAACCACTAATCTCTGCTGCTGAGCAGTGGCTACTCGCCTCAGAGGGACAGTGAGAGGTAAAATCCTCCAGCTATGTGCACTTCTAACCCTCTGGGAAAGAATTTGGGGTGCCAGTGACAAGCACAACACAGACCCCTCACAACGACCAGCCGAATGCCACGGAGCTTAAAGAGAACAAATATTGGCAGAAGAGATGGCTAGGGGTGGAGGGGAGGGTGGTGGTTTTAAAGACAGTTCAGAACCGTAAATGAGGGCTTCCCATGGAGAAGGTCATGTCACGATAACAGCTTCACAAGCCAAATTCTGACAAATTCTGTTTCTAGATGTCTTCTTTTTGGTTGTTTTGCTACATTTACATTTAGTCATTTAGCAGACACTTTTATCTAAAGCGACTTACAAATGAGGACAATAGAAGCAATCAAAATCAACAAAAGGGCAACGATATGCAAGTGCTATAACAAGTCTCAGTTGGCTTAACGCAGTACACGTAGCAAGTTTTTTTTTATATATATAATAAAAAGAAAACAGAATAGAAAAAGAATAGAGCAAGTTAGTGTTAGAGATCTTTTTGCTTTTGTTAATTGTATAATAAATAAAAAGAAAACAAATAAATAGAATACAAAAAGACTAGAGCAGCTAGTGTTAGTTTTTTTTTTTTTTAAGAAAACATGCAGTTAGTAAATGAACAGAGTGCAAGTCTAAAAGGGGAATGTTTTTTTTAAAGAATAGAATTAGAATAGAGAGTGCTAGAGTTAGAGGGTCAAATAAAGATGGAAGAGATGTGTTTTTAGCCGATACTTGAAGATGGCTAAGGACTCAGCTGCTGGGATTGAGTTGGGCAGGTCATTCCACCAGGAGGGAACATTTCATTTAAAAGTCTGTGAAAGTGATTTTGTGCCTCTTTGGGATGGCACAATAAAGCGACGTTCACTTGCAGAACGCAAGCTTCTAAAGGGCACATAAGTCTGAAGTAATGAATTTAGATAAAGGGGTGCAGAGCCAGTGGTGGTTTTGTAGGCAAACATTAATGTCTTGAATTTTAAGCGAGCAGCAATTGGTAGCCAGTGGAAATTGATAAACAGAGGTGTGACGTGCATTCTTTTTGGCTCATTAAAAATTAATTTTGCTGCCGCGTTTTGGATTAATTGTAAAGGTTTGATAGAACTGGCTTGAAGACCTGCCAAGAGAGCATTGAACTAGTCCAGCCTGGACAGAACAAAAGCTTGAACAAAGAGTTGTGAAGCATGTTCTGAAAGAAAGGGCCTGATCTTCTTGATGTTTAATAAAGCAAATCTGCAGTACCGGACAGTTTTAGTAATGTGGTCTGAGAAAGTCAGCTGATCATCAATCATAACTCCAAGGTTTCTGGCTGTTTTTGAAGGAGTTATGGTTGATGTGCCTAACTGAATGGTGAAATTGTGATGAAACAATGGGTTTGATGGAACTACAAGCAGTTCTGTCTTGGCAAGGTTCAGTTGAAGGTCATGGTCCTTCATCCAGCAAGAAATGTCAGTTAGACAAGCTGAGCAGCTATCGTCGGATTATCAGGATGGAATGAAAGGTAAGAGTTGAGAGTCATCAGCATAACAGTGATATGAAAAGCAATGTTTCTGAATGACAGAACCTAGTGATGCCATGTAGACAGAGAAAAGAAGTGGTCCAAGAACTGAGCCCTGAGGCACACCAGTTGTTAGATGTTGCGACTTGAACACCTCACCTTCCCAAGATACCTTGAAGGACCCATCTCAGAGGTAAGACTCAAACCATTGGAGTGCGATTACTGAGATGGCCTTTGCCAATAGGGTTGACAGGAGGATCTGGTATTTAACCGTGTCAAAAGCAGCGGACAGATCCAGCAAGATAAGTATTGAAGATTTGTGTATTTGCTAACAAGATTCTACATCCAAAGTTGATTTTCGATTAATATTTGCATTTTGTTCTGAACAAGAATAAGCACACTGGATGAATGAGAATGAAAATTGTTGAATGTCTTCTATCTGTAGATTCATGGGTGTTGTGGATTCTGCTTACCTGCGATGGAGTGACTCGGAGAACTTCAAGCTGGCGTAAATAAACTCCTTCACTTGAGAGTAGATTTGAGGCACTGACTGGGACATGGGCAGCTTCTTTGGAAATTGTTGCTGATTAATAAACAAGAAAGACAATAAAAGGTGATTCATGTCCAGTCGATAAGAACAGACATTCACAACCCATTTTCCAAGAAATACTTGCACTTTCTTTTGTGTTCACTTGTGAATCACACTGGTATATATATATATTTTTCAATACAAGGTACGAATTATCTCAAATAATTGGCCAAAATGGCTTTCTTGGAAAGAATCTTTTAGAATATCCATCAGCATATTAGTTTGATTTCTGAATCACTGGATTATTGGCTGCTGAAAATTCAGCATTGCCATCACAGAAATATATTACATTTTAAAATATATTAAAACAGAAATCAGTTTGTTTAAATTGTCAAATGTTTTATAAGAGACTTCTTTCATACATTAACAATAAAGAAAAATAACAACAAAAATCTTATTTCAACCTTTTCTATCTCTGCATCATGGAAGGGGAAGCGACTGATCACGGCCTTATACTCCTCTTCATTTTCCACTGGAATGGGGCTGTAGTTGTCCTGCTCAAAAATATCCCTGTTTCAGCAGAGGAAACACAGATGTCACTGTATAACGCAGAATCTACCCATATCAATTCACTAACACCAGAAACAATGCAGTTGTAGTTCAGCTCACCTGAACACCAGGGCCCATTTTTTGAGCAATGTTTCGTTGTACTGATCTCTAACCTCAAACAAAAGGTCAAAAAGTCTGTTGACAGGGAAGCCATAACCCTACAAAACCAAGGCAATTACAGAATCAGAATGAGCTTTGCCAGGTATGTTTACACACACAAGGAATTTGTTTTAGTGACAGAAGCTCCACAGTGCAAAAGAATGACAGTGACAAGACAAGACACACTAAAAAGAATATTATACAAATATACAAAATAGACAATGTACAAAATAGCAAAAACACAATATACAAAGTAGACAATTTTGTATGTACAGGTATGTTATGTGCATAATGTAAATGTAAATAAGTATGTGTTAAATAAATGTATGATAGTGTTGTGTGTTCCACGGTTTATTGTCAAGTGTTCGTGAGATGTAAGTGTTCAGTGAGTAAGCAGCAGAAATTATACAGAAATTATAGTTCAAGTTTATAAAATGTACAGCATATAGATATCTTGACATTAATGTTTGATATAAATATTAATAAAATCTAAGTGTAATTCAAGTGAAATTAACAGATATACTTTAAACAAAAAGTTGGAGAATACCTGTAAAGTGTCTGCAAATATAACTATTAGGTTCTTCAGTTCTAGGACCAGGTCGGGATCATTGCAGTAGGACTAGTGGGTTAAAAAAAAACAATAAGAATGATAAGAATGACAACAAAACAGTGCATCTTCAAAATAGCAGTCTTTACAAATGTGTTTAGAACATAACGCATCTACGGGTGAATCTTTTAAAGAAATGTGCAGGTCATATTTCACTCCAAAATAAAAAGAAATAAAATTAGCAAAACGATTTTAGAAGTGAAGCCAATTTATCATGATAACAAATGACAACAAATAAAATCACTCTTATATATTATCATCATAATTTACAATAAAGAAATATTAGATATAGGCCTATATATTTTTAGATTTATTAGATAGATATATTTTTACTTTTCTTTTAAAGATAACTTGAGAACTGGATGAAGCTTGTACTTAATTAAATGTATTATTGCAAAATATATTTTCTTTCATTCTTTTAATTTTGGTTTGAAATATGAGCCAGACATTCTTTCATTCGATTCACCCCGAAAACTGCACAATAAAACCTTGTGTTATCAATCCATTCAAACAGAGGATCCAAGACCCAACGAATCACATTTCTGCAGACCAGATTAGTTTAGGTTCAGCTTTTCCCTCTAAAACCCCTTTCACACTGCACGTTGGTCCCGGAAAATTGCCGGAGTGCCTTCTGTGTGAACGCAAACACGGTTGGGGACCTAGTAACATTGCCGGGTTCAATCCCGGAATGAGCTCTGTGTGAACAAAAGCCAGAATCAATGCAGTAAAGGGTGTCGTAGTGATGGCGCACGTTATCGTGTGACTCTTTTACCAGGTGTTTTGAAGGAAGATCAATGTTCACGACGAAAAATATGTGCAAACTGTAATGAAGCAGAGATCAGGTAGCTCCTCGCTATCTGCGCTGAAGCTGTGATCGTTCACCAGCTAGTGAACCGGAACGCGTCACATTACACGTCACATCACAACGTCACGTGTCTTTACGGGATCTATACAGGATGTGCGTGAATGCACACACAGATTCCGGAAAATCACTGGCAGTGTGAATGAACCACAATTAAACGATCCCGGGACAAATCACGGGACACATTATCCGTGTATTTTCCGGAATTTCTGTGTGAAAGAGGCTTAAATGGGTAACTCTCAGCCAGTCACTCATTGATCAAATACACTTGTGTCTTAATGAGTCTTTAGGTTACATTAGCATCTAAATGAGGCCATCCAGCCCTCCCCAGCTGCTGATGGAGGAGGCCTGTCCGTGAGCTTAAATGGGAGAGAGCAGTGATTGACCCAGGCAGGGGAGTGATGGCTGACAGGATTAGTCAGTGTCTGAGCACACAGGCCTGCCCACCCACCGCCGTATGAAACCCCACGGCACCGTGCGGCACCGCTTCGATCGCTGAGCATCTATGATGTGACAAGTGTCCAAACTCAAACACACTTCATTACATCATTAAAAAAACAAACAAACAAAAAAACAAAGCTATTTGAGACTTCTATAACAAGAACAGATGCCAAGTTAAAGATGTTCATGTTGATGAACTTTTGTTATTACCCTCTTTTAATACACACTATTTACTTTATTAGGTCATTAAAACCATAAAGAGTACTATAACCACTATAA
>NW_015505351.1:1266999-1275023 GCF_001515645.1 Sinocyclocheilus grahami
TATATATATATATATATATATATATATATATATATATATATATATTAGTGCTGTCAAATGTTTAATTGCGATTAATCGCAAAAAGTTTTTACTTTTTATCCAAAATAAAATTTTGTTTACATTATATGTGTACTACGTATATTTATGTATATATAAATACACACACATGCATGCATATATTTATGAAAATAGCACATAAATACATCGCATCCAAAATAAAGGTTTTTGTTTATATAATATATGTATGTGTACTGTCTTTATTTATTATGTATATATAAATACACACACATACAGTATTTATTTTGAAAATATTTACATGTACGTATATACATTTATATTCTTATATTTTATATTATACATATATTTATTAAATAAGCATATTTTTCTTAAATATATACATGCGTTTGTATCTATACATAATAAATATACACAGCACACACACATATATACATATATTATGTAAACAAAAACTCATTTTGAATGCGATTGCGATTAATCGTTTACACACATATATATATATATATATATATATATATAGAAAGTTGAGCTGGAATGGTAAAAGAAACATGTTGCGCCCCAGGTTTTGGCAACTTAATGCAGTTCTCAATCAATAATCGATGAGTGTTTAATTAGTTAATGATTTACGATTAACTGCAGATGTGAGTTACGTTATGAGAAACCGCTATCAACATTAACATAAGGCTGGCAGCAGCTTTAGCCTCCACAAAGATCTCCAGAGCATTTAACTATGAGCCAGACAAGTCTCTTCCAGGTTGGTGGTGTTTGATAGTGTGGGTGGTTGTACAGGAGCTGCAGATTTGATTTATAGCCCCTTGCACTAGTGTGATTCTCTTGTTAAACATTTAGATAGGGCGCAGTGGCCTGCCTCTCAGACGCTGGGAGTGAGTGCGTAAATCACACGGTTAAATAAGCACTGGTCAGGCTCCAACACACGCCGTCACTCCACACTTCAGGACGTGATGTACTTCATTGACAAGCATTTGGACGAGAACACAAACACACACACGTGGATATATGACCCCTAAAACAAAACAAAGAACGTACAATATTTTCATAGGATACTATTTAAATTTCATTACTTTAAATTATTTATAAGGTTATGCGTGATGTAATTATTAAATAATGAAATTATTTAAAAATATCATTATTTTAAATTATATATCTATAATTAATATGTATTATATTCATAATTTATATAATTCATATTTAGGTGTATTATTTATTTACTTTTTATTTAACTAACATAATTACACAAAATCTAATTAAACTGGAACTTGTTTAACATAAGCAAATGAACAAGGAAGATAATGATTATTACAAGTTAAAATCACAGTAGCATTCTTTAAAAATGATCAAATATAACATGATAACTACAATATTATAGTGGTTGCATCAAGAAAACAAATATATTCAAGCAATTCCTCATGATACACACATCATATTCTCATATAACATCATATGTCATTTTTTGGTTGGTTTAATAAAAAAAACGAAAACAAGAAAATAGCTTTTGTGAGTGCATAATTGCAGCCTGAAAGCTGTTACACACTTTAATTATTACTAAGATTTTAAAAACCTTTTTATAGAGATTTCTGGTGTCCGGTATGAAATCTTGGAATTAATCAATTTAAATGACTATAAAAATGACAACAATGACAAAAAAAAAAAGAAAAAAAAAGTTTGCTTTCACATTGTAAAGTTTATTTTATTTTTTAAATGTAAGATTACTGGAGCACATTTTACAAGAAAATACTACTTCAGTCTTTCTACTTCAAAATTCCATGTTTAATATGCTCCTTGCCGTTTCTCTGCAATTATTTGTGAAACTGACTAGAATTTCTGCATGAAAATTGTTTCAAAGTAAATCCTACACCAATTTTTTTTTCAGCGCAGGTAGCTCAGGAGCTAAGAGGGCTTTATTCAGTGAAGTTTATTTTCAAAACAAGGCATTTGGAATGATAATTGGAAGCATTTTCTGGTGAGCCCTCTCAGTGGCGATCCATTCAATCTGATCTAATGGAGAGGTCAGTTGGGCCTAATGAGGACAGATTGCAACAATAACAGCAGATTAACTGTGAATATTCTAAACTGCTGGGGCTGAGAGTGTGTTTGGAGGGTCAGTCAGTTGTAAATCAGTGAGGGATTATGCAAATACCCTGCGGCTGAAGCTCACAGCCTGAGTCCTGCGGCCCGAACAAAGGGGTCAAGCCTGCTCTCTCCCACTGCTAGCTAACTTTCAATCACAAAAAAGAGACTTGGGCCAGAACACAGCAGAGAGAGAAAGAGAGGGGGATGTCAAATCTTTGCATGAGACTCCTTAGTGCATCCCCCGCAGTGCTCGGGCTTGATTGGGACAAGTGTGTGTGCAGGACTCACGGAGTGTGTGCGGAGCACTGCGATGATCTTGGACAGGGCCATGTTCCACAGTTCGTCTGTGAAGGCTCTAGTCACCAGGCCTTGTGTGGCATGTAGTATGTGATCCTCCACCACAAAGAACCTGCAAAGCATGATGGGAGTTGGCATTACTTTACCAAACTACACAAAGAACTTCACAAATAAATCCAGATTTAACTTACCCGACAATCTGATTAAAGTACTTCCTGTAGCCCTCCACTGTCTCGTGCTGAAGTAAAACACACTCAATTACAAAAAATACATTAAAACAAATCAAACTGTTGGGATTGTACAAAGAGCAACGAATACTAACCATGTTAGACTGAGGCTGCAGTACTAGTCTTGCTTGTTTTTTTCTTTGCTTCCTATAGTAATTTTCAAACGTCTCCCTGTCTCCCTATAAAGAAATAGAATGTGGCATTAAAGTGTTTAAAAACAAATTAATATCCATTTAATTTAATTCATACAAGAGCATTCAACTTGCATGGCATGCAATTGTTCAGGTTAAGGCACACAAGACACGGAATGTTTTCTAATGCAAACCAGTCAGCTGTACCATCACTGATTGACTTTAGCAATTCATTTTTAATTTCACTCGTTAAGTTGAGCAACACCCTAGCAACCACCCACAGTAGCCTAGCAACCGCATAGCAACACCTTAGCAACCACACCGGGTACCCTAGCAACCACATACGTAGCAACCACCCCGGGTACCCTAGTAACCGCATAGCAACACCCTAACAAAACTTTTTAAACTTTTTCAAACTTTCTGGTCAGGCTTTCTCAAGCTAAGTTCAAAGTTTGTCTTGACTAACTTTTTAATCTAGTTGTTGTTGTTGTTGTTTAACGACACTTTCTGTTAAGCTCGTTTATGGTGTCTCGTGAATTTTGTTTCAAGGGATTCATACTCCAGGTCTCCGCATCGCAAGTGCAATGCTGTATCAGGTGGGCTACCAAGCAAGTTTACTAAACCCGAAAAGCCATACATATGAAGCAGGTTATGCAATGCGAATATCAAAAATGTACACATCAATCCCTATAGTAACAGTATTTTGAGGTCATAATATAGTATTGTGCAAGGAACTGTGTGGAAGCTTTTATTTATTCAATTATTTGCCTCATTATTGTAATTTGTGTAAAAAGGAATAAAAGTGGTTGTCGTTTTGCTGCATCTAATGTTCATTTCAGCTGGAAGCTGGAGTGAAATGTATGTATAGGTACGTTTATATGCGGTTTGACTGAAATTTAGGCAAAGTGTATTTCCAAAGAACTGGAAACATACAACCTCTCTGAATGCAAAGCACCTGCGCCCCCTCTCTCTTCTCGGTGTGGCTGAAGAGTGGCCCTCGGCCCTTGCCAGCACCTGTGAGCTCTCGGGTAGCACAGCGGTCAAAAGCGCTTGTGTTCTCATTAACTGAACCATTGAGGGGAAAGCACTCGACTCATCCTACGGCCAGTGAATGCACCGCAGTTTGTGCACAATCTGAATGCCGAAGCGAAATAACTTTTTCACTGCTTTGTTTTTACGGCAAAAAGGGGGTTACTGCTCGGTCAGTCCGATTAGATGCTGCAGTCTGACCCCTTTTGTTGGCGTGTTGAAGGACTCGGGATTAGTTCTGACCAGATGAGCGATGGCACCGAGCGCTAACAAACTCAATCTCACCTCTCCACAGTTTGCGTTTGGTTTAAAGCAAAAATAATATTGATGGCACGACAGTCAAAACTCTGGAAATCCCTTTGCTTATATAAGCCATTAATGTTCGAGGAGCCACTTTGAGAGAAAAGCCTTTCAATGAAAACGCACCGTCAACTCAGAGGCTGGAGGCCTATTAGAAACAGATCAACAGGAATGTTTCTCAATAAAACACATATTGAGTTCTACTGCAGAACCCAAACAGACTTTCATAACATGTTATGGAGACAGGCTGTTGATATATTGGTTGTTCACTGTGTGCACGGCACATTTGTAGTAAAAGAGATGCTGGGAATTACCAAAACAGTGTAGATGTGAAGACATCGGTAGACTGGCGAAAAATCCACCAGATCCTGCACCGTCAAGACCTTCAAAAGAAAACCGACAAAGTTAAAGAAACATTTCCTGACCCAAGTGCCTTTACTGGCAATGGATTAAACAGTGAAGCTTCAACTATATTTATGATGTTTTCAGAAGAGATCTTTGAATTGAACAACATATAAAGATTCAACAAAATATCCCTTCAAAACATTTTTAAGGCATATAAATATATTATTGTTTTATTATATGTCATACAAGAAAAATTATTCGAATTTGTATATATTGTGGTATAAGCATAATCAATTAATAAGCAATTAATCAAATACTGTTATAATAAGCAAATAAGTACTTTTTAAATTCTCTCTCTCTCTCTCTCTCTATATATATATATAAACACATTACTTTCATTACAGTAATGGTAATCATCATAGTATAAATATAATAAGATAATATAAATAACTATCAATAATTAAATCAATTATAATAATATATTCTATATTATAAAATACAATACAATAACTAATAATATCATATTTTAAGTATTAAGCAAATGAGCATTATTAAAAGTCTAATTCAAGTATTTATGCATCATAGGATTTGTTGTACTGCCTTTACACGGTTTTACCACATTTTTATGCTGGTTTTAATTGTATTTTTACTAGTGCTGGGCAACGATTCAAATGTTTACTTGCGATTAATCGCATGATTTTCTGCGATTAATCACATTGTTATGCACAAACTTCAATAATGCATTCAAAAGTAGTGTATTGTGCACTTTTTTCATTTAAAAGTACTGCTACATGAACAAAAGTGCAATAGCATTTGGTTTGCAAACACTTTAAACAAATAAGGTGCTTTTTATAGCTGTATTCCTTTTACATAGTAGCAGTTAAAATATTTCTTGGAAATCTCAACTTATAACATTAATATAATCAAATTAAATATAAAACCAAAGCTATTCGCCACTGCCAGGGCATTAACGTTTTTATAGAATATATTTTATAGCTTGTTATAGAAAAATAACTTATGCACAGTCCAGAGCCTCGACCATAACCGGCACCTTCCGAGTAGAGACCTGCACAGTCGCGGGACCCTTGATGGGCGAGTGCGGGTGCAGGCGGGTAGAGACTCGTGTGCGGGATGCGGGAGAATAAGGGTGTACTCACACTAGGCAATCTTAACAGTGCCCGAGCGCGTTTGACCTCCAAAGCCTGGTTTGTTTGACTAGTGTGATCGCTCCATGCCGCGCTTGGGAGCGGTTCGTTTAGCCGTCCCTGGCTCGGGTTGGAAGAGGTGGACCAGAGCGCGGTCCAGTAGAGCTCATGCGCGGCACGCATATAATGAGAGCGCTAACCACACCGGAGCGCCGAACTTCTGATACGTGCAGCATGATTGCATGTACATTTCTTAGCGGCAAAAGTGATAGATCTGTAAAGCAATATATTGTGAGAGGGCCATGTGTTACCGCGTCCCAAACGACTCAAAATAATAATAAACCACAAAGTTAGCAAAACGATGCACTCCACTGTGCTGAGCGAGCTATTGGAAATGTCCCACTTATGAAGTTGTGACTACGAGCACGTTGCATTCTTTTCTGTTAAAAATAACAGCTAACAGTGGTTTGTGAATGTTGATGCTTAGCCTAAATAATTTGATCGGGAGCGTTCATGTGAGCGATACTACAGTCTTAGGCCCACCCCAAATGCTCTCATTGATTGAGATGTGTGATGACGCCCATCCCAAGCCAGCACTGATCAACATCCCACCCCTCCTGTGACCCATGTTTTGTCAGTATGTGAATTCAGAGCCAGTGAGTAACGGGCTTTCAAAATAATAATAATAATAATAATTAAAAAAAACTGCGTTAATGCGCGATAAAACAATTGTTGGCGCTAACGTGATAACACGTTAACTTGCCCAGCCCTAATTTTTACTTTCTACTGTAATTAATTAAATATTCATTAAATATTATTAACAAGCATCAGAGGAAAATGTTTGCATTTATAAAAAAATATATATATAATGATTCTAAATGAATTTTCTTTGTCAAATATAATTTCAGGATGAAATCGGGAAGTTTTCGAGAAGACCTGAATGTTAATGCCATTCATAAAGCAGGGCTAAAGTATGGTGCTTCATGTTTATTTTGGGCTCGATGATGCTAAATATTCTCAGAATGTACCTCCTCATCCATCTCCTCGTCATCCGCTGCCTCTGTGCTCAGGCCGTTGTGATGGAGGGGTGTTCGGCCATTCAGACCATACAGAGGTTTGGCACAGCTCAGAGTCACCTGCTTCTGCACTGCACTGTTAAACGTACGGTGCTGCTGAGCCTGAGAGAACAAGGTGATGAAGAGGAGATCAACAATAACGTCAACAGCCTCTCACTGCAACTTTAGTTTTCTATATACGAGTGCAAAAATGTTTAGTACCCATTATCTACATTTCAAAACCAGGTGTCTACATAGAATATTTTAAAGCATCAGGGTTTTGCTCAGGCTGTTCCACAAGGTAGGCAGCATTAACATGCAAACAGCAAGCTCTGAAACCAATGATCAACGAATCTATTCTCCAATGCACTTTGTATGATATGTAGACACCTATGTACAGCCCTCCAAATCAGTCACTTATAAGAATCCGTCTCAGTTAGGAAGCAACCATAGACTAGATTTTGAAAGTTTTAAGAGGAGAATTAACGCAAGCGTTTTTATCAAATTAAAAGCTTGACATTTCTACAAATACATGCCCTGTTCACTTCTGTTGCAAGTGCCTCATTGTAACTTTTTTTTAAAGAAAACAAAAGGCGAGTCAATTTTCTGTTGACATAAATGTTTGTAGCTTAACTTACTGAACTCAGAATGTTACTATAACTGTCAGAGTTTTTGGTGTTTATGGTTGATAAGCAGTGTTGCAACTGTGTGGTCACGGGTGGTTGTTTATCAGCATTGAATAACTATACTACCACAACGAACACAGAAGTTTATTAATGGCTTGTGTTCCTGTGCTCTTCATACCCAATTCATTATATATTTTGCTTGTATGAATTAGAGGAGAATTTTATTTTTTGGAAAAAAATTTTTTTAAATAAAATTTAGATTTTTTTTCCATGTGGAAGGCCAAAGTGGCGCCCTTCCCAGCGAGTGCTACATGTGAACTGTGAAAGAATCCCTGTCTGATTAAACCATGTCCCAGTCTAGTCATTAGCGCGCAGTGGCGACACACAGATTAATGGAAAAACACATTGCACTAATTGCCTCAATTTGGAGGAGGCCTGTCATGGGCCTGCTGGTACAGGGCAGTGCTGTGAAGAAGGGCACACACAAGGTCAATTGTCTTTGCGTTTGAATAGTTTATTTATTCATGATGTGTTATTACTGACTAAGTAGACATTAATGGACAAAGAAGGGTCATTATTTTCAAGTTCAATGTGACCTTACACCCATCCCGTCATTCTAGGAGATGACCGAACACTTCTTTATAAAAGAGGTTTAAGTGCATTTTTAGATTAATTCTAATAGTTAAATTATTTTATATTTATATATATATATATATATATATATATATATATATATATATATATATATATATATATATAT
>NW_015505351.1:1275306-1277510 GCF_001515645.1 Sinocyclocheilus grahami
ATTAGTGATGTCAACCGATTAATCGCGATTAATCACATCACATAAGAAACATGTTATGTTTAAACATTTACAATTTTTATATATAATATTAATTATATTAATATAAATATATACATGGACATATTTTCAAAATATATACTGTATGTGTGTGTATTTCTATATACATAAAAAATATACACAGGGTGTATATTATATTATTTTGGATGCGATTAATCGTGATTAATCGTTTGACAGCACTAATATTAGTGTACACACTCTTATATATTTTTAACCTATAACAAATGTTCTTTTTACAATTTTCAATTACATACATACATACATACATACATATAAAGTAGGTAGTTTTTAATGATAAAAAATTCAAATGTCTATTTATTTTATTAAAGAATTTTTAAAAAGAGTTGCCAATTATATTATATAATATTCTGCTGTTTTGGGTGCAACCCTCTTATTGCATGACTTTCACCCACTTAAAAAAAAATCTTTCAAATTGTGACTTCATTTGGACCCATTCTACAGCAAACCGTAAATAGTCTCTTAATTTTTCTCAAATTTTACACTAACTGTGGTGTTGTTGACTACACTGACCAAGCTCACATATTCAATTATTATCATACTGTAGTTAAGACAGATTGTATAAAGATGTCCTTTTGTTATTTCTCAGACCAAAAGGCTGCACATTACTTTGTGAAATTGAAAATGTCAAACAATACACTAACTTGACATTTTAAAACAAATCCTAAATCAAATAAATAAATACAAATAAAATAAATTTCTCCATGCAAGAGGCATTCTTCAGATTTTGGTAGCCCAAAAATTATTTTAACTAGCCCGAATAAAAGATATTGTATTTTTTCTTCAAATAACAAGTCAAGAGAGTAGGGGTGCAACGGATCACAAATCTCACGGTTCGGATTATATTACATTATCATATCACATTTTGAGTCACAGATCGGATAATTTTTCAGATGAGCAAAAAAAATATGGTTCTTTATTATTTAAGTAACACTTATTATTTAAATAACAATTTACTACTTCGATACCACAGCAAAAACTAGTAGCATATAGGGATGTAACGATTCACTCAACTCACGATGTGATATGATTCACGATACTGATTTCACAATACAATTTTCTCACAATTTCTTTTTTAATAAAATTAGATTTAAGACAGATTGTAAAAAGATGTCCTTTTGTTATTTCTCAGACCAAAAGGCTGCACATTACTTTGTGAAATTGAAAATGTCAAACAATACACTAACTTGACATTTTAAAACAAATCCTAAATCAAATAAATAAATACAAATAAAATAAATTTCTCCATGCAAGTAAACTAAGGTTTTGCCTGTGTATTTTAATCACGATTCAAACAAAAATGCTGCATACATGTTATTTAGATTGTACAATTTTTTAATTTGAAACAAAAACAAAATGGTCTGACTTTGCTTTGTGATACTACATAAAAAATCTGAATGAAACAAAAACAGCAGACGGGCTGAATGAGATGCAAATGTCACTCTCTGACAGCAGGTGGCGCTTAAACAGCAGGTATATTTATAGGTCTCTGCCCCTTTAAAGGAGTCATCGAATGCTCATTTTGCACAACTTGATATGATTCTTTAGGGTCTTAATTAAAAGTCTATAACATACATTGGTTAAAATTTCTCAATGTTAGTGTAAAAAACACATTTTTAAACCTGTCAAAATCAGCTCTGTTTTTATCAAGCCATTATAGTCCATGTTGCTTTAAATGTTAATGAGCTCTGCTGGCCCCGCCCCTCTCTTCCCAGCTGCTCTCAGTGAGACTGTTTACTTTAGCCGCATTCATCGTGAAACTTGCTCATTAGCAAATTATTAGGAAAGGCCATTTGCAAAGATTCATAAAAAACCCTTATACTCACTTCTTCTGTAGATGAGGCTGGATCACGAATGTTTCGAGCGAACATAGATGCATTTAGGCTGATGGGGAGTGGCGCATTCACTTTAAAGCGAAAGTAACGTTAATCCTCAGATGTCAGGAGTAAATGACGATTGCTATATTCATTATTACATCCAACAATAAAGCTCCTCAATCGCTTAATCGGAGACATCTTGTCTTTCCCTGCACCAGAGTCAACACAATGGCGGACTGATGACAGCTCACTCAGGGTGGGTCTAAGGTAAGACACCAGTCCAGTCTGTGCTGAAACACTACTGTCAATCAA
>NW_015505351.1:1277912-1288187 GCF_001515645.1 Sinocyclocheilus grahami
ATTTGCAAAGATTCATAAAAAACCCTTATACTCACTTCTTCTGTAGATGAGGCTGGATCACGAATGTTTCGAGCGAACATAGATGCATTTAGGCTGATGGGGAGTGGCGCATTCACTTTAAAGCGAAAGTAACGTTAATCCTCAGATGTCAGGAGTAAATGACGATTGCTATATTCATTATTACATCCAACAATAAAGCACCTCAATCGCTTAATCGGAGACATCTTGTCTTTCCCTGCACCAGAGTCAACACAATGGCGGACGGATGACAGCTCACTCAGGGCGGGTCTAAGGTAAGACACCAGTCCAGTCTGTGCTGAAACACTACTGTCAATCAACTATCGTGGGAGGGGCCTGTACAGAACTACGTCATTCTGACAGGAATCTCAGAACAGCCTGATTTGAGAGAGGGGATTTTAAAATAGGGATTTAAAAAAAAAAAACACTGGATGGATTTTTATAATTATAGGATGGATGTGTACACACACTTCCAACATCCATTAATGTTCAAACAACTTGAAAAGTGAATTTTGCATCCGATGACCCCTTTAAGACCGAATGCACGGATCCAATATAATGATGCACGTGCGATTTCTTTCTCCACTGTTTACGTTCATTTAAGACATGAAAATACTTGCCGAGATAGTTATTTTGAGATAATTTTGCGTGCATGTGTCCGTTCAAGCGAAAGAGGAATCAATTCTGTGTTCGTGCTCTGCCTGAAACGGCGCTCTGTATGTGCGCGCTTTGAGCGTGAATTCTTCATGCGCTTGAATGGTTTAAAACGCTTGAATGTTTAAATTGGTAAGACTTAGAAACACGTGTAAATGATCAACTATAATCCGTTTCACCTTTACAAGTGAGTGAACAACGTGAATCAAGGAAGGGATTTTTATATCACTGTTTAAGGTAGCCCGTCGGGGCAGGGCAGTGATACGTTTCGGTAGCCCGACTGGAAAACACAATAGCCCCGGGACGTCGGGCTAGCGATTTTGCGAGCCCTGATATACATGATGATGAGAATATTTTTTCTTTAATTTATGGAAAAGTTAGGCTTGTCGATAACTAAAAATGAACCTTTCTCCTAAACATACTGACACCATTTAGAATAAACATGCTTTAAACATGCCTTGTTGAGTGTAACTCATTTTTTGTCATTTATTTATTTTTTATACATTTATATTGAGTGTTTATTTAATTTTTATTGCTGAAACAAATCACTAAAATAATAGTTTTATACTGTATTTGGACCGCAAAGTACAAACCTACGATGCAACTTAAAAGCTCATATAATATTTACTTTAATCTCATGTGTTGGATGAAAATCATTGTCTGTTCAGCACCTTTCATTGAACTTCTAAGATGAAAAAAAAATCTTTTTTAAAGAGATTCTAACCTATTTTGTCACCACTGATGAATATGACTGATTTGCAATAAAGATAAAAACTCACATTAGTCCAAATAAGTAATAAGTTACCTTTTCGATTCAAGCTGCTCCTTTAATTTGCTGTACATTTCCAGGACTGCAGAAACGTAAACAAAAGACAGCATGATTTTCAAGTAAAGAAGACCATGTATTAAAAAGAAATCAAACTGAAACATTTTCTTCATTCAGTGAACTGTAACCACTTCCTAAATTTATTTTCAAAAGAAACCACAACCTAACTGCATTTATCTACAGAATCATCCAATAGGTTTCTTGATTAAACCACTGTAAAAACAAAACATTTCATATCAAGTTTGAAGTCAGAGAGACCGTAAAATATAAAGACATGAGGACCTGGACTCATTACTGTAACAAGAAACCTGGGAACACTGGCGTTTACGGTATCTGGATCGTTTTTAATAGTCTTCTAACGAAATCTCTGGGAAACAAGCACCAAAAAGTAGCGGTTACAGGTCACACGGTGAGATTTTTGCACAAATGCGGCGTCTCACCGGGAATGCAGAGCTGCAACTTCTCCACCGTGGTAGCCATGTTCCTCTGTTGAATTCGGCAGCGGATGACCTCCTCCGTTTGGGCCGTCACCTTACATAAGGGAAGGTCAAAGAGTGTGAAGCCCTCTCAATTAACGAGACAGTCCTCTCTGCGCTATTGTTCCATAATCGACATTCTTTTCTTCTGCCCATCTAACGGCAGACAAACTAACAAAGCCAGACTGTGCCATACCTCTCGTCCGGCGTCTTGAAGTCTTCGATTGGTGTCGCTCACTTGGCCCTTAAAACATAATATCACTTTTGTTAGACAAATAAGACCACGATTCCCTGTTGTAACTGCTCACCCTTGTAATCAGATCATACTTCATGAGGAGTCAAGAACAAAGGCATGCAAATTCAAATTAAATGTGCAGCGGGAACTTGAACTTTTGGTCGGCGGGGAGCTTTTATGGCCGGTAATCGCTTCTGACAGCCCTTTCTAACAGATTCTGTGACAAACTTCTCAATTTTACTTGGGATTTTTGAACTTTGGTTGTTCCTCTGGCTCTGTCAAACAATTCAAATCAATGACCCAATTGACCACTGGTCCCTTGTTGGTAACTTCAATGAGCTCTATGTGCCATTCATTGTCTGGGGTAAAATGCGGATAGCATTTTCTGGTAATTAAACATTAGTTTTTTCTTTTAAACACAAACGCTGGGTGGCTGATTAAAATCAAATGTGAAGACCTCCACACCACTGCGCCAGTATAGTGCCCCAGGTGCAGGGACCCCATGGCCACAGACTTTCCCACATATTAAGTCTCATTAGGTCATCGTAATAAGGAACCGCTTTTCGAGTTTATTAAAAATCTAATTTATTCACGAACAAAGAGGGCCCAGCGACCTCATTGATGCCGTATGTGCTCTCTTGTTATCTGAATATGCTTTATATAATGTGGGTCTAATTATGAGGATTGTTGAGCCACTCCTGTGCCGTTTGGTCACCATATTTCACTCTGGGAAGTGGAAAGAGAGCTAAAGAGAATTGGCGTGCGATTCCAGCGTGAGGTCTGAACCCCATGACTGAACCATCGTGAACAAAAACTCGACACCATGGGTATCTCTCCATTCCATGCGAGTGAGTGCAAAACATTAATCAATAGCTAAACAATAATGCAAATTTGATTCTACTTCAAACTTTGTTCTGGAAAATGGTGCTTAACCTTTCTTAATACGATTTCAAGGCAATATAATTGTCTACTGTATACTCTATTGGAGAAGACTGTATACATTTTACTAGGAATGACTCTGAGAAAAGCCCTCAGTTAAACTCATGGCGAAGGACTTTTTCCATCTTTGTTTAGGGCAGGGGTGTCAAACTCGGCTCTTGGAGGGCCACTGTCCTAAAGAGTTAAACACATCTGATTCAGCTAATCAAAGTCTTTACGAGGGCTAGAAACTTCCAGGCAGGTGCGTTGGAGTTGGAGCTAAACTTTGCAGAACAGTGGCTCTCTACGAGCTGAGTTTCACACGTGGCTTAGGGGTAAAAGGAAGTTTAAAATACCAATGCAATTACGGAATACAAGCTGCGCCTAATGGAATTCATGATAGCATGGACGTGATGTTGTCTGGGGGTTTGGCAAAAGGAGAGTGAGACTGTGGGCTGTGCTCGGGGTGGTGACTGAAGTCTGTGACTGTGTAGTTCTGACGTCAACTTTTTACGGAAGTCACAACGGTTCGTGAAAAATCACAGCTACTTTATGCAGGCTGTGTGAATTTTACTGTGGACTGACTGTTTTGAAACTTATATGGTAGTTACATAGCACCTAGACCTCAGATATCATGAAAAAAGTCAGGAAATTTCAGTTTTGACAATATGGGACCTTTAAGGTAAACATCTAACCTATGAACTCTAAATTAACTTATTTCTGGCCCAAATATGTACAAATTCTTTATTTTTCGATATCGCTTGAAGTATATCAGGGCCTTCTTACCTTTATATAAGTCTAGTAAGATATAGAAAATAAGATACTGTATAAACATGCATTTGACTACCCCAGTTTTGAAAATGAGCAAAATACCCACAAGTCATTAGCCACATTAACAAAAAAAGTAAAAATTTAGCAAAAAGTACCATGGTAGCATAATGGTATTATTTGCAGTAACTTGATGTATCGCACAAAGACTAAGATATATTAAGATGGTAATCATTCAGTTTTAACAGCATTACGTAGAAACAATATTGAGATAATTATGTCAGCCTTCTGATGTTAATTAATGATCACATTTGTCAATCTATTTAATAATAATAACAATAATACTTAAAGTCTAAAATGGCCAAACAGGTTAAAGTGTAAAAATGTAAAACAGTGAATCATTTGTTAAAAGGGCAGTTTTTCACAATGTTTTTCACTAAATTAACACAATAAATAATAGTTAATCTTTTTCCTTTATATCCATTATAAAAATACAAAGCAGTAAACAGCACACAAGGTCAAGGACTAATAAAGCATTTTGTATGGATTCCACTTAATTTACTCTATATATATTAATAAAAAGCTTTTCAGCAGGATTCAAAATCACAGCAATGTTCACTTCATTTTGGATTGTGAGCAAAATCAATGTATATATCACCCAGCATTGTTTAGTATGATGGTGTATCTTTTTTTTTTTTCCTGATACTATTATTCTACCATAGTACTGCCACAATATTTAGCAGGACAAAATGTATTATTTATTTTTTATATCCATTATAAAAATACAAAGCAGTAAACAGCACACAAGGTCAAGGACTAATAAAGCATTTTGTATGGATTCCACTTAATTTACTCTATATATATTAATAAAAAGCTTTTCAGCAGGATTCAAAATCACAGCAATGTTCACTTCATTTTGGATTGTGAGCAAAATCAATGTATATATCACCCAGCATTGTTTAGTATGATGGTGTATCTTATTTTTTTTTTCCTGATACTATTATTCTACCATAGTACTGCCACAATATTTAGCAGGACAAAATGTATTATTTATTTAAAAAAAAATACATTATTTCTCAATAATATCAATGCATATGTTACGAATCCCTAAAATAAATTGAATTATGATTTCCACATACCATCAGCTTCTCAGCATCCGCTCGGACCTTCAGCAGTTCTGTGATGGCGTCCACGAATCCCTGATGATGGAAGTTGCACATTTTCTCAATCTCTCGGTCATGGTTGCGTATTCTGGCGTCAAGTTTCTCCATAAACCTTTTGTGTGCATTGGGCTGATCATCGTAAACGGATCTATAAAACAAACATCAAGTGAACACATTAAACTATTTCAAACAACAGTCAGTTTGCAGAAATCTTCTTTAAAGATTTTAAAGTGTCTAATGAATGTCATCTCATCTTCGTTTACATTAACAGTGACACACATTTTTTAACATATAAGACGCAGCAATTTAGTGTGCCATGTTTTAATGGTTTCAAATATCAAAGTCACACTGTGTTCACACTTGTAGTTCGGTTCGTTTGGTTCATTTGGTCCGGACCAAAAAGGAAAATGATACATTTGGTCCTGGTCCGCTTAGCATTCACATTGGCATTTTTGACAGCGAACCTAAAGGCATAGTGATACGTTCACAACCTGCCTGGTCGGCTTGAATTACGTATATATCGTGACAGAACTCACCGAACACCCCAAACAAAAGGTGCGTTAGACTTAAAGCGGCGCTGCTGGTGTATGATATCAAAGCACCCATTAACCGATCGGTCTGCTCAGCGCCGTTTTAAGTCAAACTCACCTAATTCCATCTGCTGGACTAAGCGCGCTCATTCTTGTGTGTACATATAATTTTATTTTCAACACCTGCAAACTCACAAGGAGCTCATAAAAGGCACTTTACCTCATCGTTGCTCCACGTTTGCCCTCTGCTCATTTTGTTTTGGCTACACCACATCGTCACATCATATCGCATAGCATCGCATCTTGTCATTACTTCCTGTTTTTGGTTCGTTTAGAAGTATTTGGTCCGTGTTGCGTTCATATATAATTCAAACCGCACCAGAGTTCGTTTGGAAGCGAACCGAGACCCATCTTTTTAGGGTGCGTTCACACTTGTCATGTTTGGTTCGATTAAAACGAACCCTGGTGCGATTGCTCTGTTAGTGCGTTTCGTTTGAGTAAGTGTGAACGCTATATACGCTGTATACGTCATTCAAGCCGACCAATCAGGTTGTGAACGTATCACTATGCCTTTAGGTTCGGTGTCTTTAGGCTCGCTGTGAAAAATGCCAATGTGAACGCTAAGCGGACCAGGACCAAATGTATAATTTTCCTTTTTGGTCCGGACCAAATGAACCAAACGAACCGAACTACAAGTGTGAACACACCCTTAGTGGTCTCGGTCCGCTTGTTTGGTGCGCACCAGGGTTCAAGATGGCAGCGTTCACACTTACTCAAACGAACCGCACTAACAAAGCAATCGCACCAGGGTTCGTTTTAATCGAACCAAACATGACAAGTGTGAACGCACCCTTATAAACTGTCCCATCTGTCTAGTCAAACATATATTTCACAAGTGCAAAATATTCAGGAGCTGTGGCCAAAAAACATCAGTTTACAATGCAGGTAGAACCCAAACCAAGCCATATCTAGAAACCGGACGATTCAGTAAAAGTAATAATAATAATTCACTTCAGAAAATGCATTTTATGTAATTACAGTCCAGACCTTGTGTTTCCCCTTCAGATAACACACACACACTTCAATACTCTGCAGGTGTCTCCGTGTGGTTTTATCAATCTAAGAGCATGTGCGTATCAGTAGCTGTGTTATCTAGCGCCGGCCTCAGTGTCTGTGTCAAGCAGTGAGAGCTGGCGAGGTGAAGCCAACAGATGGGCCACTTCTTCAGTGTGTTGTGAGACCACAGAGCATGTGTTGCCCTCCTCACTGCTCCAGATGGCCAAGAGAGCCATCTCTCTCAGTGAAGATGAACAGTCCGAGATGATTCAGGGTCTTCACTCACTTCCTGACACAGATCCAGAGGAAGTGTGGAGGGAACTGCACCAGCTGAGCTGGCACTGTACTGCATTACGTATCATTTACAATCAACATGAAACAGTGAACTGGCCATTTTACTTCCATAAAGTATTTCAAAGCAAAAAAAGGATGTTCAATAATTTTTTGAGGACTTTAGTGATTGATTGGATTCAGAAAATGGTATAAAACCCCATGGTATTACCAAATGCAGAGGTGTCTAGATATGGAGCTCTCACATTTGGGTCTGCAGAACCTTAGGGGGTCGTAACATTTCTAGAAGATCTCTGAAAAAGTCTGAGAGAAAAAATGATTTCTTCTAATAATGTATATCTTTAAGGGACAGTTCAACCAAAAACTTAACTCACCCCCATTTCATTCTAAACCTGTATGACTTTATAAGTATAAAATATATTACAGTATTTTTCAAAATAACTTTGTGTCCTGCAGAAGAAAGACAGTCGACGTTTTGGAATGACATGAAGGTGAGAAAATGATGACAGAATTGTATTTTTTGAGTGAACTATATCTTTATGATATTAATGAAATATGTTTATGTTAACAATATTTTAACAAATTTCTTAAGTACACTGCAGGTTTGTTAAAGTTAACTAAAACCATAAAAAAATGTCACTTGAAATAAAATAAACATTAACTGAGTAAAAACTAATAAAAACTGTATCAAAACACTAAAATAACACTGCTACAATGGGAGAGAAAAAATGATTTCTTCTAATAATGTATATCTTTAAGGGACAGTTCAACCAAAAACTTAACTCACCCCCATTTCATTCTAAACCTGTATGACTTTATAAGTATAAAATATATTACAGTATTTTTCAAAATAACTTTGTGTCCTGCAGAAGAAAGACAGTCGACGTTTTGGAATGACATGAAGGTGAGAAAATGATGACAGAATTGTATTTTTTGAGTGAACTATATCTTTATGATATTAATGAAATATGTTTATGTTAACAATATTTTAACAAATTTCTTAAGTACACTGCAGGTTTGTTAAAGTTAACTAAAACCATAAAAAATGTCACTTGAAATAAAATAAACATTAACTGAGTAAAAACTAATAAAAACTGTATCAAAACACTAAAATAACACTGCTACAATGACAGTATAAAATATAAATTAAACAACTTAATTTGTGTTTTAATATACATTTTCACATATATTTTATACATAAGAAAATGTAGCTTCCTTTGTATTTTAGGAAGTGGATCCCACAAAAAGGATCATGTTTGGGGGTCCTTAACATTAAGCATTTGAAAAACAAAATAAATAGCCTCACAATCTATGAACATTGGGCTAAAATGAATAGACTATGAAAAAATACAGTACATACTACACAATGGGAGTGAAAACCACTAGAGTGCAGAATGTGCTGCAGTTGGAGGGATGCATGAATAGTTCTCCAAGTGCGCCACCCTGTGTGCAACAAGGGAGCAGTGCATGTTCAATCACTGATGCATATGCAAATATTTTAACCAAACCAGCAGCCATAGATCAGTGGCTCTCATGTGGTTTACACTGAACACTGAACATGAAGTGGTTACCCAGCACCAAAATTGCTGTGCAAATGTTCAAAAATAAAATAGCTTAAAACCAAAGTTATTACCATGTATTAGACCCAACAACATTCGATGGGAAAGTATGAACGAGAGGAATGCATTATTTTTCTTCATTAATAATTTCTGAATTATATCTCTGTTATGTGTGCAAATATCAGTAATATAGGATGAAATAGAGCGACACTAAGATCCCAGGAGTTTTTTAGCAATGCATGTAAAAACTGACTTTTCATTGGCTGTTTTTAACAGCACAACAACTTTATAAATAATGTTAAAATGCAAGTTAAATTAGCAGGACAGTGTCACACTGCTTGTATAGTGTTGGCCTAACAAACTTCTGCTTCCTTTTTTTATATTACCTGAAAAAAATTAACTCATTATAAAGCATTATGAAACATGATTAAAATAATACATTTCCAAGATTTACTTTAAACATTTGTTCAAAGAATTATTCAGACTGTATAAATGGTTTGTCTCTCTATGACTCAAAAGCAGGTACTTTCTCTGTTCATAGGTGTGTTGTGTTTGTGTCAAAAGCAGAGGTTACTGTAAAACTACTGTAGACTGTAAAAGAGTCACAGCAATTAGCATGAGATTCATCACATTAAACAATCTTAACCAGCATTAAAAAAAAAGATATTCATAATAACAAAGTAGCAAAGTCTTGGACGGCTCACTGCTAGTGAAAATGCCAGCTGGCTCTCTCTCTCAGATGCCGAGCAGAAGGTTCGGATGAAATCCAGGTTGCAATTAGCGACAGCACATAGATCTAGCTGACTGATGAGCTTATGGTTAATCTGAGGTATATGTATTGTTGTGTGACACTGTTTATAAGCTTTACACATTTTCCGCAGTTTGAAACACTGAATAAGCGATTACATGAGACATTTTAGTAAGTTTTAGGCTATCTTATAAAATAGCCTACCTTTTGATGTCCATTCATGTTTATTTCGTACTATAGTGGTAAAGAGAACGATATGATTGGTTCACCTGCCGCTTGAACTGAGGCACCAAAGTGATCGCTCATGCCACATTAAAGAGCGCCAAAACCGTATTTATTGATTGAATTTCGTTATGAATTTGGCAGACGTTTAAAGGGGTCATATGATGTTGCTAAAAAGAACATTATTTTGTGTATTTGGTGTAATGAACTATGTTTATGTGGTTTAAAGTTCAAAAAACACATTATTTTCCACATACTGTACATTATTGTTTCTCCTCTATGCCCCGCCTTTCTGAAACAGTTGATTTTTACAAAGCTCATCGGTCTGAAAAGCGAGGTGTGCTCTGATTGGCCAGCTATCCAGTGCATTCTGATTGGCCGAATACCTCAAGCTTGTGACGGAAATGTTACGCCCTACCATACTGTGATGCCGTGTCCCGGAGCGACGAGACAAAAATATTAAAACCCATTATAAATGAGGCATTTGTTGCATCCAGTGGGGAGATAATTACGGATTATAATGACTTATACTGTCTTTTTACGAGTTGCGCAGCATCGCGCCGAGTAAACATAAAACCATGTCTGCATTTGTGATCGGAGAAATGACAAACAACAAGTGCTACTCTACACTGCTCAAAACTCACGTTTGAATCATCAGTGGCAAATTCTTTTTAATCAGTGGCAAGTCCTCCATAAAATGCGCTGCACACATCTGAATATTTGGGTTGAACTGTTCTGGAACAGTGTTGTAAATACAACTTAACCACTGATTTCTAGTCGTGTCCTCTTTTGGAAGGCCAAACAAAGTAGT
>NW_015505351.1:1289674-1302199 GCF_001515645.1 Sinocyclocheilus grahami
GATTATAATGACTTATACTGTCTTTTTACGTGTTGCATCGCGCCACATAAACATAAAACCATGTCTGCATTTGTGATCGGAGAAATGACAAACAACAAGTGCTACTCTACACTGCTCAAAACTCACGTTTGAATCATCAGTGGCAAATTCTTTTTAATCAGTGGCAAGTCCTCCATAAAATGCGCTGCACACATCTGAATATTTGGGTTGAACTGTTCTGGAACAGTGTTGTAAATACAACTTAACCACTGATTTCTAGTCGTGTCCTCTTTTGGAAGGCCAAACAAAGTAGTCTCACTTTCACAACGAAACACACAGCGGGCTAGAGTGAGCGGAGGCCGGAGGCTTAGAGTGAGCGGTGGCGGGCTTGAGAACGTTGAGGCCGGCGGATTCGACGGAGGAGCGTCCGGCGGGCATGGCTGACTCTTAACTTTTATAAAGAATATCTCTTTGGATTTGAGACTTTAGTCTTTGCAACTTTACAGATCTTCTTTATGCACCAAGAGCATGTAACACTCCAAAGAGAAAGGAAAAATTTAAATCGCATCATATGACCCCTTTAAAGCTGATACTTTGTTTATTAAAAGGTAACAGAGCACAAAAGCTTATTGCGATTATTGGACGGCAAGTGCGCTACAAATAATATGGAATTCACGCATTAATAAAACACAGCATATAGATTAGATCTTGATAACAGGAGCCATAGTATCGATTATAAATGAGAACTGTTAACGATATTGCCAATTTCCTCACAGTTGATAGCTTTACCTGTTGTAGTTTGTTCAAGTTGTGCATAGAATAGACACTGCTTTTCTGCACTTTTACTTCACACATCTCCGTTATTTTCGATCTCTCTCATGCTGCACAGCTGTGTTCACCACAGAAGTTTCACCACAGGACTGTTTTTCACTAAAACTTTGATGCACATTGTCTCAGTTTATTACGTCAAAAATCCTCTATTGTGTGGTGTCATTACCCGCCCCCCTTGAAGATCAAGTTAATTTTATTTAATTATATTTTCTCTATAGCGCCAGATTACAAAAGAAGTCATTTAAAGTTACCTTTCCGATAGAACAGGTATATATCTTGTTCTTTTATTAAACAAACTAAATAGCCTTAAGTTATTGGTCGCGCTCTCTTTATCACGCACTGTGGAGTACCGCCCCGACGCGCGCGCGCGCGCACACACACACACACAAGTGACCACACTCCCACTCCCACTAGTATTTGTAAATATTACGCCGCAAAACGACTATTTAAATATAAATGCTGCGTGTATCTGTGTTAATGAATGGCGCAGACGCGCGGTTTTGTGTAGTACTCGTACTGAAACGCTCGTGACGCTTCCGGTGATATTAACTTCTGTCGTCTCACTAATGAGGACATAAATACATGAACAACATCTCCAGAACTGCTCTGAGAGTCACTTCATGAGAATTTGACCGTTTCATCTGAGTAAAACTATCATCATTTCACATACACACAGAAATGCAAAGGCATTCACGGCAACCCATCAAAATAAAAGTTGGGTTTAACTTGAAGGCATTGTGGCAGAAATAGATTACTATTGTTCAGTAGAATGTACGTAACAGACTGCTAATACTACTACTAAAATTATTAAAACCTGATTTTTAAGGAATAGGAATAAGCATTCAATATTCTTCAATGTTTTAATTGTAATATAAAATTACCTTTATTTTCCAAAAAATGCAATTTGTTTTATTTTCATTACTTAAAAGATTTCATTACTTTTATTTTATGCCTTCAAAAATGTAAATACACAACACAGAATTTCTGAGCAAAAAATCATAAGGCTATTGTAAGAATCAATTAAACTTGTTTTTATGCTTTCAAATAATTAGACATGCTAAATCAGAATTTGGTAACAATAAAACATAAGGTTGGAAAAAATAAAACATTTCATAGGGCCCTAAACATGTAATTTTTGTTAAACTTTTAATACATTGATGTTAAATTGTTTAGGTTTCATGATTTTAATTAATCAGACATGCTTCTTGATTAATACAATTTAATTTAACCATTAAAAATGATTTTTTTTTCTTTCTACATGTTATTTTAAGGGTTTTTCCATTGTTTTAGTTTTAGTATAACATTATAATACCATTCATTTAATTTAAAGAAGAAACCAATCCGATATATAGTTGACATTTGAGGCTTAATACTATGGAAAAGCACTAAAAGTTTTTCAGTTAGAGTGTTTTCAGCTTGTTTATTTTCATATAAAAGTACAGCATGCAGTTGCACCAGACAATGGTATAAACATCATTCAATGTAAATTGTGATAATCGTAATTAATAATTGCAATTACAATTTCAAGGGAATAATCGACATTTATGATTTTTGTCATAATCGTCCAGCCCTTAATATCATATATCACCCAGCCCTAATTCGGATGTAAAATTTTGCATACTTTGTCTAAGTTTGAGTTTTAATTTGACAACCCTAGATAGGTGGATGCTTGCTTACTGGTCCAAACTTTACTATAAAAATGGAAAACTATGCTTGTATCGTATGTAAGGAACAGACCAACTAAGATGCGCTCAGCTTTTTTACATCCAACCCCTGTTGCAGTTATCTGGTCGGCCCTTTCCTGCCAGCCAAATGGAAAATGCTGAGGGTCAATTTCTACTCATAACACGCTAAGCTGTCTAAAATCGGTACCCACATCCACTGCCTTTCGGAAGGTCATATTACGCCCCATAATGGGATATCCTTTCTGCGAATATGCACATATGCACACAGAACTACTATCAGCAGGGCCATGTTCACAATGAGTTTCCTCCTTCCTGTTATTGAATTCAACAGACCAAAGAGCAGCAAGTTCCGGACAACTGCCAGGAGGCACTGAAGGAAACAGAAACAGTCAAGGCTCTCCTCTTACAGCTCAAACACAAAGCACAGATCATTATACATCTACATACATCTACAACTTACCACCACAGGGCAGTAAATGAAACCAAACTACACCCTATTGCAACATGAGCGTGAATGAGGGTCAATCACTGTGTTTACATACACTTAAGAAATAAGGTTTATTCTAGGGTTTTTGCAGAAAGCAAAAGCATTCTGAATCATCATGTAAATGTGAAATGTTCTCCTAAAGCCGTTTAATTAAAGAGATTCAGTCAAGAGAAAAATGCAGTCATTTCCTTCTGTCTTTCTTCTGTTGAAATAATATCATATATCACCCAGCCCTAATTCGGATGTAAAATTTTGCATACTTTGTCTAAGTTTGAGTTTTAATTTGACAACCCTAGATAGGTGGATGCTTGCTTACTGGTCCAAACTTTACTATAAAAATGGAAAACTATGCTTGTATCGTATGTAAGGAACAGACCAACTAAGATGCGCTCAGCTTTTTTACATCCAACCCCTGTTGCAGTTATCTGGTCGGCCCTTTCCTGCCAGCCAAATGGAAAATGCTGAGGGTCAATTTCTACTCATAACACGCTAAGCTGTCTAAAATCGGTACCCACATCCACTGCCTTTCGGAAGGTCATATTACGCCCCATAATGGGATATCCTTTCTGCGAATATGCACATATGCACACAGAACTACTATCAGCAGGGCCATGTTCACAATGAGTTTCCTCCTTCCTGTTATTGAATTCAACAGACCAAAGGGCAGCAAGTTCCGGACAACTGCCAGGAGGTATTGAAGGAAACAGAAACACAGAGCGAGTAAAAGTCAAGCCTCTCCTCTTGCAGCTCAAACACAAAACACAGATCATTATAAGTCTACATACATCTAACAACCACCACAGGGCAGTAAATGAAACCAAACTACACCCTTTTGTAACATGAGCTTGAATGAGGGTCAATCACTCGGTTTACATATACACTTAAGCAAATAGGCTTAGGAAATAAGGTGCATTTTTGCAGAAATCAAAAGCATTCATCATGTAAATGTGAAGTGTTTTCCTAATGCTGTTTAAGGAAATAACGAGATTTGAAAAATGCTTCCATTACTATGAAAGTCAATGGGTGCCATCAACTGTTTGGTCACCACATTCTTTAAAGTACCTTCTTTAAGAGAAAATGGTTTACTACTACACTTGGGTTTTTGTCAGAGAACAGTGCATGGGGCCATGTAAATGCAAGTAAAATTTGTACAGGTTTTTGAAGATAACATATAAGTAACAAAGCTAGAGATAGAGAGAAGGCTGCTTGTAGTGAACGCAAATGTGCGAACACAGCGCATGTGATTTTCTTTTTTTAGAAATCATGAAGGCAAAGACGTCATGCTCTTCATGAGTGCTACTGAAATCATGATTTTTTTTAAATCATGAAGACAAAGATGTCATGACACAGTGCTTCTGAAATCATTTTATTAGAAACATGATTATGATTTTATCAGAAAACAAAGCCAAAGATCTCATTATGGGACACAGCTGAGAGTTACTGAAATCATGATTTTTTTCCAGAAATCATTAGGTCAAAAATGCCATGAAGGGACACAACTGAACACTACCGAATTCATGATTTGACCAGAAATCAAAGCCAAAGATCTCATCACGGGATGTCGCTGAGCATTAAAGAAATCATAATTTTATCTGAAATCATGCAGCCAAAATCTCATTATGGGACACAGCTGAGTGTTACAAAAATCATAATTTTATCAGAAATCATAAAGATGTCATGAGATGGTATGTAGTAGAGTGCTACTGAATCATATAGCCAAATATTTCCTGGTTAGATGTAGCTGATCATTTGAACAGAAATCATAAAGCCAAAGATCTCATCACAGGACTTGTCTGAGCGCTACAGAAATCATGATTTTATCTGAAATCATGTAGCCAAAATCTCATTATGGGACACAGCTGAGTGCTACAAAAATCATAATTTTATCAGAAATCATAAAGATGTCATGAGATGGTATGTAGTAGAGTGCTACTGAATCATATAGCCAAATATTTCCTGGTTAGATGTAGCTGATCATTTGAACAGAAATCATAAAGCCAAAGATCTCATCACAGGACTTGGCTGAGCGCTACAGAAATCATGATTTTATCTGAAATCATGAAGCCAAAGAGCTCATGGGACACAACTGAGTGCTACAAAAATCATAATTTTATCAGATGAAGCCAAAAGATGTCATGAGATGGAATGTAGGTAAGACTTATCATCATACAGCAAAAGATCTCCTGGTGGGACGCAGCCGAGCGCTACCAAAATGATCATTTGATCAGAAATCATAAAGACAAAGATCTCATGATTGGACACTGCTAAGCACTGGCGAAATCATGAATTTGATCAGAAACTATAAAGCCAGAGACTTTATTATGGGACAATAGTTAAGCTCTACCGAAATTATGATTTGATCAGAAATCGTGAAGCCAAATATCTAATGATGAGATGCAGATGAGCACTAGTGAAATTATTTTTTATCAGAAATCACCGCTAGCCTACCGAAATCATGATTTCATCAGAAATCAGAAAGCCAAAGACAGCAAATCTTTACTGGAATAAAAAGCATTATCATAAAATCACGGTTTCTAATGAAATATGAAATACATGATGAAATGCAACTGCGCTGAAATCATCCAATTGTGAGGGTCATCGTGTTTTCTACTGAAATGATTCAAACACAGATCACATGAGGAGATAAACCTGAGCTCAGAGAGGAATATTAATATCCAACTCAACCCAGAGACTCATTTATTAACGCCACACCCACTCATATTTGATCAGCTTTCACTCTTCCGCAGCCGAAATGAGTTTGGAAAAGGAAATGGACTGTATACTGAAGAATCTAACCTGACAGAGACGTTCATTTGGCTAAACTAAAGCTATTTTGCTCGAAGCTTTCCACCTGTCGACACCTCCATAATATTCATAATGCAGCGAGACCGTCACTGGGCCTGTGCTGCTTCACCTCAGGTGTTTTTTTACATCTTATTTTATTAAGACAGACAGACAGATGCTTAGCGAATTCTAACAAATAATTCGCAAATAATGTCCCCCAGTCGTACACGATGAATGACAGGAAAACAGCGATCTGTGTCACTGACTGTGTGTGTGTGTGTGTGTGTGTGTGTGTGTGTGTGTGAAAGCAGTGTACAGTGTCAGTACAGCATCGGCGATCATTCATAAAATTCATCTGGAAAAACACGAATTCACATCAATACGATCAGCACTTTATTTGATAGATTCATCAGCATTGCCAATGACATAAAGTCCTGCTGAGCTGCATCTTTAGCAAACAAAGGCCTGCTTTCAATCCATCGGACAGGAGAAACATCACGTCGCCATCTGAACGGTAAATAAGAGCAGATGGTGCTCAACTCTCACCGTAGCGTCGGCCCCACGCACGCCGTGTCCGTGCTCTCGATCTCCTGTAATATTCGCTCATGTTCGGTGATAGTCTCCAAGCTCTCGCTGTCCGCCATGTTGGCTCTAATCGTCACAGTGTTCATTTGTGACAATGCCGACAGAGATGCAGTAACTCCAGTCCACCGATAGGTGGAGCTCCAGCAGCCGGCAGCTCGCGGGGTTTGCACTTTACAGGCCAGACATGAAGCTAGAGGTCACTGTTTTGTGATTATTGAGCTACGGATTGTGCAGAGCTAAATGTGACCCTGCACCACAAAACCAGTCATAAGGGTCAATTTTTTTTTATTTGAGGTTTATACATCCTCTGAAAGCTGAATAAATAAGTTGTCCTTTGACGTATGGTTTGTTAGGATAGGACAATATTTGGCTGAGATACAGCTGTTTGAAATCTGGGGGTGCAAAAAAATCTAAATATTGAGAAAATCGCCTTTAAAGTTGTGCAAATGAAGTCTTTAGCGATGCATATTACTAATCAAAAATTACGTTTTGATATATTTACGGTAGGAAATTTACTAAATATCTTCATGGAACATGATCTTTACTTAATAATCCTAATGATTTTTGGCATAAAAGAAAAATTGATAATTTTGACCCATACGATGTATTGTTGGCTATTGCTACAAATATACCCAAGCTACTTATGATTGCTTTTGTGCTCCAGGGTCACATATAAGTCGAATATTATAGGAAAGTGCACGTGGGTCTTTTCTCTTGACCTTGGATGGAAAACAATGGCACACATTTGAACATTATTAATGTTTTAAGATATATAGAGTAAAAAACATTGTTTTTATTTTGAAGTGAAAAAATAAAATTAGACCTCTGGGGTAAAAGGAATTGACACAGAAGGCCAAGAATGATGTGTTGTTACTAGTGTTATTAACTTATTATTATTATTTTATTTCTTTATTTATGTAATGCTTATTGTAAATCATGGGGTTATTATTCAATAATTCCATGAGTTAGATGTGCATTTTAGACAACTTAAATATTCATTCAAACCTATAGGTTAATTGAGTGAAAACATTCAATCTGAAGTCCCGGTGTTGCTATTATGACATATCTTCATATGTATATACACTACCAACATATTGAATCATTTGTATTACTTATACAATTTTTGTAATTGCTTAATTGTAATTACTTATACAGTATATTCACAGCATGTGAAAAAATATTACAAATATTTTTAAATACATTATTATTGTTTTATTTTTGTACAAATATTTTTGTAATTACTTACACATTCACAGTTTGTGAACATTAAAATAGTACATTTTTAAATATTTATTTTGTTTTATTTTTGTTATGTGTTTTTGTCACAATTATACTATTTAATTTAATTCTATAATTTTATTTAATATTATTGCATTTTATTTATTTGAATTATTAGTGTAATACCACTTTAATCGTTTTTGCTATTTGAATACCATATAGGCCTAAGTCTGTATTACATATAACTGTGGTAAAATAACAGGTTAAGGCATCCATCAAAAACACAATTATTTCATAACACATAAGTCACTCTACCTTAAAGTTGTTCCTAGGGGCAAATCTACTGACTCCAGTTCTGCAAAAACATTCCCGTACACCTTTCCTTCTCCTTTGTCCTCGTCTTGGGGACTTGTGGGAATCTTGAGACTGCTGCTGCTGCTGTACATGTCTGTTAGTCTGTGTTAGACTGGGAGAATCGTGCTTCCAGCAGGACATACACATACTACTCATGAGCAGACAACGGCAACTAAGGAAAAGGGACAGACCTTGTGATCTCTAGTACTTTGACTCCAACAAAACAGGCTTAGGTGCTGTCCTGTTAAATATTTCCCAATTGTGCTTCAAGATTTATCACACTACTGGACTGGGATCTGAATTTTATGGTACCTGGGTCACTATAAAAGACTCAGAAAATAACTAAAGACTACAAACTTAGCCATTACAGCATTACCAACTCTATTACAGCATGCCTTAAATATTTGCACTTGGATACTGCTCATGAAAATTGAGAAGTGAACAAAAAAATATATATTTACATAATAACTGTTTGATTACATGTAAGAGGAACCATCTTACAAATTACAGATTACAAAATACTGTTCTGTTTGCAAACTGATGTCTTAACAAATGGTTTCCTCTCTGCTTCAAAACAGCAAATAGGTTGTGACAGGAAACGAGATCAACACTTTTTACAAAAAAAGTTTGCGTTTGCTTTTATGTGTCTTTAGAAGCAACACATTTAACCTCTGTTTTATCTTGTTTTCACTATCAGTTTGCGACCATTCCTTTTTTATAACTATCATTACAAAAACAGTAATATTGCGAAATATTACAATTTAAAATAACTGTTTTCTATTTGAATATATTTGAAATGTAATTTATTCCTGTGATGCAACGCTGAACTTTCAGCTCTTTAGAAGCAACACATTTAACCTCTGTTTTATCTTGTTTTCACTATCAGTTTGCGACCATTCCTTTTTTATAACTATCATTACAAAAACAGTAATATTGCGAAATATTACAATTTAAAATAACTGTTTTCTATTTGAATATATTTTAAATGTAATTTATTCCTGTGATGCAACGCTGAACTTTCAGTAGCCATTACTCCGGTCTTCAGTGGCACATGATCCTTCAGAAATCATTCTAAAATGCTGATTTGCTCAAGAAACATTTATTAGAAATAATGGAAACTGTGCTGTATATTTTGTGGAGTCCAGGGCACAATCTTTTTAAAGGGGTCATATGATGTTGCTAAAAAGAACATTATTTTGTGTATTTGGTGTAATGAAATGTGTTTATGCGGTTTAAGGTTCAAAAAACACATTATTTTCCACATACTGTACATTATTGTTTCTCCTCTATGCCCCGCCTTTCTGAAACGCGTTGATTTTTACAAAGCTCATCGGTCTGAAAAGCGAGGTGTGCTGTGATTGGCCAGCTATCTAGTGAGTTGGGATTGGCTGAATACCCTAAGCGTGTGACGGAAATGTTACGCCCCTATCATATTGTGATGCCGTATCCTGGAGCGACGAGACAAAACCAGTAAAACCCATTATAAACGAGGCATTTGTTGCATCCAGTGGGGACAGCTGCACACATCTGAATATTTGGGTTGAACTGTTCTGGAACAGTGTTGTAAATACAACTTAACCACTGATTTCTAGTCGTGTCCTCTTTTGGAAGACCAAACAAAGTAGTTTCGATTTCACAACAAAACACAGTGTCTTCAAGACATGGCGGCGGCGGCAGCAACAATAAAACAGCGAGAATGAAAGTTATGCCTTCTTTCTTTGTGTGAACATTTGGGCAGCGTTATGCAAATCTTCCCACATAGTGAGGTAGACATGTGGGGGCGTGTTAGAACGAGCCGTTTTAGGTAGGCGTGGCTGACTCTTAACTTTTATAAAGAATATCTCTTTGGATTTGAGACTTTAGTCTTTGCAACTTTACAGATCTTCTTTATGCAGCAAGAGCTTGCAACACTCCAAAGAGAAAGAAAACATTTAAATCGCATCATATGACCCCTTTAATGCTCTGATGAATAGAAATTTCAAAAGGAAAAGCACTGCGTAGAAGCAGAACAAACATTTAAGGGGGAAAAAAAGGATTTGAGTCACTTTCCATAATGAGATCTTGTGTTAGACAAAAGCTAAATCTCATGACTTCATACATGTATGACAGGGATGTGACGTCACCAGTGTTGTTTTACACCACTTAGAATATATACACATCTGTTTTATGAACATCAAAAATGTTTTCTTTTACTCAGATGTCAGCTATCCATCCACAATATCAAGACAAGCATATAGTCTACTTTAAAGTGTAGCCCAGGATGTATTTCCATCCTCCCCACAAGATAATTAAACAGCTGCACCTGTGAGTCACAGTGAGTCACTGAGGCACACGTCAGAACGAATCAAAAAGGCACATGTGAGTCAGTGTACGGCCCGTCACAAAGGTTTGGGAACATTTAGCACTAAGTACAGGATCAGACAAGTGCAGTTTAATCTGGGCCGATCAAGAGTTGTGAAGCAGGGTGTGAAAGCATTATGGGTGCAAAATGTGCCCTGGCTTTTTAAGTCACATACATTTTTGTGCAATTCTGCAACAAAAAGACATTGTCAAAAAAGTTGATTACAAATGTTTAGAGGGAATGGGAATGGATTGTGTTGCTCCCAATTTTGAATTATTATTATTATTTTTTTTTAATTTCAACTGAACACCTTTAATTCAAAGTTGTGTTTGGCCAAGTCAGTAAACCAGTGAAACATTTCTGGTTTTGGTTCAGTATTTAGGTTGAGTTTAACCGCACAGTGTAGCCTGTTTTTCTCTCCTCAAATCATAATAATATAGCTTATTAAAAAGCATTTATTGCTAATAAATATTAATTAGATGCAATTATCATCATACTATTAAAAAAAACAAAGAACCACTCAAAGCTTTCCTTTTCAACTTATTGTTTAATGAATAAATACTATTTGATAATAATGCCTAATGAGAAATTGCTAGTAAACAAATAATTAAAAGTGCAAGTTTAACATTGAATTAAAAATGACATTTTGAAGTACAAAGACTGAAATTATTTTATTTACAACTTTGAAAAATCAGTTTTCACAGTGTATAGTCATAAACTCCCAATTCAGCAAAATGACATTATTGTATTTTATTAAAGTAGAAAGCATTGCATCTTTATTTTATGAGATTCATTTATTACTAATATTCTGCATGTGACATTGCTACTGCTTCCATTTGCAATCAGTAAAAAAATCAAAACTTTTATTTAAAAAGTTTAAAAAAATATTTAGAATTTAATTCATTCACTTCATCACAATAGTCTGTAAATGTTCAATTAAATTACGGTATAAAGCATTTTGGTCTGTTGATTATTTTTCCAGTCATACATTCAAATGTATATACAATATATCATCATTCACAACAGTGTATGTGTGTGTTTTTAAAGCATTGTTTAAAAAAGCACTTTGTGTTTCAGCCACTCCCACACTATAAAAGTGAACAAGAGGGACTGTAATTTGTTGAAATGAGTCACATGATGATTTCACATCTGGTCATCTTCTTGGAATGGTGGGTGGTCTCAACACAACCTTGACTGTGTCTCCTGTGACCTGCAATGTGAAAAGTCTACAGTTTAAGAATAAGTGAACGCAAACCTTCTTATAGTGCAGCTGTACTGATATGGAAGCATTTGGGCTGCTCACATATAAAGCATCACATTAACATTACAAGATAAACTGTTATATGCACGCATGATAATATAATCTCTGTCAGAATAAATGTAAGTAACTAACTTGATCTGTCCTCCAGGATCCTGTTGCTAAAGATGGTTTGACTGGAGGAACAGGAGGTGGAGTCGGCTTGATTCCCTATAATTACACAGACATTTTTCAAAGTTTTAACAAGTCCACAAACACAATGAATCTACATAAACATGTTATATATACTACTGAAATAGGTGTGGTCTATTTAAGACATGTAACAAACCAAAAATACAAGCCTTTACGAACTAGGGGATGAGTGAAAATCATTTTCAGTGGTAATGAACAGATGACTCAACTAATGGGTTTGGGTGAACTTGACCTAAGATGACCTGCAAAATATCTGTGTTGTATTTCGACTAAATAAAAAGACTAAACAGTAGCATGTTTTTATTTTGGAAATGGACAAAAGTTTTCAGTTTCAATATTACTCGAGTAAAGTACAAATTCTGTTCAATAAAATGTAAGTAATTAAGTCAAATCAGCCCTGATTTCCACAGCTTAAAGTTAGGAAACTATTGAAATAGTGTATCTATACTTGATAACTATTGACTAGCAAGCAAAGCTAATAATGTACTTACTCTAGCACTAATACAACTGTACTCATTTTTATATACTAATGTTTTATACTACTTTTATAGTGGATGTTTTGGGGCAGAATCCATTTCCATATTGCACAAACTGGCCAAAATTTATTTTGAAATATATAATAAATATAGCATGGATTAAGGACTTTTTTTTTTAAATAGAAAATATTTTTCATTTAATCTTTCAAATGCTAAAATATATTTCAAAATACATTCCAAACTTAAAATGCATTTTGGACAAATGCTTTTGTTTTTAAATAGATTTTAAAACTTTAAATATATCTAGATTGGAAATGTATATATATATATATATA
>NW_015505351.1:1303219-1313194 GCF_001515645.1 Sinocyclocheilus grahami
TTCACACAGGGCCATGTAGTTTTGGATTTTGTTTTCCCTTAATAATAAAAACCTTCATTTAAAAACTGCATGTTGTGTTTACTTCTGTTATCTTTGACTAATATTTAAATTTGTTTGATGATCTGAAACATTAAAGTGTGACAAACATGCAAAAAAATAAGAAATCAGGAAGGGGGCCAACACTTTTTCACACCACTGTATATATATATATATATATATATATAAACAAACCCAAATTTGTTGATACAAATATATTTTAACATTTCTTTTAGAAATATATTTTTGGCCATATTTTGCATATTTGGAAATATTTAAAAAAAAATATATATGAAAATATATTATTTTGCCATATAGCCTGATAGTCTCTGGCCACTGCTGAGCAACAGAAACATTCAATTTCTTTTTATGTTCAACAGAAGACGGAAAGTCGTACAGGTTTAATGTCAGAATTTTCATTATTGTGTGAAATATTTTAAATATCATAAATAGTTTTTTTACAAAATACAAAAAAGTGGATTTCTGCTATCAATAGTTGATCTTACCTGTTTTACTACGGTCTGTTGCGATTGTGACTTTTTTGGAAGCTGCAAGCAGAATAAGAGTACAAATGTACTTTAATTTTTTTCTAGAGAGATGGGAAAAGACTTCTTAATTCTTATCTGTCCTGGCAGGACATTATGGGTGGAACTACAAGTATTTAACCCTATTCTTAGCTTTGGCCTGTTCATATACCTGATATGTTGTGCACAAAACTAGAAAGCACTTGTAAAACATTGTAAACTGCATACAGCATGCCTTAACATGTGTGCATTCAAATCTTTGAACAATATTAGAGTGGTGTTTGTGTAAGTACTGTAGTGATAAACTAGATTTCCATGAGCGACATTTATATTCAACTTGTTTAAACAATTAGTACTTAAAACTTTTGAACAAACAGAAATGCCAATGCAAAAGTCTTTCCATGCCAGTCTATTATTATTGCATGAATCATTTTAGATTTTCCCAGCCCTAAATAGCATGTACAAACTGTGACAGGTAGTCACATCATCTAGATGGGCATTCCTATCCAGAATAAGCTGTAGTATGATTCAGATTTTGTGTACAAAGACAAAAGTATGGCTACGCAATACAAATTTGATACTAACCCTATTTTCTATTTTATTTCACACTCACAGGTTTCAAATAGGGGGAAAAAAATACATTTCATTCAGTGAGAAAAGAGTTTTTGACTTTAAGATGATAATAAACAGGCTGCATCTAAATGAAGGTTCTACTAACTGGTGGAGCAGGACGGGTCGGGCCCAATCTTGCAGTTAGAGGGGTGCAGGGTTGAGTTATGGTGGTCCCCATGAATATGGGCTGGCTGATCTCAGGGCGGTCCTTCTTGGCACTGTTGTTCTCAAAAAGAAGGTTCAACTGCCCTGCAGAAGGAGTTTTTCTGTAAACAAGCAGACAGACGTGACATGAACGGACAGACTACTATAATTACATTACTCACAGCTACCCACACCTTCTGACCAATAACTTTGCAAGACATTTACAAGAAATCAGCAGGGTGGTTGCTATGCAACATGGCCCATTTTTAAAAGATACACTTCATTAAAAGTTTTACACACAAAGCATAAACAGTACTTTTGAAAAAAGAGTTATCAACATAATTGGCAAAAAGTTTTTTTTTATTCAGAAAATTATGCAGAAGGGTTTTATGGCGAATAAATATTCCTGGCTGGAATATGTTCACTTGCAGTTCATTCAAAACCCTGGGCATGATAAATGTCACAAAGCATATCAAAATCAAACAACTCACGTCTTGTGGCTGACGATGGCTTTTCTTCTTTTACAATAAATCAAGGCTTTTCTTCTTTTACAATAAAACAAGACTCCACATAGTGCAAGTACAAGTAGAGCGATTGCAACTGCTACTGAGATGCCAATTATCTTTGCTTGTCCTAAAAAAATTGGAAACAAGAGTAGAATTGGTCAGAATGTTACATTACTACAGGTGCTACATTTAAACATGCTTTTCAGAAAAGAAAGAAGCGTATTTGATTACCGGATGGCAATTCAGAATATCTGACTTCACAGTAAGGAGGTGCCCATCCAGGCTCACAGTGGCATTGTTTTTTATGATTACAAATCTGCAAAAATATAATAAAATCTAATTTTAATTCTTTCAAAAGCTTTTTATATTTTGAATCATAAGACATCCTCCTATTGGTTTCGGTGAAATGGAGATTTGATCTCACCCCTCTTCCACTGCATTGCAGTGAGCAATCATCATTACTACCATAAACATTCAGGTCTTGGCACATGTAATCATAGCAAACCTGTTGAAACATAACCCAGAGTTTTAAATTTTGTGCCTACAAGTCCTGCCGTCATAGTTTAAATAACATTCTTCTATGCTTACCTTATTGTGCCCACATTTTGTGCCAGTAGGGACCATGCTGAGGGCGTCTTCTTCAGATTGGTCCCCAGCTATGTTGCAAAATCCCCTAAATGTTACTATCACAGCTTTCTGACCAGTCACGGGGTAGTCATTTCCTCCATCGCAAAATATTTTTCCACAAAACATGTTTCTATATAAGGAAAAAATACATTTAATGTAATCTATTCTTGATGTATTAGCTTGGTCTTAAAAAACGGGTGCTATGACAAATAGTTATTTGGTGAGCTATTTTGAATCAGAAAATGAAAAAAGATGGCATACTCTTTTGTACAGGCTCTGTAGCCACCTTTGGTCTTTCCACAGTGAGAATCATTTTTTCCAAATGTGTTTCGAAAAAAGCATGCCTCAGCAGCCACTTTGGCACCTAGGGAAATAATCAGAGACACAACATTTAAGCAGATATGAATACTGTGTTGATATGAGTCATTATGCACAGCAGGATACTGAAATATCAAGGTAGAGAAAATCAATACAGCTTGTGAAAATTAATGAACGGTGGTGTTTTAGTAAAGTAGTTGGGCTGTTGGGAATTTAATTATACTGGTTCAGATTTCTGGTTTCAACCAAAAAAAGAAAATTCTGTCATCAACTACTCACTATCATGCTGTTCCAAACTTGAAGAATGTTGGCAACCAAACAGTTTTGGACAACACTTACTTGCATTGTATACACAAAAAACACTGATACATTTCTCTAAATACCTTTTTTTATGTTCCACAGAAGAAAGTCATACAATTTAAGATGACATGAAGGCGAGTTAACGACAAATGATTTTTCATTTTGGGGGAAACTAGCGCTTTAACGGTTTGAAGCCTTAATTGTATTAACAGTTCTTTTAGTACTTGAAGAATAACTGGTCTGAACTATATACTTAAATTAAATTGCAAATAAATGTTCAATTAACCATTTCAGTTGGGCACACCAATGGTACTTGTTCAGACAGTCTCACTGGTTCTGTGATCAAGTGAACGATTTAGTGAGCATGATCGATGAACAATAATTCAGAAGTTTGGAGTGTTTTTGAGTCTTTTTGGAGATTTAGTACCACTTCATAAGGTTCATAACTCAACTAAAAAAGCAAAAATCTTTTTGCCATGGTGCTTAGAGTGGTGCAGTGCATAGTATTTTAAAGGGGTCATATGATGCGATTTCAAGTTTTCCTTTCTCTTTGGAGTGTTACAAGCTGTTCGTGAATAGATAAGATCCCTAAAGTTGCAAAGACTAAAGTCTCAAACCCAAAAAGATATTCTTTATAAAAGTTAAGACTGGTCCACACCCTCCTAAAACGCCTCGTTTAAACATGCTCCCACATGTCTAGGTCACGATGTGGGAAGATTTGCATAACACCGCCCAAATGTATACGCAAAGAAAGAAGGCATAACTTTTATTCTTGCTGTAGTATTGTTGCCGCTGCTGCCATGTCGTGGAGACGCTGTTTCGTTGTGAAAGCGAAACTACTTTGTTTGGCCTTCCAAAAGAGGACACGACTAGAAATCAGTGGTTAAGTTGTATTTAGTTTCAGAACAGTTCCACCCAAATAATCAGATGTGTGCAGCGCATTTTATGGAGGATTGTTTCCTGATGGATGTCCCCAGTGGATGAAACAATGCCTCGTTTATAATGGGTTTTAATGTTTTTGTCTCGTCGCCAGAGCTGCAAGGTATGCCATTCATCTTAAAATCATTCTCTGGGCAGTGCTCTGAGAGCCCTGTGCAGTACTCTGGAATGTCACACTCATTTTCAGGTGCTCGACACAAGCTTTCAGCATCTTTTATCTACCATGGCAAGAGAGAAAATAGAAGCTGGAAATAACAAAAAAGTGTCAACCACAAACTTATCTAGAGTTACTGTTAACACTACATAGTAATGACTTCAAAATGAGGCCATGCAAAGGTTGCTGGTTCAGGTTCCACCAGTGTTGTAACTTTGGGCAACTTGATTGTCCCCCCCCCTCCCCTCATAAAACAAACAAACAACAACAGACGTTTGCATGACATTTATGCCACCCACACAATATATAACAAGTCAAGTCCAGCAGTTGAGTCTGATTTACAGATCCTTGTTTCAAATGTCAGTGGTGCTCTCCTGGCTCACTCTAGGAAAGCAGGCCCAAATATTGCTTCAACATTTCAAACAAGGCTTCTATTCTGCTGGGACTCAAGGAAGTCTCTTTCTTTGGCCCCGTGTTTATTCCCAGAGTTTTGGACATACAAAAGCCTCGAGGAAAAACCATCAAATGTCCAAATCACTCTGTGGTCCATTGGATAGCATATTGAGGGTTTGTGTCCCACCAGGAATTTCTTTGACACCCTTACTCCACCCAAAAATACATCTAGAAAAGAGTCCTGCATGACATTTGCAAACTCTTATAAGCTCTTCAACAACCTTTTTAAAGCCTTCCTTGATTTTTTGCTCTTCTGAGTAACCCTTCCTTGGCTTCCATGGCCATAGTCTCAGCCTCAGACGTCATGCCCATGGACTGTTGGCTGAACGTCTGATGCATATGGCACACTTTACTGGAAACACTTCAGGAATTTTGAAGTTATTATCTGATTGGTTGGAAATTCTACAGAATTTCTGAGAGACGTGTGTGTCGCGTTTTTAACGTTCTACCTAGAAACAAAGATGGCATGGTGCCAAACCCCCTCATTGAAGAACACAGCCATTGTGTTTACAACTGTGACAGTGAGCGCTTATCTGGATTAACTAAATGCTAGATTTTCAAAAGTATGTGAAATGTTTAAAGTTCGCGGCATAGACTATTTATAATACATATGTCCAAGAGTTTTACACACTGGTCTGTTTATGTGGGGACATTTCCACACCCATAAACATGACGCGGCACAAAACAAAGCATGATTTGTTGCTTTACTTGTCAGTCATATGGCCTCTTGAGTGGTCCTTGGCCATTCAAATCGGCCAAGGTTCCCAGACCTTCTGCCGTTGAGTCTGAAGCTTTCGCTACGTGAGGCTACCAGGGCCATAGCTCAGTTGGTTCAAGTGTGTGTCTTGTAAACATAAGATTCTAGGTTCAAATCCCAGTGGAACTTATGATGTCTATCATGCTCCTCCATGAGATGGACAAACAAGCACCAATACACGAGGGTCAACAGTAGCAGTCCAGACTGATTTTCAGATCCTGGGTTCAAATCCCAGTGGTACCTCACTCTAGGAAAGGAGGCCCACCAGTTCCATCAGAATCGTGACTTCTGGCAATTTCGTGAGTGCATTTTGCTCCACCCACCTCCCACCCTAAAAACAAAAAACACCTGAAACAGAAGCTTGCGTGACATTTGAAAACTCTTTTATGCCGCCCACACTATATGACAAATCAAAGGCAGCAGCCCAGTCTGGTTTACACATCCTGGGTTCCAATCCCAACGGTGTGCCTCTATCAGTGACTTTGCTCTCCCACTCTAGGAAATAATAGTGCTTCAACATTCTAAATCTAGCTTCTATTCTGCAGAGACTCAAGGAAGTCTCTTTTTTGCCACAATGCTGGTCATACAAAAGTCAGGAAGAAAAGTAGGTTCTGTGGTACAATGGGTAGCAGATTTCTAGACTGTAAAATGAGGCAGATCAAATGTTGTGGGTTTGAGTCCCACCAGAGTCACCTCTTCTTTGAAGGAGGTTGAATTGAGAGAATTTTCATTTTTGGGTGAACTATTCCTTTAATAAAGATCTATTCTAAAAAATATATTCATAGTGTAAATTTCTTTAAAAAAAATGGCCATGAAGAGTTTTCATAAGAGTCACTTACCTGGCAATTCTCACAGCAGTCTCCATGAACACATTGTGAGCCTTCAGTGAGCCTGCAGGTCATGGGATCACAGCATGGATTTTCACATTCCTTACACAAAACATTAAATCACAGTCATCAATGAGACATCAGATGTGAGTCAAAGATGATCCTACATTAATGCATAAATGATGCCATCGAAAATGATAATTTGAGCTAGATCAACTGGGCTAGACTGAGTCACTACAGACACAGGATATGTGTGCAATACCTCGACTGTTCCACAGTCACACTCCTCTCCAGGGTCCAGAAAAGCATTACCACAGATAGACCCACTGTACAGTCTGGATGAGCTGGGGGTGTCCAGCAGGCAGCTGGGGTTGGCGTTGTCTAGAAACACACTCAGCTGCTCCAGACTACAGTCACTAAACAGCTCCGGGAACAGCGTGCTAGATAGACAAGGTCAGAGCATGTCATTTTCAGACAGTGCACACTATAAACTGCTACTACTACTACTACTAATAATAAATTGTATTTATAGGCGCATTTCTCAACACTCAGGGACACCGCACAATAAATTTACGAACAAGACAATTGAAAACAAACAAGAAATACCATATACAGAGACAAAAACAGAGTAAAGTAGGACTGGACAAATACAATTTGGGTGAGATATGCAATCTTAAACAAGTGAGACTTAAGTCTGGATTTAAAAAGAGATAGACAATATTTCTGATGTCTGGTGGTAGTGAATTCCAGAGCTGGGGAGCAGAGCAACAAAATGCCCTGCTCCCCATGGTGGAGAGACGAGCAAAAGGAACAGTAAGGTGAAGAGAAGAAGCAGATCTAAGAGAACGAGAGGTAATATGGATGTGGAGGAGGTCAGACAGATATGAAGGGGCAAGATTATGGATGGCCTTAAAAGTGAACAAGATCATTTTTCAATGCAAAAAAGTCAATGCAAAACTTAACCGGAAACCAGTAAAGCTGCTGCAGAACAGGTGTGATGTGGTGAAAGGAGGGGATTCTGGCGATAATAAGGGCTGCTGAGTTTTGAAGCAATTGAAACTTATAGAGGGATTTGTGAGGAAGACCAAAGAGAAGAGAATTACAATAATCGATACAGGAAATGACAAGACTATAAACAAGAATAGCAGTAGTATGAGGGGTAAGGGAGGGGTGGTTAATATGGTTAATATTATGTAAATGAAAAGGTGGTTAATATGATGTAAATGAAAATAAGCGGACCGGGTGATGTTGGGTGTCATCCGCGTAACAGTGGAATAGGATGTCATATTTATGAAAGATATTGCTAAGAGGAAGAAGGTAAATGATGAAAAGAAGGGGTCCCAGGACAGAGCCCTGAGGCACACCAGTGTTAACGGGGGAAGGTTGGGAACTAAAAGATTGTAACTGGACCAACTGAGTGCGATCTGAAAGATAAGTTTAAACCAATCTAAAGGGGTGTGAGTGATGCCAATAGAGATTAGTCTATTGAGAAGGATGGTGTGAGAAATGGTGTCAAAGGCTACACTTAGATCAAGGAGGATGAGAATAGAGACTAAACCAGAATCAGCTGCCATAAGGAGGTCATTAGTGATTTTTATAAGTACTGTTTCTGTACTATGAAATGGGCGGAAACCAGACTGGAATTGTTCGTACAGGTTATTACAACTTAGATGAGAGTGAAGCTGAGTAGCAACTATTTTTTCAAGGATTTTGGAAAGGAAGGGTAAATTGGAGATGGGACGGAAATTATTGAAATGATTAGGATCGTCACCACATTTTTTCAATATTGGAGTAATGGCAGCAGTTTTTAGTATTACAGTAGTGAGTGAAGAGCAAATGATAGCAGAAATGAGGGGAAACAGAGAGGGGGGGGCAGACTTTAACCAAAACAGTGGGAAGAGGGTCCAGCGAACAAGTGGAAGACTTTGACTTATGAATGAGAACTGAAATATCTGTGGCAGTGGGAATCTGAAAAGCAGAAAATAAGTAAGATATTGGCCAGAAATCAGAGGAAGTGCTGAGGGAGGAGTTTGAACCTAGATGCTGGTGGATCTTATGTATTTTCTCATTAAAAAAAGACATCAAAGAGTTACAAAAGGCACAGTAGACCACATATTTTATTGTTTGTTTATCTAACTGCAATAGAAGGCTCACATTGTGTTTTCAGGATAGTGAAGTTTAAAGGTTCAAAGAGTTTTATACACTTGCATTACTACCCTTGTGAAGTAGTGCACATAAATTCACTGAATGTGCACTTGGTAGTGTACTTTAAACCTTAAAATAATATTTTTTTTAAAATGCACTTGAACATAATATAATCTAAGACAGATCTGACATCTGACCAAAGCAAAACTTTAAAACACAGTGTAACGTTTCACAAACTGACGAATGGGATGTGCAAGACAGTACTATGTCTACCTTAACTTTTTTGATGAGCCACAGGTGCAGTGATTTTCATCATGGGACATGCCCATGTTATGACCCATCTCATGAGCGATTGTGGATGCCAGGCCTAGTGAGTTCTGATTATGATCCTAAAAAATAACAGCATATAACCATTTATGCAATTATACTATGCCTTTCGAGAAATAATCTTTATTGTTCGAATATAGGAGATAATTTGCTACCAGAAAATCATCACTAACGCAGATCATAATTACCTGATTGACTCCCGCTGAGCTTTCAGCACACATTGCAAATTTGTTTGCCAGCCCAACTGTGTCATTCAAAAAATCAATTCCACTGGAAAGTGAAATCAATAAATAAAACTGAATAAAAGATTCATTATTAATGTACTAATGTAAAATAAAGGTATATTTTTAACACTTTACAATATGTTTGCATTTGTTGACATCAGTTAATGCATAAGCTAACATTAAATAATGAGAAATATTTTTCACAAAATGTATTATTCTTAGTTAATGTTAGTTAATAAAAATATATCGTTCATTGCATGAACTAATGTTAACAGATACAAATTGATTATAAAAAAATGTAGAAGCCCATGTTGCTATTATATTTTAAATAAATGCTTTAGCAGTATTGTTCATTGCTAATTCATAATGTAGTTAACTAATGACAACAAATAAGTAAAGTGTAGTAAAGTATATTGAAGTGGACTAGTTTCTGCTATAGTGTATTGAAGGTCTTAGTCATCCAGCAGAATAAATGGGTAACTAGGTCATACTCACGTCACAAACTGAGCGTTGTCATGTTTGACTCTTTTAAGCAGATTGCTCTTTCTCCACTCAATAAACCGACTGAGAGTGTCATCAGAACTCACACTGACCACAATCTGGTCACGTTTCGTCCAGACCTCAAGACCCACCAGCATAACCCGGATATTAAGGGGTCGATACAACTGAGCAAAGAATAAAGTGTTCACTCTCTTGCATTTCCTTAAGACATTTATTAACTGATTTTCACATATCACACAAGTAAATACTATATTTGTAAGGTTAACTCTATTAAGATATATGATCATATGAATATACCTTGTCAACATGATTTGCAACTTCCAGCATCCTGGGTCTGATTATGTCCATGTCAGACCCAAAGTTTCTGTACTATAAGAGAAAAACATAGCAATCATGTTTGTCTTCTTTTTGGACGTTTTTCCTTTTAGTTTTTGCATTGACCAGTAGTATTTGCCTCACTATGAAGAGAAGGGTCAAAAATATATTACTGTATTGAATGCTTCAGCATTTTTTTTAAATCTAATTTTCTTATTGTATTATATTCCATCAGATATTAGCATAACCATCAGTCAGTGAAAAAA
>NW_015505351.1:1313204-1314383 GCF_001515645.1 Sinocyclocheilus grahami
AAAAAACAATAACAGTTGACTGCTAATAACTACAAGTTTGTGAAAGCTTAAATTCGTACCTCAGTGTTATCCACCACAAGAAACAATTCCACATATCTTCGAGTGTGAAAACTCTTTGTTTTCTAAGAGAATATATCAATGATTTAAAATCTATGCATAATTTCTATTCATATGCAGAACAGTTGCTAGAATTGCGAAACAAATGTTATTACCCATCTGGTGGACTTTAAGGGGACAGCCACTGGTTGTTCATGGTCATAAATGGTAGTGCTTGGTTCACCACATGAGCTTCTCTTCCACCTCAGATGTTCATGCTTATAAAGTGCATGGTCTCCATCACTATGGTTGGTCAGGGGCTCAATCAGGTATACTTGCTGTTTCACTCGAACAAAACCTCTATGGACAGATAACATAATGCTGCTTCTCAAGATCCTTCCTACAAACATGGAATCTAATACTTGTGCATTTCCATTAGAACATGTATGAAAAGCATCTTGTAATGAACTTGATGTAAAAGTAGCATGCCATTGTCTCAAACCTGATTCCAGAACAGATTCCCACACTGACTGAGGAATCTTCCAAATCCTGAATATGGCCATGATAGTAGCAATTGTCCTACAAATGACACACAATTGATTGATTTTTTATTTTCTGTGCTTAACTGATCATATTATTTCCAGCTTAAATAGGGGAACTTCAGTCAGTCTGCCATGACTTAAAGGGGTCCTATTATGCTCTTTTACAAAGTCTTGATTTTGTTTTGGGGGTGTACTAGAACATGCTCTCCATGCTTGGTGGTTCGAAAAACGCATTATTTTTCACATAATTTACATTATTAAAATACCTTTCTCCCCATCCTGGCACAAACGGCTCGATTAGTTTCCGGCTTTGATGAAGGTCCGCCTTCCGAAAAACAAAATGTGTTGTGATTGGTTAGCTGTCTCAGTGTGTTGTGATTGGCGAACAGCTTAGACGGTGTTTCAGTACTGCCACCCCCCTTGCTCCGTCTTTCAACAAAAGCTTTTTGGCGAATCCGGCACTGTACTCCCTCATGTTGTGGAAGCTGTCCTCAGTAAAATGCGCAGCACACCATAGCAAATTGGGGTTATAATGCTCAGGAACAGAGTTAAAAAATAAATTGCAACCACTGTTTCCTGACATCATCCGCTTTCGGAAGCC
>NW_015505351.1:1314610-1337638 GCF_001515645.1 Sinocyclocheilus grahami
CTTCATTTTCTCTGATGCACTAACTCTGCAGCAGCTCTTCTTCTTCATCGTCTCGTCTGATGCACTCACTCAACCAAGCGTTCTAACCACAACCTCGCCCCTCCCCACCCCCCCAACCATTTGAATTTTTGTAGGCAGGAATTATTTGTAATGATATTCTAATGAGCCGCTTTGTGACATCACAAAGCCCGGAAAACAAACGCTGTAGTCCAAACGAGCCGTTCGTTGTAGTTCTTGAAAAGGGATTTTTTTAAAAACGAAATATCTCCCTTTGGAGTGGACTTTGAGATTTGTAACTTTCTAGATCTTTTTTATGCCCAAACATACACACTACACACTGACTAAAATTTAAAAAGTGAAAAAGCATAATAGGACCCCTTTAAATGTTCTGAATACTAGCAAAAACTACACAATGTGCGATATGCCCTATCCTGCAGGAATAGTATGGGACATACGCAAGTATTCTGTTCTGATCGTAGTTATTGATAAATTACAGTAAAATTACCTTTAAATTTGGATTACTGCTCACAATCAGTCCATCATCTTGATAGTATATTTCAGTGTAATTATGTCCAATGAGTTGCCTAAATTACAGTAAACATTTATTTAGGACAACCTTAAGAGTACAATGGTGTATTTCATACTATTAAACATCCAAATGAAATGTACAGAAAGCTCCAAGATAAGACTTTGAAATATAATACACCCAAACACAACACTCACCTGTTCTTTTCCAAATGAATCACATGAGTTTTCCCTCCAAAGAATAATTTATATGTGAGTCTATCAGGATAAGTCTCATGGCTTTGTGGACTTTTATCAGACTGTACCTGCAAAGGACTGATGTGTTAATCCACACATAAACAACACAACCCTATGGTTGCTTTTATCCTAAAACTACAAATATAAAGACAAGTTGAATTCAGGCATATCTTGCTGCTGTAACAGTAAGATCCAGGTTGTAAATGGAGGTACCTTTCTGACGCTCTGTCTTTTAGGTCTCACCACATCAAACCGCTCCACATGAGGTAATGTATGAATACTCTCTGCCACACATCCTGATGAGAATCAAAAGATATTTTGATATTTCATAAATGCACTATCAATACCACCCACAAACGTTAACAGCATTCTATAAAGATAAATAGGTTTCATAGTCCTAATTAAGGATAAACTTTACTGGCCACAAATTACCTTTAAACAGTGTCTGTATGTTACTGTATATTATACTACTCAAATCATGTTGTAAAAATCTTAAAATCTGACCTTCAAAATCTCTGCAGCACAAAAATATCAAAATGAATTGCAAGAGACTTTCCCTGATTTACTTTTTAAATACTTCAGATAATTAACCTACTAGGGACATGGCCAGAGTACGAAAATTATTGTATATTAAACATTTCCCCACATTTAAAATGAGGAAAAACAATAAGCAAATGTAATTAAAAGGACGCATAACATAAAATGACAAATATTAAAAATGCATTTTTCTATCAAATTAACCTAAAGAACAGAAAAGTTCCTCCATCACACTGTATAGCCTACTATTTTATGATTATCCCATTCGCAGGAATGTAAATAAATATAAATACATTCACACGGTTAAATCTTTCAGCGCAAATATGCTTTATAATCACATGCATTAAGGAATAACACATATTTCTACATAATTAAAGGAATATCATACATACCCCAAAGACAAAGACAGCAAAGTACATGAGTTGTGAAGGCAGAACACGGCATGATTACTGTGCGTTAGGGTTCATGTCTGGCGAACTACATGCCAAAAGATAAACTTGGGGTCCGCCCAAGTGGGCTGCATTTTTTCTTATCAGGACAAACGCAAACACAGAAGAAATAGATAGAATGACCAATAGCACGGGGCAGAAGTTTCGAAAGGGGCGGAGCTTAGAGACGTCACGAAGGATCGAAATAATCATTCTCGTAATCTAACAAATTGAACTGTTTATTTTTAAATTCTATTTCGATATACAGTTTCGCAGTGTTATTATGTAGGTGTAAATTGTTGTCCATACCGCTGCTAAAATAGACGTTGTCACGTGGTAGCTGTTACTTTTCTCAGCGCTGGTTTTGGGCAACCAATCACATTCGTTTGTGATTACACGATTAAGTGTTTTTAAATGGTTTTCTATCGGCCGCTGAGGTGAATTTTCACTTTTGTGTTAGGTTACACTCTTTGAAACTTATAGGATTAAGTCATTTGACTTTTTAGTGTACAAAACACGACCTGAGATTTGAATGCGGATCAACGGAGCCATCGGTGATCTGGGCCTCTCTCCGATGCCCCTGCATGAACACAGACAGCGGTGTTTCCTACTCACCACCCAGCGGGACACACCGCAACATATCCCGTAATGACAGTGACTCATAACATTACAGGAAACACGTCACGTATTAAACCGTAGCTATGTTTAACATTTAGTTATAGCTTTAGAGTTCGTTTATTTCATACATATCTTCTCATAGTTGTATAATTGACGTTTATTGGACAGGCTACCGAATTTACAGCTGCAATACTGGAATTAAGGGTCCAATAAACCCAGATATCCTTCTGGACATAGTGACTCTTTCTTTCTCTCTTTCTTTGAAAATAAATGTTCCTAATAGAGGTTAAACACATATTAACTATGTGTATATTGACATTATCTGTTTTAATAATATAGTATTCCAATCAGTGTTGGGGAAAGTTACTTTTAAAAGTAATGCATTACAATATTGCCAAAAAGTAGTATACTTCAAGTTTATTTTATTAAGTATACTTAAGTAAAGTACAAGTATATTTTTTAAGAATACTTTATGTAGTAAGTATACAAATATCAGTGTACTAGTAGTATACTTGTAAGTGTACTATTTCAATACTCCTTGGGATTAAATTGGCCCACTTTCTAGTATATAAAAGTATACTTTTAAGTATAACAGTAGTAAACATTAAGTACACAACTAGTTTACATCAACATTTTTAGCTTGTACTGCAACTATACTAAAAGTGAACTTATAGGTATACTGATAGTTTACTCATTAAATACTTGTAGTAGAATTTTTAGTACACTGAAGTATAGTCTCAGTAAACTACTAGTTTAGTAGTTTTATACTGCAAGTATACTCGTAAGTTTTCTTTAAGTGAACTTTACATCATACTTTAAGTATACTACTACGTCCCTATTTAGGTATTAATTTGTATATATTTTGTTACATGAATATCTGAACATACAAAACATTACAAGAACAGGGTATCTGCTTGTAAACAAAAACATTTTATAATAGCTTCATGCATTCTTTTTTTTAAACACTTGAATGTGGATAAGTTTCATAAATAAAAAAATAAAGAAATAAACAACATTTTGAACAAAAAGCTGAAAAAAGACTATGAATTGGATTCAGAATGATAATCAAAACGTAGATAAAGTCGATCAACACCCCAAAGCTTGACAGTCATTATTACCTCTTCATTGGTCGACATTTTATTCCATAGCGTTACACAGTTTTGATGCTGTTTTATGTCTGGCGATCGAAGCATCTGTTGTTTCGGTTTCTTCTTCACTTGTGTTTTTTGGGAAATTCTGCATAGAAGATGTGTACTAGTGCCCCCTACAGTATAACAATGGAAACACGGATTCTAGGAGCACAATTATAGCTAAAATATATTTAGACTTTTTCTAAGTCAAGTATACTTAAATGTCATTTTAAGTATATTTCTGAGAAGTACATAAAGCCCATTTCTGAGAAGTACATAAAAAGTAGACTAAAAGTATACTTTCCTATTTTTAGTTTAAAAGAAGTATACTAATAGCACACTTGAATAAACTTCTTTTTCGTAAGGGACTCCCTAAAAACTTTATATGGAAAGTAATGCGTTATATTACTTTTGCGTTACTTTCGCGTTACTTTTTAAATATAAGCAGGGCTTGATTGTTTTTAATATGAGAAGTTCTATTTATAGCAAATGTAAAAGCCCTTTCACACCAAAAAGTGTAATGAATAAACCTCAGGCTGAAGCAAAAGTAAATTCACGTCTGTACAGTAGAACGCAGGAGAAGAAACACTCTTCAGCAATAAAAAAAAACAAAGCACAATTGTTAGTTTATCTAAAGTCGTTTTTGCCTATTAGTATGGTTGAACTGAAAGTGACGTGACATGTGGCCAAGTATGGTGACCCATACTCAGAATTAGTGCTCTGCATTTAACCCATCCAAAGTGCACACACACAGCAGTGAACACACACACACCATGAACACACACCTGGAGCAGTGGGCAGCCATTTATGCTGCGGCGCCCGGGGAGCAGTTGGGGGTTCAGTGCCTTGCTCAAGGGCACCTCAGTCGTGATATTGAAGGTGGAAGAGAGCACTGTACATTCACTCCCCCCACCTACAATCCCTGCCAGTACGAGACTCAAACCCGCAACCTTTGGGTTACAAGTCCGACTTTCTAACCATTAGGCCACAACTTCCCCTAACTGGATCATCAAAGGTCAGCAGCAAAGACATTGGTTAATAAAATGGGATTAGATACATTTGTGTTATTTAACATATTTAATTATTGCAGGTTTGCGTCATATTCTGAGTTTGCATTTCACCGTTTTAATTCATTTTGATGAATACTAAATCAGTTTTTTGTGAGTGGGATGAATTAATGCACATTCACATTTAGTCTAGAGCTACAGTAACATCATGTTCACACAGCGCACACAACGCCTCTGCACTCCCGATTTCTCCCAATATGGGGACAGGAGACTTGTCAGTCAATAAATGGGAAAACAAAGTAACTGGCATTACTTTTTTGAAAAAGTAACTCAGATATTTTCTTGTAAATTAAAAAAGTAATGCGTTACTTTACTAGTTACTTGAAAAAAGTAATCTGATTACGTAATCTCGCAATACTTTGTAATGAGTTACCCCCAACACTGATTCCAATACATCATCACGTTATATAAACTGAAAAATTATCATCCTGCCTGAGTTTGCACTTGACAAAAAACCTATTTCACTTGCATATCATAACCACTAGAGGACAGAAAGATCATAGAACACATATGTCTGCAATACTATAGGCTACATCACACAAAGATTATGTGTCTCATTAAGCCATAAAACCTCTTACATGCCTTGCACATTAATTCACAATGTACATGTATTTATTTAGTTAGTTTGCTAGACTTTTTATTTGGTCTCTTCTTGAAAACTTGCTTGATATTTTTTTTGCTGTTTGCAAGGATTCATATTTTGACATCTTTGAATGCACCAAACTTGGAAGAATAACAGATTGGGGCAGTGGTTGAGCAGTGTCCAAAATCATACTCCGTGAATGATGTGAAAAGCAAGATTATTGTTTGGGGGCCTGCTTTTTCATACACCATGCCAGAGAATCATTCAACAGTATAAAAATAAAAATGTCAGTGTACATAACCTGGTGTGGCACTGTAATTGAAAAGTAATGATTAGCTCCCTTAAATGTGAGATGAGTGTAGAAAGAGTCTTTACAAGAAATACATTTGTAAAATAACAGAAAGTAGTGGCAGCTCATTACCAGAACATTATCCATTAATTTTATGGACAGCTCTAAAACACAACACAATACAGTGTCAAATTCAAAATACAGGTAAAACTAAATAAATAAAATAAATAAATACAAAAATAACCATTTTTAAAATAGATTTAGCATTGTTATATTCATAAAAGTTACATTGGTTCAGCTATTAATTCTTTAGGAGCTAATTATACTGTCAATAGATGCTTTTTCAAAATGTTCTTTATTAAATGTCCCTTTTAGTCAGTCTCTTTTCCAGAAGCTTGGATTTTTTTCAATTTCCTATTGCGATAATTATCATGAAATTGCAGCTGGCGTTCACAATGGTTGCTTGTGTGATTCTCTGACTAAATGTAGAATGTGTCATCTTAATTTACGCAAAGTTTTGCAATCAGAGACAAGTCTGTTTAACAAGCTGTAGAAGACTAATAGTCCTTTTTAAAGGGGCAGTCCATCATACACACAAATCCTGCTGATGTCAAAAATATAAACGATACATCATATTACGCAGATGGAAGAGATCCTTTCAGAAGGTACAGTGAGTAATAAGTGTTCTCCCACAAGCTGAAGTATATTTTATTTCAGGTAGCTGCCAAAGCAGCATTTCTTATGTTCATTTACTATAAATGAATGCACTAAAACAAACAAAAAAAACTATATATATATATATATATATATATATATATATATAAAAACAATGGTGTTAGTGTTGGCATTGCTGTTCAGATGCTGTCACTAAGGCTTTTAGTGGTTCTTTTATACAATTTCAGACTGTATTGATCATCTTCTGTGGCACAGCTACAGAACTGTCACAGAGCAAGTGTTTGTTCTCAGGCCTGTTTCACACTGCTCACAAAAGCAGTGTGTATTTATTTCACAGCCAGTATGTTAGCACTTTAGATCAGTGCTTCTCGACTGGTCTTACTTCAGGAGCCAGATTTTACTTGAGCTATCAAGTGGCATACACAAAATTATTTATCTAACAAAAGTAAACAAAAAAAAGTAAAAACATAAAATAAAATCTAAAAAGTTTGCATGGGTGTTTAATGTTTTTTGACATATTTGATATTGTTACATTTGTGTGAACATGGAGATGTGTGTGAAGGAAAAGACACCTACATTTTATTCAGAGGTCTAAACCGAGCAAATGTATTTAACTTGGTGCACATTTGATGGCAAAATTAAGATTTGCAATGTAAAATTCATTGAGATCTTTTTAATAGGCCTGTAGCAGACTACTTATATAAAATGCATATAAATATGTCACTCTGTATATACGCTGATATTGAAATGCTTTATTTTATTATCAAAAGTTCTGTAACTTCAGTTGTGGGGTGCAAAACAATGCAATGCAATATGATTGAGAGATGTATCCCTACAAATAAACAAATGCACAGAAAGAAACAAGTCACTGACTGCAATCAGGGAAACAGTGAACAACATCCAAACACAAGAAGTAACGAAACAGCACAGGACTGCAAACACAGGGAGACCCAGTAGGGCAGGTAATGAGGGAGACACAGGTGGAATAACTTAAACCATAATGAGGTAACAAGATGGGCGGGGTCAGACAATCTACAGGAGAAAGCACATGGCACCAAATCAACACAACACAAGCCATGTGCTTACACAAACACAGTGTCCTCTGGTGGCCATCCTGGGCACACCAGCTGAAGACAGTGACAGAACCCCCCTCTTGAAGGAGCAGATTCCAGACGTTCCACAGTCCGAGGCACAAAACAAGAGTCCAGGAGGGAGGTGGAGAGGCGGAACAGGGGGAGGGATGGTGGGCCAGGCCCGTGGAGCGGAGGAGGACCTGGAGATTGTGGCAGAACAAGAGGCCAAGGTGGGGCTGGCAGAGCAGGAGGCCAAGGCAGAGCACTTGCCCACCAGGGCGGAGCAGAAACCCAACAGGGTGGAGCAGATGGAGAGGAGAACCAGCACTTGAGAGGAGCTGAAGTGGATGCCCCCACCTCAGGAGGTTCTGTAGCAGAAGCCACCACCTCAGGAGGAACTGGAGCAGATTCATGAGTGGGCTCTGAAGGCTCCCGGACTGGAGCAGGCTCTGAAGCAGCTCATGCATGCAGAACAGTCATGAGGTGAAAAGCAGCAGAGAAATTGGGCGGGTCACAGAGAAATTGGCCTCTGTGACACAGACAAGGAGAGTGGATTGCTCAGTGACAGCCTCTGTGGCAACAGCAGTGAGAGCGAGCGGCTCTGTGGCAGCCTCCATGGAGGAAACAAGGAGAGCGGGCTGCTCAGTGATGGCCTTCGTGGCAGCAAAATTGAGAGGGGGCTGTTCTGTGGCGAGCTGTTTTGGAACAGGTTGCTCAGGGGCTTCTGGGACCACCGGACTTGGGACCACCAGAGTCAGGTCATCGAGGACCACCAGACTTGGGACCCCCAGAGTCAGGTCCTCCAGGACCACCGGACTAGTTACCACAACAGAGATGACAGCTGCTCACACTGACATCAGGGGTGGGTCCGCCAAACTGGAAGCCAGTCTTAAAAGCCTTGGGCCCACCTCAATGGCTTCATGTGGCACATTCATGATACCGAGGAAGACTGACATGGGATCCATGATGGCTGAAGCCTCCGGCATGGCACTTGTGATGGCAGGAGACTCTGGCATGGCGGCCATCTTGTGAAGAGGCTCTGGTGCGCCGGACATGACGAGATGGGTCTCTTGAGCGGCAGCCATGTTGTGATCAGGCACCACTTGTTGCAGTGCTGGCTGCCTCCCACTACGGACGAGAAACTCCACAAACCTGTCAAAGGACAAATGTTCAGAACCTAACATCCTCCAATGACTAATGGGCTTATCTAGAGCAATATTAAACAAGTCTTTCAGAGCAGAGTCATTGCAGCCCAGCCCTACCACAGCACTCCTAAACACCAGGGCAAACTCCCTCGGGTCAGTTCCTTGTTGACGGAGGGAGCTCAAGGCGGTTACCTGGAGAATGTGTTGGCAAAGGGGGCTGTTGGCAGTGGAGGCTGGTAGATCGTGTGAGCCCATTCTCCACTGAGTCCTCATGTCAATGCTGTTTCGTTCTGTCACGGTCCGTGGGGAGAGATGAGGCGAGGACTCAAAGATACAGTAAATGGGCTCTTTATTAATAACAAAAATAACAACAACAAAAAAAAACCTACCCCGAGGAGAAAACCAGGCAGGAAGTCAGAAAAAGGAGCACACAGACACATTCGACCACATACGACAAATAACAAAACAGCACAGAACTACAAACACAGGGAGACTAAGTAGGGCAAGTAATGAGGGAGACACAGGTGGAATAACTGTAACAATAATGAGGTAACAAGATGGGCAGGGTCAGACATTGGACAGGAGAAAGCACAATGTACCAAACAAACACGACACAAACCTTATGCTTACACAAACACACAGTGTCCTCTGGTGGCCATCCTGGGCACACCAGCTGAAGACTGTGACAAAATGTACTTAAAGGGATAGTTCACCCAAAAAATTTAATTCTGTCATCATTTACCCAGTTGTTTCAGACCTGTGACTTTCTTTATTCTGTTGAACACAAAAGAAGATATTTTGAAGGATGTTGGTAACCAAACAATATTTTTTCCATGCTATGGAAGTCAAAGGCTACCAGCAACTGTTTGAAGTTCACACATTTTGAAATAAAGCACATATATTTAATTATAATTTTAACTGTAATAGTCTATATTATTCAATATTACATTTAAAGTTATATTTTTATAAATTGTATAATTATATCGATATATTTTAACTGTACTAAACTGCAATTTCATCATTACAAATGTATATATGACATACGACATACATCTAGAAATGACATTCTGCGAAGTATATTTTTAAGTTAATATATTTATATCTCAAAGATAGTAGAATTATGAAATTACATATAAAGATGTACTAAAGTTCTACTTAAGTGGGTCAAAAAAAGCTCTCTAAAGTTCTAATTTCTAAAACTAATTACACTTAATATAAATTTAAATGCATTTCATTTAATGCGATGTACATGTAGTCAAGTGTCTGAAAACATTACTTTTAATTCTGTTAAAGTGTATTATTTCCATAATAAGTATTCTTTTTCAAAGTATGCTACAGTCTTTTTCACAAGGGTGTATAGTAAGACGGACAGCTGAAATTGCTTCTGTGTCTTAAAATGCCTCAAGAGCACGAATTCAAAACAAGAGTTTTGCCCTCTGTTTCAAAAAATCCCCATCATTTCATTTACCAAGCCAACAAAATGAAATGTGCCCCATCAATGACCCACTCATCTTTACCCTTCTATTGCACTGACTGTGAATCCAGGATGCCAAACATATTGTATGCTACAGAAAAACCACATTACAAATTCAAATGTCTCTGACACTGGACCAGGACTGCAGCGTTTGCAATGCTGTATAACATTCATCTGTTTCTGCTTCATTGATGAGTAAATTCATGAGTCATCATTCCATTTCAGATTTGAAATATATACAGTTTCATTTCAGCTTCTCACTATTGAGAGGAGGCAGTGAATGTTTTATTGTGCTAGTTCTTTAGATGGCCTGACACATTACGAACCCTATTTGTTCTAAAATTAGAATGCGGAAGAAATTATTGCACTGATGAAAGAATCATTCATTTGTATTAAAAAGCATTTCAGTGGGAATAGAGCTCAGTATTTCTGGGAATTAATTTCTTGGCAAAATAAACTTTGAGAACCTTTAAAGTATAAAACGAAGTGAAGTATTCAGGTCAAAAATAAAGCTAACTTGTAATATATTCAGCAGGCAAAGGCATAATAACATAAATTGAATAAACATTGCACAAAATAATCATGTGCAATTATGTTAATGTGCCTGACTTTTACTATTAAACTCACATTTATATGCAAATCGACTCCTTTGTGTCATAAACCTCATTCTCCTGCTTCTGTGCAGCTCTTTGCAAACGATTCCAGCTCTGTTATGGTTGATTACAACTCTCAGGTTAAATGATCATAAACTATGCTCCTCTTTTTTGACTTAATTACTCTTAAGTCCCATGTTTAGACACCGTTTCCAATTATGATTGTTGTAATAATGCTGTGCAATTATCCTGGATAGATCCAGAAAATGAAAACGAAAATAAATTATAGAATAGAGGAAACCCACTGCGACTTTCAAAATGGGGAAAGTTTGTGTGGGGACAAAGAGATCAAAATGCAGTCTGTTGTGAATATAGCTTTGGTAGTGAAACAGACAAGCGCTGACAACAAATGACAGCAAAAAACACCACCACATCTTCATAAACAGCTGTCTGTCTGTCACTATGTTCTAAAACGGACTTGATCCTTAAAGTCACTGCATGCAATAAAATAAGACATTAGCAATTAATCGCTTTGTTTTTTTTACATGTGGCAGATTCATAGCTGATGAGAATCCCAGAAAATATCTTAGATATTTTAAGACTTTAGACTTGTTTATGATTTTCAGTTTTGTAAGGTCTTTAAATCAACAATACGTAATACGTGAAAGGATATTATTTAGAGTAAAAAGCCCCTTGATCTTGGGCTGCTAAAGGACTCCTTGAAAAGACGCTCTCACGGGTCAAAATGCTCTCATGAATTCTCATGAGTTTATTTTTTCTCAAAAAATATATTGTTGTATATATTTGAATATTTTTTCTTACCACTTTTGACCCTATCACAATAGCCTTTTCCACCTTTATATTCCCATATGTAACATAAAAACAAACTTATTTGATTATTTCTCTTCACAATTGTTTTGCTTAAAATTCTCTGTGTGTCTATATATATATATATATATATATATATATACAGTGGGTACGGAAAGTATTCAGACCCCCTTAAATTTTTCACTCTTTGTTATATTGCAGCCATTTGCTAAAATCATTTAAGTTAATTTTTTTTCCTCATTAATGTACACACAGCACCCCATATTGACAGAAAAACACAGCATTGTTGACATTTTTGCAGATTTATTAAAAAAGAAAAACTGAAATATCAGATGGTCCTAAGTATTCAGACCCTTTGGTCAGTATTTAGTAGAAGCACCCTTTTGATCTAATACAGTCATGAGTCTTTTTGGGAAAGATGCAACAGGTTTTTCACACCTGGATTTGGGGATTCTCTGCCATTCCTCCTTGCAGATCCTCTCCAGTTCTGTCAGGTTGGATGGTAAATGTTGGTGGACAGCCATTTTTAGGTCTCTCCAGAGATGCTCAGTTGGGTTTAAGTCAGGGCTCTGGCTGGGCCGTTCAAGAACAGTCACAGAGTTGTTGTGAAGCCACTCTTTCGTTATTTTAGCTGTGTGCTTAGGGTCATTGTCTTGTTGGAAGGTAAACCTTTGGGCCAGTCTGAGGTCCTGAGCACTCTGGAGAAGGTTTTCGTCCAGGATATCCCTGTACTTGGCCGCATTCATCTTTCCCTCGATTGCAACCAGTCGTCCTGTCCCTGCAGCTGAAAAACACCCCCACAGCATGATATATATATATACTGTATATGTGTGTGTGTGTGTGTGTGTGTGTGTGTGTATACAGTATATATATTATTGATCATACACTTCCGGCACACTTTCCTTAAAGGAACAGTTCACCCAAAAATGAAATTGTGCTGAAAACTTACTAACGTTTAAGCCACCCAAATGTAGATGAGTTTGTTTCTTTATTGGAACAGATTTGGAGAAATGTAGCATTACATCACTTGCTCACCAATGGATCATCTGCAGTAGATGGGTGCCGTCAGAATGAGAGTCCAAACAACTGATAAAAACATCACAATAAGCCTCGTGCCTCCAGTACATCTATTAATGTCTCATGAAGTGAAAAACTGTGTGTTTGTAATAAACAAATCCATCATTAAAACTTAACTTCAAACAAGTCCTCTGTCCACATTACTTTCTCCAGTGAGAAAGTTGTCTCATCTGAATCAGGTGAGAAATATGCACAGAACAAATGCTGTTTACAAGCATTTTGATGTGAGAGGACAACAGTCGATGGACTTTTTCACTGGATGAAGCGTTATTATAGACAATTGACTTTTAACCAAAAGTGCATGGTGTTTTAAATTTGATGGATTTGTTTCTTAGCTTTTCACTTCACAAGATATTACTTGATGCACTGGAGTCGCGTGGATTACTTGTGGAATATTGTGATGTTTTTATCAGCTTTTTGAACTCTCTGACGGCACCCATTCACTGCAGAGGATCCATTGAAGAGCAATTGATTTAGTACAAAATTTTTCCAAATCTGTTGTGATGAAGAAACATACTCATCTATATCTTGGATGGCCTGAGGGTAAATAAATTTCCAGCAAATGTTCATTTTTGACGCCTTCATCGACTTACTGTTCGCGGGTCATGAACCGGACACTATTAATAATGGATCCCATGTTTTGTGCAAACTATTCCTTTAGTGTTGCTGTACCCTATATTGCCCTTTAGCTGGTTGCTATATTAATTCATGACAGATTAAATAAAGAGGGTTCAAAAGCCTTTCATGTTGTTTTTGAAGATCTTCATACAGAATCTTTCCTACAAACCTTTCATTCCATTTTAGGTGGACAATTAAACTGATCGAATATAAAAAGGACCTTTGAAGAGAACCCACTGGGTGGACTGACACATTCAATTAGCCTCAGCAGCTGGACTGAAGTGATACAAGGTAAGAAGCCCATTTCTTGTTTTACAGATGGTTAGTTTTAGATGTCCAGATGAGAGAGAAACTGCAGCCAAAGTCTGATGAAAAAGCAAACTATAATTGATTGAGTATGCTCGCAGGTTTCTCCTCCACCCTCAAAATACAAAGCAGAATGTGGCAGTAAATGAACACCCACACTGAATAGCAATGACTGTGGTTATTGCAGGAAATTTCGGATCATTCATAGACTGCCTATGAACATGAACAGCCTAAAATATTAAATATTGTGGCAATTATTCACTACATCAGGTGTGAATTATTAAGCTGCAGTAATTGTTTTAATATAAGACTTTGAATTACGCTTTTAAAGCCACACCAAATGACATGCTTTGTCACCGACGTTCCTTTTGTTTTGAAACCAGATTGAATTGTTGACGGCACAAGCTCTCAGAGGTTATTAACAGAGGCACTACATCCATTATGGCACTCATTTGTTTTCAGTGACTGACAGGAGCCCATTTGTGCTAGACATTCAGTTTAAATAAATGTAATCAGAGGACACTCTTGAGATCTTTTAAAGCAAAATAGTCACTCTATTTTCCCTGCTATAAATGTAAATTATGGTAATGCATTAGGGCTATTCAGCACGCTTGTGAGAGAAAAAAAAGAGCTAGTTTTGCTGTGCTTCGGATGAGCTTTGAAATTGTAACTGTTTTATCAAAAATGAGACAACACATTATACAAATGCAATGTTAAACATTTAAGCAGAATATTAAGAGAGACTATTATACATATCATGTTATCGATGTGTGCACATTTAAGCTTAAAGTGGTGGCAACACTACGGATTGAAAATTAAATACTATGTTTATCTCAATAAAATGAGTCAAATGCAGAGCATTACACAGCTTATTTGGGTATTTATAATAGTATCAGCATCTGAAGTGATGCTTATGTCAAATTTACAATAATCAGCACTCATTTGCAATGTATCTCTATGCTGATGTATCTTGCCTGCATTCATTTCTAAGCAAATTATGCACAGTCAATTTTCAGTTAATGAAGCGAAGCTGGCATAATTATAGTTTCTGAAATATAGCCAGCATGCTTGCACAGATCACAGAAAATCTTTTGCACTTGAGGATAATCTTAGAATGCCATTTGTCCAGATTAATGTGAAATTAATTTCATTGCACAGAAAATTGTGGAGATGTGTTTTTCAAAATCACAGGGTTACTATTCACTGAGAGAGTGTACATCTGTGCTCAATCTTAGTGACAACCAATTATCATCTGTATTAGTCACGCTAGTAGAATAAGGAAATTACCTAGAATAAATATATTAATCTCCAACCTTGAGTGACAGCAAACACTGGAACAAAAGCATTATGTTTTTATTTAACTCTAATTTGTTATTAAATTTGTAATTTTCTTATAACTTCAGTTTACAGAAAGACTGTAAAAATGGTGCGGTGATACAGTCATAATGTATAGCAGTAGGAATATTTATTATTTAGAGCTCTTCAGATTTCTGCCGGGGAAAATTGGTGGGAATAACAGACAACCACACATCAGGACTAAAGCCTCTCAGCGGTACCATTAATCTTGACTTGAGCCACACGCTCTGGGTTTGTCCCCATAAATCGGACCACAATTTTTCACTCATATGATTTCACAACAAGTCTGGTATTCATTTATTTAACTGAAAATAATAACAAAAGAAAACAACAAAATAGCCAAGATAAATTTACATTGATACTTAATAACTTTGATTAATAACTTTTTTAAACCTCTTTAATTTATTAACAGTATTACATTATGCATTATAAGTCTAAGTCCACACTGGAAAAAAGGAGACATGCCAAATACTCTTCAAATTCAAAATATTCTGGAAATATTTGTAATGAAAAATGTCTTTAATTATAAAAAAGCAAATAATAAATCGAAGCAAAATAGAAGCATGTTATTGTGTCGCAAAGAATCTTTAAAAAATATATATTTAGACTGAAATGTACATGAATTACTACTCTATTAAGCAGCATGTGATGTTTGATAATGACTTGTCAATGAAAGTTATTTATAAAGCATCACCCTATTAACATTTCCATCTTTGTTTGTAGTCTGTCTGTACATTCTCACGCTCCCCAAGTCAAATACTCTCACACACGGTCGTCGAAGACACGCTTTTACTTCTGGTCAGCTTGAAAACAGTGTAGCTCCTTGTTTCCGAAGCAAATCTCCTGGATGAGCCAGAGTTGCGCGGCTGGATTTTAGACGCGGAATTTCTAATCGAAGATTTATTGGTCAGACTCAAGACCGAAGACATCTTCTCTCTGTAGCTTTCTCTGAACCTTTTGGCCGATCTGTACAAGTTTCCAACAAAACAGTAGCAGAGGGGATTGAGGGACGAGTTGGTGAGACCCAGCCATTGCGCGAAGGGTCTGCTCCGGAGAATCCAATGATGCTCAACGTTGCTCAGCTCGTCGTTTCGATCAGGAGAGCTGGGGGTGTTGGAATCGATCCAGATGTCCACGGCGTAGAGTGGCAGCCAGGAGAAAGTGAAGAGCAGCACGAGCGCGAAGACCATTTTGGCGATCCTCTTGCGCGTTTTCTGGCGCGATGTCGAAGAGGTCAGAGCGAGCTGGTTGGGATCTGATATTGATGCTGTGCCTCCTCTACTCAGTTTCCAACCGGTCAGGAAGCAAATGATTAGGTTAAAGACCACCGGGAAGCCATACAACGCGCAGAAGAGTAAAAAGTTGTAACCCTGGCGCAGTTTGACTTTAGACCAGCTTTCCACGCACACCGTCACGGTGTGCAGCCCGTCTAGAAGGGAAAGCGTCTTAGTTGTGTTCATGAAAAATAACGGCAAACATAACGCAGAAGACACGACCCACACCACAGCTATCATGCATATCATTCTGCTGGCCGTGAAGAAAGACCTGGCGTGCAGTGGACTGTGGACGCTGTAGTATCTGTTCAAACTGATCACGGCCAGACTCAGAACGCTTGCAGAGACTGACACCGCCTGAACGAACGGCACAGCTCGACACAGAAAGTCTCCAAACACCCAGGCGTTATACACCTGATGTCCTAAGTTAACCGGCATGCAGACACACACCACCATCATGTCGCACACCGCCAGGTTGACCAGGAGTCTCCTGGTGGCTGAAGCTCCAGACAAGCGATTCCTCCGGCGCGTCAGGACCCACAGAGCCATGATATTCCCCACCAGGCCTGTCACGAAAGATATCACATACATCACCATTAAAACTATAGTGTCCGGTTCATGACCCGCGAACAGAAAGTCGATGGAGAAAGGCGTCAAATCACGCGTGGTCCAGTTCTTCTGGAGATGCTCCCAAAGAGAAAAGTTGTTTGGGAAGAAGCGTCCGAATGTGCTGTAAGTGCTCGAGGTGTTCATGTTTCCTCTGTGTGCCATTTCATCTGACCATCCGCTTCTTGAGGATCTCCATAACGCCCCCACCCTCAGGAATATAATAAAAGAGCAATGATTCACTGAAGAAAATTTCTCCAAATCTATCTATAAATCTATCTATCTATCTATCTATCTATCTATCTATCTATCTATCTATCTATCTATCTATCTATCTATCTATCTATCTATCATAAATAGACATACTTGGATATACCTTATGCATACTTTACCTCACATCCCCCCCACACACACACAGTATATATATGAAGAGTTTGGTTCCAAAACGCGATAAACGCCATTTTTTTTTTAAAAATTGAGTTTCCGCCAAAATCAGTATTGTATCTGGTCGGTATTGAAAAGTCCACTTTTAATTTTACGCAAAATGCGATATCCGCCGAGTTTTTCTGTCATATTTTCTTCCTTTCTTTCCAAACCACGACAAACACAAGTCTCCCTTCTCTGCAGAATGCGATATATCCGCTCAACCAATCACAGCGCACCACTCCACACACTGTAAACAGTAACAACCAATCACAGCGCTCCACGCCACATGCCGTAAACAGTAACAACCAATCACAGCGCACCACTCCACGCACCGTAAACCGTAACAACCAATCACAGCGCACCATTCCACGCACTGTAAACCGTAACAACCAATCACAGCCCACCACTCCACGCACTGTAAACAGTAACAACCAATCACAGCGCACCACTCCACGCACTCTAGACAATAATGGCGGCGCTTTGAATACACCTGGCATCCTAGTTTTCCTCATTTATTTTGTACTTTGTGATCAACAAATAAACTTAGGGCTGCACGATAAATCGCATGTGATTGTCATGTGCATCTCGTGATTAATAGTAAATCTCCATCACGCGCTTTCAGATGGAGCGGCATTTAATACACAGAGCCGTAGATCACTGCTGTATCGCATTCATAATCGCAGAGGAGTCACATTCGATTATGAACGCGATATTGCGTAGCTTGTCAGTGAAAGTGATTTTATTTATGCCATTAATGTTTTTGTTAAAACAGCTTATAGCACTAGTCAACTAAATGAATGTAACATGGCAAAGATGAATGCACTTTTGGAAGTTGAATGGAAGGGAAATGTCATTTGGGAATGTCTGTGGTTTAATTTGATATTGTTGTTCATGTATGTTCATGATGAAATTTTCTTTTATTGTTGTAATTAATTTATAGCATTAACAAGATGACCCGTTGAATTCATTTTGGGAGCGATGACTGATTGAATGTATGTTTAGTCCAGTGCCTGCATATAAGATTAGTATTGACCAGGTTCAGAGGCTGTCATATGTGGATCAACTTACTCTGTTGTGTATTTTAAATAAATTTAAAAATAATTTATTTAAAAATATGTAGTTTTTAAATATGCACAAAATATTTTAGGAAAGATAAATCTATATATTTAGCTTTGTATAAATACAATTAAAGTAAACTAATTCAGTAAATGTGTGTGTGTATGTGTGAGTGTGTATTACTGCTCCACACCTCCATTAAAGGCAAACAGACACGACACAGGAAGAATAATGGACACACACAGAGGCATGCACATACTCTCTCTCTCTCTCTCTCTCTCTCTCTCTCTCACACACACACACACACACACACACATCTCTCTCTCTCACACACATACACTAATCCCTCTCTCTCTCTCTCTCTCTCTCACACACACACACACACACACACACTAATCTCTCTCTCCCTCTCTCTCTCTCTCACACACACACACACACACACACACACTAATCTCTCTCTTTCTCTTTGTCGCATCTGTCTGCGTTACTGAAAATATATTTTCTGTCATGAGCACATGTAGTCCCCCAGATGTCATACCCATCCACATTGATTCATATATATTTTCAGATTAACAAACTTAAAGCAGCTGTCTTTAAATCAATTATGCTTAGCAGTTAGTGGTAGCATCTAAATGAACTGGCTTTGTTATTGACTAAATGATCGGTTTATAGGGCTGAATCAATATTAAGTCATCAAATCAGTCCAGTCAGCTGCTTGTTTTGCCTTTTTACAGTAGTTTTGCAGATATATTTCCAGCACATTTAAAAGAGCTACTTATAAAATATGAAAACATTATCAAATGAAGTTTTGTGTACAAAATCTGATTTCATTAGTCATGTTCGAAGCCATTGCTATAAACAGCCCCAGTTGGAGGCTAACGAGTTACATCTTTTGGCAGAAGAATCGTTCATTATGAATAAATGTAATTATCTATTGAACATTTGTGTCTTTTATCATATCGCTGTTGTCACCGTTTATTAAAGCAATAAGGCACTCTGTGCCACGTTACAGTTATTATAATGTGTTACATTTTATATATTATGAATAAAAAAAAATTAATGTACATTTGCCTTAATTGCCTTTGCAACTGGTAATATTATTTAACCAGGGGACAAAGAAGAAAAATAATTTCTACTTCACACACCTCAAAACTAACACATAGTGTTCCAATCCACTAAGCAGCACTGATGAACAGACTTACATAACAGGCCTGCTGTCAAAGTGTTTTAATTCACTCATTCACATCGTGCTGACATGTCAGCTCCAACCTACAGCATGACTAATAAGAAAACTAATAATGATTTGCTCATCATATCAGACACTAGAAGAACATTGCTTGAGTAAGGTCGATAGGAAGGCAAATGATGTGATTTGAACGTCACCGTCTTGCAAGCACATTTATTTGACAATATTCAACACTGACGCAACAAACAGCCCACACATTTGTTACTTTACCTACATCACAAAGCAACACTGTAAAAAATGATTGTGGTTTTAACAGTAAAAGAGTGTAAACATGCTACAGTAAAAACCTGTTAACTGGTTAACAGTACGTTTCCATGCTATATTCGTTGAATAAAGGTAATTACATTTAATGTAATTTTACAGTAAAATATTGTTAAAAATAAGTTTTTGGAAGTGAAAAAAAAAAGTCATTGTATAATTTACAGTGAAAAAACGTAAATCGACACTCCCAGGATTCCCTGCATGACGCTTCATATTTGATGTTTTTTTGTTGAAATAACATGTTTTTTCTTATCGGTTGTGTACATTAGGGTTTAATCTTACATCTAATGTTGTTAAATGAATGTTTATTGCATTATTTCAGTATCATGTGTGTCACCGTGATGGGGTTTAGTGTTTGTGTGAATGACACTGTGCACCTTCTATATATAAGTATTGCCCTCCTCAGCTCGCAGAAAAGCTGTTTGTGATGAGCTTTAGTTCATCATGTGACTTTCTCATCACCACCAGTTTTTGGTGGTTATCAGTGCATTACAATGGTTCAAAACAGATATTAGTAATTCAATATGTTGGTTTATTAACATTACATCAGTTACTGAAATACGGTATTTTATTGTGAATTTAAGTTAAGTCTGTAAAACCGAAAATGTTGCTACCAAATTTTTTACGGTGAAGTTCTGGCAACCACAGCTGCCGGTATTTTACCGTAAATGTCACAGATTTTTTTTTACAGTGAATGCCTGATCTAAATGCACTGCAGCGGGGCAGTTTGTCCCCCACTCAATAAGCTCAATAATGGTCACAGAGATTATTTTTCTTAGATATTTCAATTGCTGTCTTATTGTGTTCTGTTGTTATTAATAATAAAACTGTCATGCTTGACGAATAGTGTTTTTATCACTGGCTAAATGACTTCTTTAAACTTGTTTGATGCAATTTCCTGCATTTTCCTGAGGGACTAAGGTAAAATCTTATGAAAAGATTTCAATTGTGTATTGTAAGAACATTTTTTTTAGAAAAATGGTAGAGGTACTAGTAATTTGCTCCAAAGACATTTTTCTATTTTCAAAAAACAGGTGAAACGGCAGTATTAATGCAGTGTTTTAACAGAAATTTCTTAGAGTGCAAGAACAGGTCTGTGCTCAAAAATAAAAGTTTTTAAGTTTCAATTTATTAACATTAATTTAATGAATTAGGAACCGTAAAAAAACCTAAAACAATGAACAACAATTTCATTTTTTAATAATAGCAATTTATAAACATAAATATTTACAACTGTTTATTGTTAATTATGTTATTCATAATAAATTAATTAGTGTTAAAATATACATGATGACGTTAAAATATGCATAAATTAACATTAACAAAAAAAAATGCTGTAAATATTTATTTTTAGTTACATTTAACCTTATTACTCATTAAAAAAAAAAAGATCATTACTGGTAGAATGGAAAATGAGTTTTTGCTGAAAATTTTTTTTTTTATTAAAACACTTGAATAGAAACACCTTCACAAAGCAATTTATCTGCACTGGATTTTGAGAAGCTTTATAATAGGAAACTCTCTATTTGCAGTTTATTGCAAGATACTGACAATCTGATTTTAAATGTCAGTGTCAGAAATGTGCATAATAAATTAATTAGTGTTAAAATATACATGATGACGTTAAAATATGCATAAATTAACATTAACAAAAAAAAATGCTGTAAATATTTATTTTTAGTTACATTTAACCTTATTACTCATTAAAAAAAAAAAGATCATTACTGGTAGAATGGAAAATGAGTTTTTGCTGAAAATTTTTTTTTTTTATTAAAACACTTGAATAGAAACACCTTCACAAAGCAATTTATCTGCACTGGATTTTGAGAAGCTTTATAATAGGAAACTCTCTATTTGCAGTTTATTGCAAGATACTGACAATCTGATTTTAAATGTCAGTGTCAGAAATGTCATTTACCTGAACTACAAACAATTTCATGGGCAAATTGCACGTGACAACTTGGCTCATGTCAATTTCTGTTGCAGAAATGGATCTAAAATGTAATTTTGTGAAGAACATGACAGTCTGTATAGCCGGTGCTAGAAGACAGTGTTGTAACTTTGATCATAACATAGTGCAGTGACTGACAAAGTGTTTTTGAAATAACACATACATCTGCAACATGTTCTTGTCTGTAATATGAATATTGTATTGTTAGTTCTGTACTATGTTGCATAGATCATATATCTGCATTTGAAGTGTTGTTAAACAATTTTAACAACGAAAATGTATATAATGTGAATGATATATAATGTGAAAAAATCAAATAAACTGATTTTTTTCACCATATTTTTTTTTTTTTTTTTTAATCATCATTTCAGTTTCCCACAAGAACAGAATCAGATGTTGTATTTGAAATCTTATCTATAGCCAACATAAGAAGGAAACTCTGTCTAGAATTACACAGAGTTTGACAAAGCAAATCTCATTCCTAATATGCAAAGCATATTATTGATTTAGTGAAGTAGTATAATTAAGGTCTACATGAATAACAATCAGACTGAGGGAGAATTAATCAAGGTGAGCACAATGAATTGAGTATTCATAGAAACCATACAACAAGATTTTTTTTGTCCATATCTCTATATCATTAAAGGGATAGTGAATGAAAAGTATGAAAATTCTGTCATCATTCAAGTTGTTCCAAACCTGTATGAGTTTCTTTCTTTTTTTTTCTGTTGAGCACAAAAGAAGACATTTTGAAGAATGCTGGTAACCAGAAGTCAATGGCTACAGTTTGTTTCAGCAAACAGGCTACAGTTGTCATAAACAAATGAGAAAAAGTTTGTAACCGTATCTGTCCAGTGACACAGTCATATTTTTTTGTTGCCAATGCAATTCTTGTACAACTGTAATGAAAGTATGAGATCAGTTTTGAAAATGTACATTCTTGTGCAAACAGTACAAAAGTCAAGACATTTTGAATGGGAGTGAATGATGTATGATGCATTATGATAAAAAAGAGAATTCTTGCCATGACATAAAAAGCCTGACTATACTGAGGTTGAACATGCATGCAAAACTGTCCCTCAAAACTAAGGCAAATTTGTCATGCATCTTTATACTACACAATGTCAAAAACCTAATTATATGTCAAGCAGTGTAGGAGTATCATTCTGTTTGAACCAGGACTCTAAAGAGCAGCACAATACTGCAGTCAAGAGGGTCATGTGAAATTAAATGGTATCAGTTGTTTCTGCTGTGATTTCCTGATTTTTTTTTTTAATCCTTAAGTATCAAGGCTGCGTTCAGCCCCGACGAAAAACGGTGAAAACGTTTTTTAAACGGAAACGGTGGTGCATTGAACACCCTGTTCTGATGACGCAAGAGTTGCAACTATGGCAGCTGAGAAGGCCATTCTTTGTGTTCTTTTTGAAGAATTTTCGGAGCCTGATGAAATCGGTATAAATACGTGTTTAATACTGCAAAATACGCTCGATGGTACAGTCACTCCCCTTGCCCTCCAGAATAAAAGAGAACATCCCAATCAAATGAAGGGATTTGTGGAAACTGTGGTTCCTAATTATTGTGATCCAACATTTGCCTCGCATTTCAGGATGAAAAGACAAACATTTCAGGTGAAGGATAATCCACTTCTT
>NW_015505351.1:1338138-1370206 GCF_001515645.1 Sinocyclocheilus grahami
ATCTTATCTTATCTTATCTTATCTTATCTTATCTTATCTTATCTTATCTTATCTTATCTTATCTTATCTTATCTTATCTTATCTTATCTTATCTTATCTTATCTTATCTTATCTTATCTTATCTTATCTTATCTTATCTTATCTTATCTAAGACCGTCTTCACCACATTTGTTTCCAAAGGCAAAAGTCTTGCTGAAGAAAATCGTTAAACATACTTAATACATATTTGTGAGATGAGTTCATAGAGACTGGGTTGTGAGATATTTGGAAAGAACAGAAAAGCAAGAGAAGCAGGGCAAAAAGTAAGTGTGAAAGACTGGAGGAAAAGGAGAAAAAAAGAGTAGATAAAACAGATAAGTATAAGAACAAGGAATGTAGCATTTATCGTGAGGGATGAGCTTGATTCAGCAGAACTGTTTTATCTACAGCCTTGGAGATAAATGAGCCCCGAAATCTGTGGAAATGTCATACATGTACCTTGATCACTGTGCAAAACACTGCATCTGGCAGGTGTGTTATCGTAATGTTTTCTGATAGTACACTGAACAGCCTTGCTTAGCATGGAGCCAAGATACATTTGCGACATTCCCATCAGTGTCTTTACACACACATTGTGCTCACACATGTACACATACAACAAGACTTCTCTTATATTGTCACGTTGGGTTTTGTTTTGTGTTCATGTCTTTTATTTTGTAATTCTGCTGTAGCCATGGCTGTGTTCAGCCCCGACAAAACGGTCCAAAGCGTTTTTTAAATGGAAACGGTGGTGTGTTGAACACCCTGTTCTGATGACGCAAGAGTTGCAACTATGGCAGCTGAGAAGGCCATTCTTTGTGTTCTTTTTGAAGAATTTTCGGAGACTGATGAAATCGGTATAAATACGTGTTTAATACTGCAAAATAGGTACAGTCGTACAGTCACTCCCCTTGCCCTCCAGAATAAAAGAGAACATCCCAATCAAATGAAGGGATTTGTGGAAACCTAATTATTGAATTATTGTGATCCAACATTTGCCTCGCATTTCAGGTGAAGGATAATCCACTTCTTACCTCCGAGGCTGTGTTATATGATCTATATGACCTTGTTATTTTTATTGTGTGTATTAGGCTTATCATTATTGCTGATCACTGTTGTTGTGCTATGATATTGTAATATTTACCATTATATAATCAGAGCAGTATAGAAAAGTGTCACTCCATAATACAATAGCAAAATAAATATGTATAGCACACCTTCCTAAGCAAAGGATATGGACCAGAAGACATTGCAATTACTAAATGATATTTAGACAGACTTAAAAGAAGTTCCAGATCTATACTTGTGCTCTTATTATTTCAGTTATTTTGCCTTTGATGTACATAAACATGTGTAGACAATAGTCTTGCTCTTGTGAATTTATTTGGATATTACGTTGTGTGCGCTGTCTCTTGAGTTGGAACTTGCCCCAGGTTTCTAGGGAAGCCCGTTTCCGCCACTGAAAAAAAAAAAAAAGGTAATTGCGACTTTTTATCTCACAATTCTGACTTTTTTCCACAGAATTGTGAGATATAAACTGGCAGTTGCGAGTTATAAAGTCAGAATTGCGAGCTATAAAGTCAGAATTCTGACTTTTTCTCAGAATTGCGTGATATAAACTCACAATTGCAAGTTAAAAAGTCAGAATTGCGAGATATAAAGTCGCAATTACCTCCTTTTATTTTTTATTCAGTGGCGGAAACGGGCTTCCATAGGTTTCATCTCTGCAGATGGTCTCATTCCCCATGACCTCAAACCATAAACCAACAGCAGCACTTTAGTTCTTCCACCATCCACTGACAGTTTCAAGATTATTTGTGGCTTGAGAACGCCACCCTCGCTATTTTTCATTCACCACCTGCTTCTTCACATGTTATTCTTTAAAGGTTAAGCGCCACAAGGTATTTGGATTAGATTGGTGAGATGGCACTTGGTTTTTTCACAAGGTAATACCTTTAGTGGCAAGTAATTTCTTGTGTTTATCATCCTGGCAAGCTGTGCTGTGCTGTGCTGAGCTACTGCAAATGTTGGGAGTTAGAGGAGAATCACTGACATGATGAGTAATCTTCCGGCTTGAAACATCTGCGTTGTCTAGAATAACACCTGAGCGCAAACTGAGAGCTGACTGGGGTTGTTTGGAAGGCCAGAGAGACTAAATCGTCTTGATCTGTTTTTGATGGGTATACATTTTTCATTTAATAGAGACAATAGACAAGATGCCTAGAAGATGTGTGCCATCTTCACCCACATCTCCTGATAATCACCACAGGGCTCTATTCACAGCAAACTCAAATTGTCCAGATGTGTGACTGTCTCCAGAATCAATACTGTGATTGATGGAACTGACGGTCTTGAGGCTCTGAGCCAATTGAGGTAAAAATTGGAAGTTCAAATTGAACACTATAGGATGTTTAGAATGTCTTGTTTAGCTGTATTTTGGTTTCTTTTATTTAATTAATTAATTTGTAGCAAAACCTCGCATAACAAAACTGCAATAGGGTGAGCAACACCCCTAATGTCAATATATTGTGGAAATGCTATATTTTTAACAACCACATACTAGTTGTTTTCATATTATACATTTTTTTTGTATTATTCTGTAAATAAGTTAATGTGTAATTCTATATCTGAATACTGTGGCCGGTTGCATAAAAATTTTAGTCTTTCAAGTTAGTCATCTAATTTTTTCCCCCTTGAAGAGTGGTCATAATGTCGGCTGTGTTAAAACACAGATTGGTGTCATTTAAATCTAAACGATATGACTCATTGCCTGTCAGTAAGTGCTAATTGGTTAGACTAGTTGTTAAGACACAGTCTTAGATGCTTCGTCTTTGCAACTGGCCCCTGGAAGTGTGAGTGACAATCTAACTATTTTATAATTATTATTATTATTTTACTTTGATTATTATTATTAGTAGTAGTAAGTAGTAGTAGTATTGTTATTAAATAAATCTAAATCAAAACATTTCACAAATATTTACTAGGTTATGTTAGTATATGATTGATGAACGACAAAGCAAATCCTAAACATTTACAAATTCTATCTCTACAAAAGACAGTTTCTGACTTCCTATTATTGGAATGTTGTCAGTTTCCTTTGCATTTTATCAATACATGCTGTAGGTGTTATTCAGACGGATTAATTAGACTCATACTAGGTAAAATAACATATTCTATAATAATTATAGGTAAACAAGACGTTTCATTTTATCATGCAACATGTGTCAACGCAAATGGGCCGATGGCTAGCTGTACATACAGTAAGTAATAACAAATCCCCGCTGATTAATTTTCACTAGGGCGTACTAAATATTCATGGTTTTGTCAGTAAATTCAGTGATCTAGATCTAGTGTCGTTTGCTGATGTATTTATTCATTCAAGGAGCTTGCTCTCGTTTCTCAATGGTGGCGCTTCTGATTTCATCTGAAGTCATGAGTGAATTCAGGATTCATCATGATGTTAATGAACTTCTCGGGCTTCTTAATGTCCGAGGAGGAGATGGTGCTGAGGTTTATATTGATTTACTGCAGGAGAACAGGACTCCTTATGTGACCACTACAGTATCTGCACACAGTGCTAAGGTGAACATGAATTATCTTCTGTTACATTTTTTTCAAGTCAAGTTGAGCTTTATTGTCATTCTGCTACATGTGGGGACATACAGTGGAACTAAATGTTGTGCCTCACAGGACCACGGTGCTACATAAATACAGGCATACAACAATGAAGTAAAACAGTAAAACCTATACACCAGGGGTGCCCAAGCTGACACCTGAACCAACTAATCAAGCTCTTACTAGACATACTAGAAACTTTGTAGCAGGTGTGTTGAGGCAAGTTGGAGCTAAACTCTGCAGGACACCGGCCCTCCAGGACCAAGTTTGGGCACCCCTGCTATACACAACTAGCCTACTGACTGATTTTGACTATAAATATACTATATATATATATATAAATGTTTACCTATACATAAATAAAAAAAATACAAACTATACGAATGCTTCACATAAACACTACCTATACACAACTAACCTACTGACAGATTTTGGCTATGAATATACTATATATAACTGTTTACCTATACATAAATTTAAAAAATACAGACTATACGGATGCTTCACATAATACTGTACATGTGCATGTATTGTGAATGCAGGAGACTAATTTACCATGTCTTGCAGGTCAAAATGGCAGAACACTCCAAAACTCCTAAAGACTTCTTGAGGAAATATGACGAGTTGAAGTCAAAGAATGCACGCAACCTCGATCCACTGGTGTATCTGCTTTCCAAACTCACTGAGGATAAAGAAGTAGGTTTAATGAAACTCATTATTCATTTCCACACAAGATGTTCACACAATTTCCCCCTAAACTCATACATTTGTCAGTGTCTTCATTTTTTTCTTGTATTCTTCAGACTTTGACGTTCTTGCAGCAGAATGCAAAGGAGAGAACTGAAATGTCTGCAAATGCAGCATCCAGCACCGCCACGTCGTACAGCATTCCTGCAACCAGTGGCAAAATGTCCATGCAAGAACTGGAGGAATTGCGGAAAAAGCTGGGAAATGTCACGGCCAGCTCCAATGCGCCTCAGGTAGTATGAGGAAACGAAGTGATATTAATCTGTTTTTTTTTGTTGATTTAATAGGGACAATACACATCGATGAACATCAGTATGAAATACAACATTTAAATATTTATAGCAACATTGCTAATTTACATCCATAGTCCCTAGGCATTTAGTACAAACAAAGACAACTTGTGACAGTATACCAATTACAAATACACCATATGCAAAGGGATAAAGCATCATGCACAAAAGTGACAAGCATACTAAAATAGTCTAAGAATATCAAAGACAAAATACACAATGACAATAATATACTCAATGGCCTGAAGAAATATGTGTGTTCATTCAAATAACGTTTTTTCTATGAATTAACTAGAACACAGTCCATTTCTACTCTGCTTTTCCTTGGGACAAGAGTGGGCTATCCTTCTCACATTCCTGGGGGGTCATAAAACCAGTGATATCATGATTAGTTGTCATGGTGACCAGAGGGCCTGGTGTTCAGCAGATATCCTGGCATCCAGTATATTGAGTGAGGGGACTGTGACGATTTGTTAACCTAATGAATAATTGATTTGTTAAATCAAATTAAAATTAGTGTGTCAGATTGGTCGAGACGCTACACAGGTCTGTTTTGCCTTAAGCAACTGTTTAAAATGGATCTTAAATGTAGGGAACACCATTGTTGTGAGTGGTATGCTATTACAATATTTACTTCCCTTTATGCACAGCACTGTTTGTCCCAATGTGGTGTGCTTATGTGATGACTAAAAGTGATGCCGCTGTTAGTCCTCTGTTTAATTTAGTAATTGAAATGCAAAACCAAAAACAAGCATTTTTTCTTTTTGAAATCTTATAAAATTATATTTTTTCAGAATATTACAATCATCAAATGAGAATAATATTTTTCTTTTTTCAATGCTTTTAGAGCATGCCTTCATGCCAGATAATCAATAAATGAATCAATAAAATGAGTAAATAAATGGTTTGAATAATTATATGATTAAATTGAATAATAAAATAATTAAATGATTATAAATGAATTAATAATAAATGAATAGAAAAGAAAGAAAAACAGCACAACACAAATGTATGGTTGCTTTCTTGAAGCAACACACACAGGATGCTACAAAGTATCCTTAGATACTTCAGTGCCTTTCGCAAGACTTTTCATCTTCAGAAAGATCTTTCTTCCTCCCCATATTGCATGAGAACTGTGACTTACCTAATAATGTGGAACAACCTCTCTAAGTAGGGTTTTCATTTACCTAAGAAGACCTGGCAGAATATTTAACAAACCCGTCTGAGATTTATAATAAATATCTAAATAGATATGAGAAAAAAAAACAAGCAAACATATTCTTTTTGGGGGGGGGGGGGGGGGAATCTGGTATCTGAATGTTTATTTTACTGAAACCCACTAAAATGTCACTTGCAAAATAATTTGGAACACAGTGTACACTGTTATTTTTTGCATTCATTAATAAACATGACTCCGAATCCGCCGATCCTGATTTCTGGATATTGCACGAGTTTACAATGATTTTGTTTTCCCTTACAGTCTTCTGAGGTCATCTGTAAAATGCTGAGAGACCGACATAACAAGAAGAACCCCACTCAGCCGAACCCTGTGTTTCCAAACTGGGTGTATGACCGGCCTGCGCTGATTGGGAATTTCATCACTAGCCCCACTCCTGTGGGAGATCCCGTGGTGGCTGTTGGTATGTGACATGGCTTTCCAAAATCAGAGCCTTTGATGAGTAGGGAATCGTTACAGTGGTGAAGTAAGTTATTAGTAATTTGATGAGAGGTGATGAAGAAACACCAATGCTTTATGTATCATGTGCATTAAGTAGATTTGCATGGACAAATAATTTATAATAAACACTGTAAAATTACATAAAAAATAAGAATGGTCAGTTTTGATTTCATGGGGACTTTAACATGTGTATTTACAGGTACAATTCCGCTGGCTGCACAGGAACAAGCTCTGGAGGACCTGCTGTACGTGCTAATTGGTGTGGATGGAAGAGACGTCACAGCTCAGCCTGTGCTCGGCAGACAGAGCCGCTCCTTCATAGTGGATCCTTCCCTCGACATGTCCATCAAAGAGCTGGTCAACCGGATATTACCGGTGGCATCCTGTTACTCCGCTATCACACGGTCAGTGAACAATATGACCTTTAATATTTATTTTAGTCCCTTGTTTACATTACCACAGTTTGAAATTACGTTTTTCACTCACCAGCCACTTTGACTAAAATGTTTAAGTTGCCAACCTTTCAGAATTTCAGAAATAATCCAGATGATCAAAATCACATCTTACATTTAAATTGATTTATTATTAATTATGTGATTCTGAAGCATTGAATGTCCGTTTTATGACTTGTTTGCGGATGCCGTAAAGATAAAATGAAATAGAAATAAAAACAAAATTTTCTGTGATTAATAATAACAACAAACAATTATAATAATGGTAGCATTTTTCCATATATGGATATTAAGTTAAAATAGTTAATGGACTGAAGATGAGTGGAGCTTTTAGCTTGTGTATGTGCACGCATACAAATAAGCAATGTGTTTGATCTTTTAAAGACATTTTTGTTTTGCTAATGTTGGAGGTTCCTGGTTGGAGGACATCATTTATGACTCATAACCTGCCAAATTGGCTAATGATTTGATATGTGTAACCTGCCACGGTTGACTTTTCACCTGCATCTGGTGGGTCGGCGGTGTTAATTTTAAACCCTCTTTGCAATATTAAATCAGTTTTGTTAATAATGTCAGAGGGCTTTTGTAAAAGGGGTCATATGATGCCATTTCAAGTTTTCCTCTGTATTTTGAGTTGATAAGATCCATAAAATTGCAAAGACTAAAGTCAAACCCAAAGAGATATTCTTCATAAAAGTTAAGACTCGTCCACGCTTCCTAAAACGCTTCATTTAAACACGCCCCCACATATCTACATCACTGTGTTGAAAGATTTGCATAACACTGCACAAATGTTCACACAAAGAAAGAAGGCGTAACTTTTACTCTCACTGTAGTATTGTTGCCGTCACCGCCATTTCGTGGAGACGCTGTGTGTGTTTTATGAAACGCATTGATATTTCATGTTCAAATTTTGCATGGCTTCCTCGCATCATCTGAGACTCATATAAACTACTTGCAATTAATTTGCATATTCGGTGTCCAGCTTCACAGAAGAGAAGTCGTCGTTTGAGTACGGTCAGGTGAATCATGCCTTGACTGTGTAAAGTCAAAATGTATCAAAGACTTCTGCTTTCCTGTCCCAAACCTATCTTCAGTAACAAAAGGGCCATTTGGCATTCCTGAAGGCACAGAAGTGCTGATATCAATCAAGGCCTGTAGGCCAACATGTGTATACATCGGGGGTCTGCTAATTGTCACACCTTTTGCCCAGTGGGTGAAGTTGTAATCTGCTGATTGGTCAGTTTGAATGTCTCACATTTGGTTTTTAGTCACATGGTCAAGGAAGGGATCAAAGAGGACTGTAACTGTTGCTCTGTCTCTCTTCTTTGTTGCCTCTTTTCTTTGTTGGAGCTCTTCTTGGGTCTCTGCCCTCTCTCCCTCTTTTTCTTCCTCTCTCTATTCCCCCCTCTCTCTATCTCTTTCTCTCAGGTAATATTTTACATGTTGGGTACAATTAACTATGCTTTACCATCCTTCATCTATTTTGTAACCAATTCAAGTGTAACCATAACAAAATATTGTTATTAAACCATTTCAATTATTAATTATGTGCTAACTAGTCTTGATTCAAGGTTAATATTAAAGTGCTACCTATTGCAATACAAAAGTCACTCAATAGCAACACTCTCCCACTTATTTAGCTATTCTAACTGCGCTTATTTCCGTCGTTGGTATAAGTGGCAGTGGGTGGTAATAGACTAGAAATGTACAGTTTTATACCATCGTGCTGATAACGTTTCTTTAGTCATTCGGCAATCCTACAGCCTGAACCACCGTAGGGAAACCATCCTTACAACTGCAGCCATAAGGACTCTGATGAAGGAATATCTCATCCTGGTGACACAGCTGGAGCATCTCCACAGACAGGGCACGCTTTCTCTGCAGAAGCTCTGGTTCTACATACAGCCCACCATGCGCACCATGGAAATCCTGGCCTCCATCGGTAGAGCTCTCAACACATGTGGTTACTGTTAGAGATGCACCGATCGATCGGCCAGGGATCGGAATCGGCCGATTTTCCTCATGATCGGCCCAGATCGGTGACCGTTTTGTTACCAGCGGCACAGGCAATAACGTCAGCCGCACATTCTCGCTCTCATCTCTCCGACGACCCCTTCTCTCTCACACAGGCAGTGTTGCCAACTAATTTTCAGGGGAAGTTGCTAAAGGAAGGTCAATTTGTTGCTAAAAATTGCTAAATGATGTTCATTACGTAATTATGACACAAAATTGTCACTACCTCAAATCTCAGCAAGAAAATATTTTATATATGTTAATTTAGATGTGTTTGTAAAATAATATAACACAATATAATATTAAAATATAAATAACTGTATTTTGTAAACTACACATTCTGAACAATTATAGTTTTAAGCAGTGTATTAGCAGTTAGTTATTTTGCTATATTCTAAGAAAATATCTGTAAAAATAGGACACAGTCTACTATATTAATATAATACTATAATACTATATTAATATTAATATAATAATTTTCCGTATTGATTTTTCACAGTTTTTTTTACATGCATTTTAAATTACACATTGTATGGATAATAAATAATGGATAACAGATAATGTCCTGGAAAATTAGTAGTACCTTTTCCATTTTTCTAGATATTTTTCTTACAGTGTACTAACTGATCAACAATCGCAGGCACAAGCTACTAATAAGGTGTATCACAAATTAACAATTGAAGAGTTCAGATGCAAAAGCCTCTAAGTGCCGTCTGAAATTTTCTTCTAAAATTATCATTTTTATCAGGCTCCTATATTTAGGTTCAGTCATTTTACTTTAATGGCAATGTATAGGTTCTTTTCTATGCTATTAAAGTGAAAGAACTGAACATAAATATATGAGCCTGATAAAAATGATAATTTTAGAAGAAAATTTCAGACGGCTCTTAGAGGCTTTTGCATCTGAACTCTTCAATTATTAAATGTATTATTATTAAATTGAGCAATTGCTAATAGAAGCTAACTTAATTCATGTGATATGTGTACTGCTAGGCATCTTTGGTTTCCTCATTTTGTGTAATTTAGATGGAAAATGTGTGCCTTTTTATCTTTTGAGTCACTTATCAAAAGTTGCTAAAAACTGCCAAATAAAAAATAAAAAATAGCTACATTTGTTGCTTGGTGCTTTTGGAAGAAAAAGTTGCTAGGGCAGTGTGAAAAGTTGCTAAATTTAGCAACAAAATTGCTAAGTTGGCAACACTGCACACAGGTCTCATTCGTTATATTGGGTCCGTGGATAATCTCTTAAAGGGACCGGAGTCCAATATTCCTGCTGCTGTCTGTCATGTTAATCAAAGAACAAAAGACAAAGAAAATCACTTTCTGCTCTTGACTGAATACGTTTTATAACTTTAATGGTAAGCATTAATCTGAATTTAATTTTTACCATGAAGACTACATAAATTAATATACTCAAATGTAAAATAACATTGGATGTGTTATTTTACATTTGATTACTTTAATTTCTGTAGTATTTCTTACCTGAATAAAAACTTACTTAACCTGAAAAACTTCATACTTCAGAAACTTCAGTTTCATAGCTCTCTTTATCCTATTGCATTTATTCGTGCTGTTGTTTGCAGTTATTTCATTTGTTCTTATTTTATTACTGACTTTTTACTTGTGTTTTTTTAATGAAAATTAAACTTTGTGTTGAAGAAAAGTAGATTTTTGTTTGTATATGCTGTCAATTATAGTTCTTAGAAAGAAAATCGGAATCGGCAGATCACACTAACAAAAAAATCTGAATCGGCCAAGAAAATTGCAATCGGTGCATCTCTAGTTACTGTAATAGCACTTAGTATTTTGGAAGTGTCAACAGGCGTAATGAGTTAATTTTTTACAGTTTTTGCATGTAAAAATACACTTTGAGTCAAAGTATATTTTTCATGTTCATTGATAGCTGATTCTTAATTCTTTACCTTTATTAGTTGCAAATTGGTTTACAAAGCCCTATCTGAAAGTTTAATTAAGATTTTAAAGTTTCACCGATGGTTACACAGATGTAATATTAAAAGCATCTAGATAGCTAGCTAGGCATTGATGGCAGGATTTAAGATTTTGATAGAATATTGCTAGCATGTTTTACCATGTTTTTGTCACATTCTTAGCATGTTGCTAATGTCTCCAGCATGTTTTAATGTGATTATAGCATATAATGTATTATTAACATGTTTTTTCACAACGTTAGGATGAATTAGCATGTTACTAACCTGTTTCTAAAACTAAAATGTTTTGGAATGTTACAAAATTGTTAACATGTTTCTGTCATGTTTTAGTATGGTGGCAGCATGTTTTACGATGTTTCTAACAAGTTAATAATGTTTTAATGATGTTAGCATGCTTTAGTACATTAACATTTTAACGTTTCTAGTATGTTTCTAACATTTCTGAGCATGTTGTTGCTAGTATGATTTATCATGGTGTTAGCATGTTTCTAGCATGTTGTTAATGCAATGCTGGCATGTGGTGGCATGTTTCTAGCATGTTTTACTGTTTGTAGCAAACATTTGTATTTCTAAATGGGGCCTTGGTAGAAATCATGTTTCAGGGGGTTCACGTCGTCCGCACATAGTGCCGACACTGTTGATATGCTCATGCTAATGCGCTTTCTCCTTCGCCTCTTTCATGTAGACACTGTTGACAAGGGTGAGTGTATGGGTGGCTCGACCCTCAGCCTGCTTCATGATTGTACCTTCAATTACACCAGAGACAGCCAGGCTCAAGAGCTCTGCCTCTATCTGACCAAAGTAGCGTCACCTACTTTGAAATACTTGAGAAGTGGATCTATAGGGGCATCATTAAAGACCCATACAGGAGAATGTGACCCTGGACCTACAGGGCTGTCCGCCATTCGGTACCCTCTTGTGAATGCTTTTTAAATTTGTTTTTTTTTAAAGTCTGTTAATAATATATTTTGCTTTTCAGTATGAATTACCCTGAAACATATTATATACATAACATATTGAGTATTTTCAGAAACATTAGAGGACATTATTAAGCTAACACAGATGTGTCAAGGAATTTGGCTACAGTTGTCGTATTCCTCTTGTTAAGCCACTTCTGATCCACAGACAACGTCAGAGGTGTCTTATCTGGGCTAAGGAGAAGAACTGGACTGTTGCCCAGTGTTCCAAAGTCCTCTTTCAGATGAGAGCAAGTTTTATATTTCATTTGGAAACCAAGGTCCTAGAGTTTGGAGGAAGCTCATAGCTAAACAGTAAAAAGCAAATTTTTGGCTATTTAATTTATAAAGAGCAGACAAAAGCACACACATCGATCTCAACTGGATGCTCGACTAAAAAATAAGTGGAAAAGCTTTGTAAATGTAATGTCGGTGTGGCCGACTTTACATTTAAAAAAAAATTCTGGCTATTTAATTTATGCAATAGTGAAAAAAAAGGCACAATAGGTCTACATGGGGGGCAAAATGCGAAAAACCGTGTTCGGTATTCAGTAATTCATTTTGTTCGGCTTCGGACAAGAATTTTCATTTCGGTACATCCCTAATTAGCTGTGTTTAATTAGGGTTGAAGCTAAACTCTGCAGGGCTGTGGCCTTTCCAGGAACTGAGTTTGACACCTGTGGCGTAGTGTGTACCACATAATACAAATTTATTTGCTTTCAATAAGTACACATAACATGGTAACCATTCTGGACTCACTGAAAATCTGACATCATAATCTGCTGTCAGGTATGTGAGTAAGTAATCTGAGCCAATGGTGTGTCAGTCCGCTTGTTTGGTTTGATGTACGGAATACTTTTTCTCAACAGCCGCTTATGAGCACTCTTCATTTGTAGCACATATTTAAACTAAGCATTTGAAAACTCACAATGTTTCAGACACCAATCATTTAATGATTCAGAAAAGATGAATCACTGTCTGGCCAACTGAGATTTCCATCTGGAGATAAAGGTTAGGATCATGATTTTTTGTTAGTACTGCAGCAGACCATGGGTGTTTATTTATTTTAACTTCTGACATTTTTCTCACCCTCATGTCATTCCAAATACAAGACTTTCATTTATGTTCAAAGCATATAAAGTCCATGTAACCAAACTTTGACAATTTAAAAGAATCATAAAGACATGGTAAACATAGTCCATATGAATGGAATGAGTTAATCCAAATCTTCTGAAGAGACACGATTGCCTTATATGATGAACAGATTTAAAGGTTCACCCAGTATAGTTAAGATATGTTAAGTTGAGATTCTAACATGTTTCGAACTTCAAACTTGTTACTGGCTAAAAGGTTTCTATTCATAATATTGGTTTCTCCAGTCATCTCATCTGAAACGCGCACAGATCGAGCACTGTTGAAAATGATCTAAAACCGTTAATAAATATGTCTAAATAAAGGGAAGTGTATGGATTATGAACTTGTGTTTTGGCCAGAAGCAAGTAATTAAAGTTAAAATGCCTTAATAAGGGATTTATTACAAACATGCAGATTTTCACTTCACAAGACATTAATTAATTGTGGATTACTGTGATGTTTTATAAGAGTTTGGACTCTTATTCTGACAGCATTCATTCACTGCTGAGGATGAAATGTTAAATTGTATGTGGCTTTGGATAAAAGCATCTGCCAAATAAATAAATGTAAATGTAAATTTCTCCAAATCTGTTCGGATGAAGAAACACTCATCTACATCTTAGGTTGAGTAATTTTTTAGCAAATTGTCATTTTTGGGTGAACTATTTTTTTAATTTAGGCAATTATTCGCATAAACATTGATCAACATGCATAAACCACACATCTTCTGGTGTAGCTGCATCACAGTGTCATCTGTTTCCAAAGCAAAAAGTATAATCTTAAAGATTATTTGGTATTTTCAGCCATTGTGAACTGAATATCTCAATATTACCTAATTTCTTACATTTTGTGGAACAGGTCAATCAAACATGACTTCTTAATGGATAAAGGAGACTTTTTCGTGCATTTTATGGACCTGACGGAGGAAGAACTGAAGAAGCCGGTTGATAACATCATTCCTCCACGGCTGGAGGCCCTGCTGGAGCTGGCCCTAAGACTGAGCACTGCCAACACAGACCCCTTCAAAGATGATTTGAAGGTCAAATGCGCATCTGTCTTCTCACCAATTACTTCAACAGTCGCACTTTGTAATATGTAGAGTATGTTTGTGTATTCTGCATTACAGTCTAGATTTCAGATGTTGAGCAATTTATTTTGCAGTAGAAATCCAAATGAAAAACAAATTGTTGTTCAGTTTCATCTTTTACATTTTGGTAATTTTACTCAGTATCTTTTGTTTTTGTTGTGCTGGCCGATACACCATTTATCCTGCACTTACAGCGTGCCCTAATCAGAGGTAATGTGACAAGATTCTAGCTAAAAGCAATTTGTCTGTCCACTCTGGAAGTGTTATAAAGGGACATGACATAAGAAGCTAGGGCTGCACAATTAAGTGAAATAAAGCTCAAATCACAAAGGCTGCTATTTAATTACTGTAAATAAATATATAAGTAGGATGTTTCATGAAGCACAGCAGTTTGTTTTTTTTAAACTGGCAAATGAAAATGGAAATGTCATCCAGCAGTTTAACGTTTTGTGTGTGAATATGGCTACTGTCACCCATCTAAATGATTGTATCATTTGGAAGGTGGTTGAGAGCCTTCTTAAGCAATGGAAAATTATGTGCAGCTCAAAAACAGGCAACAGGTCAACACTGAAACTGCATTATTTAACAGTATTATCCTCTTCTAGATTGACCTGATGCCCCATGACGTTATCACCCAGCTGTTGCGTGTCCTCGCTATAGACACCAAGCAAGAGAAAGCCATCATTAATGCAGAGCCCACAGAGGTGTCCCTTAGCGGCCTGGAGGCTTTCTCTTTCGACAACATCGTCAAGTGGCCACTTTCTCTCATAATCAACCGGTACACATATTTTCTGTACGACAGTATAGCTTTTATTTCAAGCAGCTTGGGATTGTAACTATGGCCCCGTGCTTCTTAAAGAAATTGTTTTGTCATCATTTATCTGACCTTCATTCGTGTTGTTCCAACCCTGTATTCCATGCACTTAAGGTGCAGTTATATTAAGTGTTGTTTGATGAATTTTCAGCAGGAGATTTTGGGCGCATTATGCTAATATTTCCACATAGTGAGGTAGATATGTGGGGGCGTGTTAGAATGAGCCGTTTTAGGGGGCGTGGCAGAGTCTTAACTTTGATAAAGAATATCTCTTTGGTTTTGAGACTTTAGTCTTTGCAACTTCGGGGATCTTATCTATGCACAATCAGCTTGTAACACTCCAAAGAGAAAGGAAAACTTGAAATCGCATCATATGACCCCTTTAAATAGGAATCCATGCATTTGGAAATGTTGCTCATTACACACTGTGTGATCGGAAAGGTTGCACATTATATACTACGCTATTGAAAATGACGCACATTACGCACTGCGTTATTGGAAATGTCACACATTACACACTACGCTATTGGAATTGTCGCACATTACGTTATTGGAAATGTCGCACATTACCCACTGCGTTATTGGAAATGTCACATTACACACTACGCTATTGGAATTGTCGCACATTACATTATTGGAAATGTCGCACATTACCCACTGCGTTATTGGAAATGTCACACATTACACATTACACTATTGGAATTGTTGCACATTACGTTATTGGAAATGTCACATTACACACTACGCTATTGGAATTGTCACACATTACATTATTGGAAATGTCGCACATTACGCACTGCGTTATTGGAAATGTCACACATTACACACTACGCTATTGGAATTGTCGCACATTACGTTATTGGAAATGTCGCACATTACCCACTGCGTTATTGGAAATGTCACATTACACACTACGCTATTGGAATTGTCGCACATTACATTATTGGAAATGTCGCACATTACCCACTGCGTTATTGGAAATGTCACACATTACACATTACACTATTGGAATTGTTGCACATTACGTTATTGGAAATGTCACATTACACACTACGCTATTGGAATTGTCGCACATTACATTATTGGAAATGTCGCACATTACCCACTGCGTTATTGGAAATGTCACACATTACACACTACGCTATTGGAATTGTCGCACATTACGTTATTGGAAATGTCACATTACACACTACGCTATTGGAATTGTCGCACATTGCATTATTAGAAAATGTCGCACATTACTCACTGCGTTATTGGAAATGTCACACATTACACACTACGTTATTGTAATTGTTGCACATTACGTTATTGGAAATGTCACATTACACACAACGTTATTGGAATTGTCACACATTACATTATTGGAAATGTCTCACTTTACGCACTACGTTATTGGAAATGTTGCTCGTTACACGCTATGCTATAGGAAATGTTGCATGTTACACACTTTGTAATTGGAAATGTCACGTTACACACAGCTCTACTGGAAATGTCACACGTTACAGACTTTGTTATTGGCAATGTCGCACTTTACACTCTACACTATTGGAAATGTCACACGTTACTCACAGCTCTACTGGAAATGTTGCACGTTACAGACTTTGTTATTGGAAATGTCACACTTTACACATTACGCTTTTGGAAATAACGCATGTTACACACTAAGCTATTGGAAATGTTTTACGTTACAGACTTTATTATTGGAAATGTCCCACATTACACACTACGTTATTGGAAATGCCGCACGTTATAGACTTTGTTATTGGAAATGTTGCATGTTACACACTAATCTATTGGAATCGTCGCACGTTACACACAGCTCTACTGGAAATGTCACACGTTACAGACTTTGTTATTGGCAATGTCGCACTTTACACTCTACACTATTGGAAATGTCACACGTTACACACAGCTCTACAGGAAATGTTGCATGTTACAGACTTTATTGGAAATGTCGCACTTTACACATTACGCTATTGGAAATTACGCATGTTACACACTAAGCTATTGGAAATGTTTTACGTTACAGATTTTATTATAGGAAATATCCCACATTACATGGAATTATTGGAAATGCCGGACGTTATAGACTTTGTTATTGGAAATGTTGCATGTTACACACTAATCTATTGGAATTGTTGCACGTTACACACTATGCCATTGGAAATGTTGCATGTTACACACTGCATTCTTGAAAATGTTGCATGTTACACACTTTGTTATTGGAAGTGTCGCATGTTACACATTACGTTATTGGAAATGTCGTACATTACACACTGCGTCATTGGAAATGTTGCATGTTACACACTGCATTATTGAAAATGTTGCATGTTACACACTTTGTTTTTGGTAATATCGCATGTTACACATTACGTTATTGGAAATGTCGCACATTACACGCTGCGTCATTGGAAATGTTGTGCATTACACACCGTGTAATCGGAAATGTTGCACGTTACACACTAATCTATTGGAATTGTTGCACGTTACACACTATGCCATTGGAAATGTTGCATGTTACACACTGCATTCTTGAAAATGTTGCATGTTACACACTTTGTTATTGTAAATGTCGCATGTTACACATTACGTTATTGGAAATGTCGTACATTACACACTGCGTCATTGGAAATGTTGCACGTTACACACTGCATTATTGAAAATGTTGCATGTTACACACTTTGTTTTTGGTAATATCGCATGTTACACATTACGTTATTGGAAATGTCGCACATTACACGCTGCGTCATTGGAAATGTTGTGCGTTACACACCGTGTAATCGGAAATGTTGCACGTTACACACTACGTTATTGGAAATGTCGCACATTACACACTACATTTTTGGAAATGTTACACACTGCGTTAATGTCATTCAAATGTCGTTAAACGCTATGCAATCAGAAATGAACTACTCCTTTAACACAATGTTCTGATGTACAGAAAAGCCCTGACACGATACCAGATGCTCTTCAGGCACATGTTCTACTGCAAGCATGTGGAGAGGCTGCTCTGTAATGTGTGGATCAGCAATAAAGCAGCTAAGCAATATTCACTGCACTCTGCTAAATGGTGAGACTAAATATGTATTTTGACCTCGGATTGTGTATCTTCAAGTGAACATCTTTTCAGTAGCTCTTGTAAATTGTAGGTTTGCTGCTGCCTTTGCATTAAGACAACGGATGCTCAACTTTGAGCAGAACATTCAGTACTACATGATGTTTGAGGTTATGGAGCCCACATGGCACATCATGGAGAACAACCTGAAATCTGTAAGTCAATGAAATAAAACATCTGCTTTATTCTTAATAATTAAGGCTCATGACTTCAAAACATGCAGTTTATTTTATATAATACATTTAATCGGCTTTAAGTCAGATTTATCTAGTTTCTTTTTGGGTTAACAACCTGTTAGAAGTGTAACATTTCCATATACATGTATCCAGTGATTTTACCAGTCAATAAGTGAATTTACCTAATTCAACTTTAATTAATGAATTGCTTCTGTATATGACTGTCAGGATTCTGAAACTTTGGTTGCCAATTAATTATAAATAAATAAATAACTGCAGTTTATTGGTACTGTATAAATGTATTACACAAACACCTACTGTCATTAATTCATGTTTGTTTTACATTACATTAAACATTATTAAAATGTTATTTCCTTTAAAGCTAAACAAATATAAAATGTAATATATGGAGTGCTTACATAATTCTATTAAAATAACTTATTTGTATGCCAGTATCCATTATTGGTTTGAATTTAAAGAGCACAGTGATCATGGTTCTCTCAAATAATGGTAATCAGGCTGTTATGTAATAATCGTGATAGGTCTGGCTAAGCACAAATGGAGTTTAAATTAATTCACAGCGCTTTCTTAATTTGATTGTCTTTTTTTAGGCTTCCAACATTGATGATGTGCTGTGTTATCACACCAGCTTCCTGGATAACTGTCTGAAGGACTGTATGCTCACCAACCCTGAGCTGCTCCGCATCTTCTCCAAGCTCATGTCTGTCTGTGTTATGTTCACCAACTGCATGAAGGTAAAAATACAGACATTATTGAGAAAACCCTGCTTTTTATAGGGTTGGTACGATTTTTTTTTTATGTTTTGAGGTCTCTTATGCTCACATAGGATGCATTTATTTGCTCAAAAATACAGTAAAACAGTAATACTGTAAACCAGGGATCCTCAAATCTGGCCCACGAGATCCACTTTCCTGCAGAGTTTAGCTCTAACCCTAATCAAACACACCTGAGCATGCTAATCAGTGTCTTCAGGATCATTAGAAAATCACAGGTAGGTGAGTTTGATCAGGGTTGGAGCTAAACTCTGCAGCGCATTGGACCTCCAGGGTAAGATTTGAGGAACCCTGCTGTAAACCATGTTCTATTTGAATGTATTTTAAAATGTAATTTATTCCTGTGATGGTAAAGCTACATTTTCAGTATTCATTACTCCAGTCTTCAGTGTCACATGGTCCTTCAGAAATCATTCTAATTTGTTAATTTGACTCCAAGCTTTTGAATGGTATACTAGTGCAGCGGTGGCGAACTCCAGTCCTGGTGAGCCTCAGCCCTGCAGAGTTTTGCTTCAACCCTAATCAAACACACCTGAGCATGCTAATCAGTGTCTTCAGGATCATTAGAAAATCACAGGTAGGTGAGTTTGATCAGGGTTGGAGCTAAACTCTGCAGCGCATTGGACCTCCAGGGTAAGATTTGAGGAACCCTGCTGTAAACCATGTTCTATTTGAATGCATTTTAAAATGTAATTTATTCCTGTGATGGTAAAGCTACATTTTCAGTATTCATTACTCCAGTCTTCAGTGTCACATGGTCCTTCAGAAATCATTCTAATTTGTTAATTTGACTCCAAGCTTTTGAATGGTATACTAGTGCAGCGGTGGCGAACTCCAGTCCTGGTGAGCCTCAGCCCTGCAGAGTTCAGCTCCAACCCTAATTAAAACTCACCTGCCTGTAGCTTCCTAATAACCCTTCAGACCTTAATTAGCTTGTTCAGGTGTGTTTGATTAGGGTTGAAGCAAAACTCTGCAGGGCTGCGGCTCTCCAGGACTGACGTTCGCCACCCCTGCACTAGTGTATAATGTCACAAAAGCTTTTTATTTCAGATAAATGCAGATCTTTGGATTTTTCAAAGAATCCTGAAAAAATGTACTCAACTGTTTCTCAAATATTGATAATAATAATAATGAATGTTTCGTGAAATGCAAATGAGCATATTAGATTGATTTCTGAAGGATCATGTGACACTGAAGACTGGAGTAATGATGCTGAAAATTTAGCTTTGATCACAGGAATAAATAACATTTGAAAATATATTCAAAAACAGAAAGCGGTTATTTGAAATCGTAAAAATATTTCACAATATTACTGCTTTTGCTGTATTTTGGATCAAATAAATGCAGGCTTGGTGAGCTGAAGAGACTTCTTTAAAAACATTAAAATCTTACTGTTCAAAAACTTTTGACTGGTAGTGTATATAGTTTATTGTTGTCTCTGGGGATCATTTTAACGGGATTGTGCGTGTTGTGAAATGCACAAATTTGCTATTATTTCATAATGAAGCTTTCCTGCTCTGTCATGCTGATACTGGAGTGTTTATTTTGATTGTTTTGCAGCGGTTCACTCATAGCATGAGGATAGACAGTGAGATGAAGCGCCTGACTCTCGAACACGGCACTATGGAGGGCTCTTCAGCCTCGGCTGAGCGGACAGAAGAGTCAGAGAAAAAAAAGACTGGCCTCTAAAATGAGTCATTGGCATTGAATCAATTATTCTACAATACCAAATCTAAAGAGGCACTTTAAAAACAAGCTGTGTAATCACTGTCACCATAATAAAAAAAAACACAAATAATGATATCCTTATAATCAAACAATTAAAATAAATAATAATCATATTTGATCTCATCTCTTTTCTCATCTCTCCCAGTTCCTAGCTGAGCATGTGTATGCCCTGCAGTCTGACTCTGGGTTTGAGGCGACCATCAGCAAGTTTGACAGTAACTTCAGCACATTATTGCTGGATCTTTTGGATAAGCTCAGCATTTACAGCACCAATGACTGTGAACGCAGCATGATCAACATCATCTACAGGCGAGTTGTGACAAGAACCTTACATTAAACTGTCCCTCAGTGCATGTATCAGTGCTTACTGATTTAACCTGGCCTGAGCTTTAACAATAGAAATCTCTTTGAAAAGCTTTCTTGAAAAAGAAAACATTTGAAAAGCTTATACAACCCTCATTAAAATTCAGTCTGCTCAACAGAGGTGCTATGAATAATGAGATTTCTTTTTATAGGCTGGACTTCAATGGCTTCTACACAGAGAGATTGGAGAGAATGGCTATTGAGAGAAGCCAGAAAACTGCTGCATAGCATCATACATTATAAAAATCAGTTGTTTTTAAAGTATTCAGTGTGTTGATTTGTCTTCTTTTTTTTTTTTTTTACAAAAACATGTAGTAATATTACATGGTGCTGTTACATAAAGCACTTAAGTCTTGTTTGATCATTTTCTCCTCTCTGTTGTAAATGTATTTAATGGTCTTGTACAAATTTAATGAATTCAACCCAACTGAAAACCCAATATAATAAAGTAAAAATGTAGCTTTGTTCACTGTTCTTTATTCTTCTTTCCCTGCCTCTTATTCTAAACAACTGTATTACTTTCACAAACTTATTTTCAATGACAAGAGAAGACGGAGTGCTAATGTGCTCATGGTATTTACATGCTTTATCCAAAGATCTCCAAAAAAAGTGGAACACTAGTATTTTCACCAGCTAAAAATGGTTTTAAGCCAGTTATTTCTATGTTTTGCTGTAGTGTGTCAGTAGGAAATATCAGTTTACCTTTCTAAACATTAATTTTGCTATTAATTATAATAATCCAGTGAGACTTTTGTTTGCACAATGTAAACTGATTATTTCCTACTGACACACTACAGCAAAAATAGAAATAACTGACTTAAAACCATTTTTTAGCTGGTGAAAATACTAGTGTTCTAATCATTTTGGCCACCTCTTTATATATACACGTAATAATACAAATGTTGCATTATTGTACACATTTTAAAGTTGTATTACTTTTTGTTCCTAAAATCCACACTTCTCCTGTGATCAGGATAATCCTGATGTTTTTTTTTTTGGATCAGATATCCTGTTCAGTTCAGTTTTTTAACAACACATACTGAAAGATCGATCCAGATCAAAACTGGATTACAAAATAGAATCTGATTTCAGAATCTTTTTTTTTTTCTTTTGAAAAGCCCATTTTCAGGATTTGATCCAATCCGATTGCCAACAGCCTATAACATTTCTGTTGAACAAATTAGTTAAGTGAATTATTCACTTACACAAAAGACGCCACCTACTGGCCATATGATGTGACCTGAAGAAATAAAATCAGGGCCCGTATTCACAAAACGTTTTATCTTACCACTAAGAAAATAGTTCCAAACAAAGATCTCAGCACTGTTTTGCGTCTCTGAGCAATGGTGTTTACTTATTGAATGAATCAGTGTTTTGAACGAATCGGTTGAATAAATGATTCAGTGATTCACTCATTAACACAGTCAAATGCTTTGTTCCCGAATGAATCAATGAATCGGTTGAATTTCAATGACTTACTCGTTAACAGTCACTTGCTGTCACCTACTGACTGTTTTAATTTCACATTTCGACTATTTTTTTCATGTTTTTAAATCATTTCAAATATCAGCATTCAACGTTTTATGTTAAAAACAAAACATTATTTATCCATCTGTAACTGCAAGTTAAATGCATCCATGTCCCCTCTGAGATACATTAAACTGTGTAAATACATCTAAATGCGATTTCAGATGCAGATTCCAGAAATGTTTTCTTATGTTGGAATGAAAGACACTAAGTACCGGATGAAGATACAAAATGGAAGAAAGAGTTAAAACTGAACACAATCTTGCGACTCAAGCTGTGTATGAACATTTTTTAAATATATATATATTTATTTGCTTCTTTTCCATTTTGCATTTACTTGTACTTTTACTTTCAATACTTGAGTACGTTTAAGATAAAAAAAAAAAACTTTTCGTGCTTAAGTACGATAAATATCACATACTTTGCCTATAAGGCCCTTAATGGGTTAGCTCCTGCGTACCTAACTAGTCTTCTACCACGCTACAATCCATCACGCTCCCTAAGGTCGCAAAATTCTGGACTTTTGGTAGTACCTAGGATAGCAAAGTCCACTAAAGGAGGTAGAGCTTTTTCGCATTTGGCTCCCAAACTCTGGAATAGCCTTCCTGATAACGTTCGGGGTTCAGACACACTCTCTCTGTTTAAATCTAGATTAAAGACACATCTCTTTGGCCAAGCATTCAAATAATGCATCTCATAATCTTGTACTGCAGTTATATCTGATCAAATGCACATTATTATTTTTTAGCTTGGGTTAAACAAATCAATTTTGCTTGGTTGGAACAGCAGCTACGCTAATTATGTCTCTATTTGTTTCTCTGTTTTTTGCCACGGATGTAACTAGGATTTACACAAGCTTCTGTCTGGATCCAGAACACCAGAAAAAAACTCGTAGTCTTGAGCGCAAATGGAGAAAAACTAACTTGGAAGTTTTTAGAATTGCGTGGAAAAACAGTATGTCCAGCTATAGACAGGCTCTAAAAGCTGCCAGGGCCGAGCATATCCACAAACTCATAGAAAATAACCAAAACAATCCTAGGTTTTTATTTAGCACAGTGGCTAGATTAACAAATAACCAGACGCCACCCGATCTAAATATTCCCGCACAGTTTAATAGTAATGACTTTATGAATTTCTTCACTGATAAAATAGATAACATCAGAAATACAATAACAAATGTAGATTCTACAGCGTATAATACTTTAGCTTCATTCATCGCACCAAAAGATAAACTGCAGTGCTTTACAGCTATAGGACAGGAAGAGCTAATTAAACTTATTACTGCATCTAAACCAACAACATGCCTGTTAGATCCTGTACCCACTAAATTATTGAAAGAGTTGTTACCTGTAGCAGAAGAACCGCTTCTCAATATTATTAACTCGTCGTTGTCTTTAGGTCACGTCCCAAAACCATTCAAGCTGGCGGTTATTAAGCCTCTTATTAAGAAACCACAACTAGATCCTAGTGAACTGGCTAATTACAGACCCATCTCAAATCTTCCTTTTATGTCTAAAATTTTAGAAAAAGTTGTGTCTGCTCAATTGTGCTCCTTCCTGCAAAAAAATTATCTCTATGAAGAATTTCAGTCAGGTTTCAGGCCCCACCATAGCACAGAAACTGCACTTGTTAAAATTACAAATGACTTGCTTCTTGCGTCAGACCAAGGCTGTGTCTCATTGCTAGTTTTACTTGATCTTAGTGCTGCATTCGATACTATAGATCATGACATACTGATAGATCGATTACAAAACTATACAGGTATTCAAGGGCAGGCTTTAAGATGGTTTAGATCCTACCTGTCCGATCGCTACCACATTGTTCATTTAAATGGGGAGTCATCTCAATTATCACCAGTAAAATATGGAGTGCCACAAGGATCTGTCCTAGGTCCTCTGCTATTTTCGATATACATGTTGCCACTTGGTAATATTATTAGGAAATACGGGATTAGTTTCCACTGTTATGCCGATGATACTCAACTATATATCTCAACAAGACCAGATGAAACTTCTAAATTATCTAAGCTAACGGAGTGTGTTAAAAATGTAAAAGAATGGATGACCAATAATTTTCTCCTATTAAATTCGGATAAGACAGAGATATTACTTATTGGACCAAAAGACAGTACGCCGAATCTCGTGGATTACAATTTGCAACTAGATGGATGTACGGTTACTTCCTCTACAGTCAAAAATCTGGGTGTTATATTAGATAGCAACTTGTCTTTTGAAAATCATATTTCCCATGTTACAAAAACGGCATTCTTCCATCTTAGAAACATTGCCAAGTTACGAAACATGATACCTGTTTCTGATGCAGAAAAGCTAGTTCATGCATTCATGACCTCTAGACTGGACTATTGTAATGCACTTCTAGGTGGTTGTCCTGCATCTTCAATAAACAAGCTACAGGTAGTCCAAAATGCAGCGGCTAGAGTCCTTACCAGGTCAAGAAAATATGATCATATTACCCCAATTTTACAGTCTCTGCACTGGCTACCTGTTAAGTTCCGTATCAGTTACAAAATATTATTACTTGCCTATAAGGCCCTTAATGGGTTAGCTCCTGCGTACCTAACTAGTCTTCTACCACGCTACAATCCATCACGCTCCCTAAGGTCGCACAATTCTGGACTTTTGGTAGTACCTAGGATATCAAAGTCCACTAAAGGAGGTAGAGCTTTTTCGCATTTGGCTCCCAAACTCTGGAATAGCCTTCCTGATACCGTTCGGGGTTCAGACACTCTCTCTCTGTTTAAATCTAGATTAAAGACACATCTCTTTGGCCAAGCATTCAAATAATGCATCTCATAATCTTTTACTGCAGTCATAATCTTTTACTGCAGTTATATCTAATCAAATGCACATTATTATTCGTTAGTTTGGGTTAAACAAATCATTTTTGCTTGGTTGGAACAGCAGCTACGCTAATTATGTCTCTATTTGTTTCTCTGTTTTTTGCCACGGATGTAACTAGGATTTACACAAGCTTCTGTCTGGATCCAGAACACCTGAGAAGAGATGATGCAACCCCTCAGAGGGCCTCAGATGATGCCAACCCTGCAACAACATACAGAACTACCACATTTTGCTATAAGTTTGATTGCATCATATAATAATTGCTGTTAATAGTGTTCATTGTCTGTTTTATTACGTCTTAAATGGATTTTTCCGTACATTTCTGCCATATGTACATTAACTGACAGTCACCACTGAAAAGCTACCACTAAATATTGTAGAAACTGAATTTGCTGTGAAGTTGCTTTGCAACGATTTGTATCGTGAAAAGCGCTGTACAAATAAACTTGACTTGACTTTAAGACTTTTACTCTAAACGGTGATATTCTAAACGGTGACTTCAACTTCTACCAAAGTAATTTTCTGGTAAGATATCTGTACTTTTACTTGAGTATGGCTTTCAGGTGCTTTGTACACCACTGCAAACAGTGTGAAGTGTTCCGGCCTTTCCGACTCTGCTCGGTCAATCAGATTCAAAGACAGGGGATACCATGTTTCAACAGGCCGCACACACCTCCCAAAGAGTGCAGATTCTCAACTCACACTCTCTGAAGAATGATGTCCAATTGTTAAACCATCATCACAGACGACACCGCTAAATCTTTTACAATATGCCTTTATTTGTTCGACTCTGTGAGTCTATGTGATTCGCGCGATGCACCGCTAGGTGTCGCTTGTGCCTCAGCTCTTAAACGTTCAAATGTGAGCAGTAACTTTGGTGCATTTGGCTCAGCATGCAAAGGAATAGTCTCAAATAAAATAATAAATGATGAATCAAATGTATAATTTATAACAAATACTGTGAGAATCACATCCGCAAATACAAGTGACCTGAACCGGTAGGCAGTCTGCCACATTGTGTCACACTGAAGTAAGTCCACACCCTTCACAAACTCTCCCAAATGGATGAGGAGGGCACTGCAGTGAGCACACAGTTTCACAAACAGACGCACATCACTATGGAAGCGCACTAAATGAAAACCTGGTTTTTCTGTCATGTTGCGCGTGGCAGTCGAGTCTGCGGCGGGTCTACCCAAAAATAAATTGGGCAGTCCAGACCCCATCGCATCTGTGGTGTTTAAAGGTAAGAACTCCTCATGTGTTTCCTATTTAGCCATTAGACCGCAGAATAACGGCACCGACTGTTATTTTTGTTTCTAATCATTCTAGACGAAAAGAAGAAAACCAAGCCCGTTAGCAGTGAACTGAACCCAGTGTGGAATGAGGTCTGTTGAGTTTTTATACACTTGAACGCTAATCACAGATGAACGGGAAAAGTTTCGCTGTGTATGTAAATTGCGAATGCACATGCTGTTTATTTAATGAGATTATAATGAACCGAGCGTCTTCTGCATAGCACATTTCTTCAGTGGCTGTGAGAGTTTACGTTTTGAATGCTATTTTCCCCTTTAGACGCTTGAGTTTGATTTAAAAGGTGTTCCTCTTGATTCTTCCTCCTACATTGATGTGATTGTGAAAGACTACGAAACTCTTGGCAAAGACAAGTAAGTGTTTTTCAAATGCTCATTTGAGTCATATACTCAATATTAACCAGTGTGATGTTGAACTTTTGCTCCCACCTTAATCAAATACAAGTTGTGTGAATGGCGAAGTTCAAGGCATATACAGGTGTAAATTAGAATTTAAATATATAGGTTAATAAATTAGAATGTCGTGGGAAAGTTCATTTATTTCAATAATTCAAATGTTGGGCTATAAATTTCATGCATTTCCAGTTATTCCAGATTTTTTTTCTGTGAGAACAGCATTGGATGAAATCCAACGGCAAACACAAAGAGGCACATAACTCCTGCTGAAATTAACATTCATGCAATTACATGCAAATTGTCTTGTTGATGTCACATGGCTGTTTTAGGGTCTGTCAAAAATGTTTCTGAAGGCTTTTTTTCTAAGCGTATAAAACCACTCCTTCATACTTCTTATGTTAAATACTTTAATCAATTAATGTAGTCATTCCTGATATGAATAGTTACATTATGTGCGATAACATGTCCAAAACAGAATATAGTCAGGTGTTACACTTAAAGGTATTCATAATTCACCCAAAAATGAAAATTGTCATGTTTTACTCACCCTCAAGTTGTTCCAGTTTCCAAACCCGCATGAGTTTCTGTCTTCTGCTGAGCACAAGAGAAGATATTTTGAAAAATGTTGGTAACCAGACAGTTGCTGGTAGCCATGGGCTTGCATAGTATTTCCCCCATATTATGGAAGTCAATGGCTACCAGCAAATGTGTTGTCATTTGCTGCCAATTATTATTCAGTATATTATCAGTGGTTGTGATGTTTTGATAGACTACTAAATTGCACTATATGATATTGAGATGCTTTCAACCCAAGTAAAAAGAACCGAGTTGTTTAGTAAGGATCTCACTCTCATTTTATTATTCTGATAACTATACCTTGGTTTCTTTCTACAGTAAAATAATTATTATTACATATATAGGATGAAAAGCAAATATGTTGGGCTGTGACAGTTCCTTATCTCTTAAGAACACCATTATACTGATTGTTACTGTTTACTTGTTGCTGTGTTGAAAGCGCACTAGTTATGTTGTTGTACAATTGCATGCAAGCAGTTAATATTGCTAAATTTTTGTCTATTTGAGTGGGATTTAAAGTGCCTCCCAGTGTTAGTGTTTACTGACTCTGAAAGGGCTGGTCTGGCAAATTTCTTTATGGATGAAATTACAATATTTGGAGCGGCACATATTTAATAATCCTTACCCTCTTACAAACCTGACAGACAGCATTATTTATATACTATTATCGTTTTTATTAATATTTTAGCTTTTTCAATTTTTAATTTTAATTTTATTGTTATGAGCGTTTGTGATTTTTATTTTATATTACTATCTAGGTTTAACGTAATTTAATTTCAGTTTTAGGTCAAGTTTAGTTTAGATTTTATTTATTTCTATTTAGTAATTTTAGTAATTTGCCAATGGTTTGTCATCTAATATTTTTATTTTATTTTGTCTTTATTTTAATAAAATAGTTAGTTAATGATATAGTTTATGACTGTCTAAGAATGTAGTCCCTGGATGTTGATCCAGCAACGGACTTGTTGTGGGCATATTTATTTTGGAACAAAAGTAGCATTGTTGCATTTCAAATTTCACATCTGTCTTGATGCATTTTGAGGTGAATAGTAAACCATGTTAATCTTGGTTTGACACTGTAATACCCAGCTCACACACCCTCACAACCGTGTTCAGACCTGCTCTACGATGCCACGAGGATTGGGACGGAGGCGTTTGTTCACAGTACTGGATGAATAATTGATTGTTAGTTACAGGTCTGAAGTGCAGTTTTTGCATAAAGACATCAATTGAATAAATAGAGGGGTCTTAGAGGGCTTTATCACCATGTTGGGCTATAAATTTCATGCATTTCCAGTTATTCCAAATTTTTTTTCTGTGAGAACAGCATTGGATGAAATCCAACGGCAAACACAAAGAGGCACATAACTCCTGCTGAAATTAACATTCATGCAATTACATGCAAATTGTCTTGTTGATGTCACATGGCTGTTTTAGAGTCTGTCAAAAATGTTTCTGAAGGCTTTTTTTCTAAGCGTATAAAACCACTCCTTCATACTTCTTATGTTAAATACTTTAATCAATTAATGTAGTCATTCCTGATATGAATAGTTACATTATGTGCGATAACATGTCCAAAACAGAATATAGTCAGGTGTTACACTTAAGGGTATTCATAATTCACCCAAAAATGAAAATTGTCATGTTTTACTCACCCTCAAGTTGTTCCAGTTTCCAAACCCGCATGAGTTTCTGTCTTCTGCTGAGTACAAGAGAAGATATTTTGAAAAATGTTGGTAACCAGACAGTTGCTGGTAGCCATAGGCTTGCATAGTATTTCCCCCATATTATGGAAGTCAATGGCTACCAGCAAATGTGTTGTCATTTGCTGCCAATTATTATTCAGTATATTATCAGTGGTTGTGATGTTTTGATAGACTACGAAATTGCACTATATGATATTGAGATGCTTTCAACCCAAGTAAAAAGAACCGAGTTGTTTAGTAAGGATCTCACTCTCATTTTATTATTCTGATAACTATACCTTGGTTTCTTTCTACAGTAAAATAATAATTATTACATATATAGGATGAAAAGCAAATATGTTGGGCTGTGACAGTTCCTTATCTCTTAAGAACACCATTATACTGATTGTTACGGTTTACCTGTTGCTGTGTTGAAAGCGCACTAGTTATGTTGTTGTACAATTGCATGCAAGCAGTTAATATTGCTAAATGTTTGTCTATTTGAGTGGGATTTAAAGTGCCTCCCAGTGTTAGTGTTTACTGACTCTGAAAGGGCTGGTCTGGCAAATTTCTTTATGGATGAAATTACAATATTTGGAGCGGCACATATTTAATAATCCTTACCCTCTTACAAACCTGACAGACAGCATTATTTATATACTATTATCTTTTTTATTAATATTTTAGCATTTTCAATTTTTCATTTAAATCTTATTGTTATGAGCGTTTGTGATTTTTATTTTATATTACTATCTAGGTTTAACGTAATTTAATTTCAGTTTTAGGTCAAGTTTAGTTTAGATTTTATTTATTTCTATTTAGTAATTTTAGTAATTTGCCAATGGTTTGTCATCTAATATTTGTATTTTATTTTATTTTGTCTTTATTTTAATAAAATAGTTAGTTAATGATATAGTTTATGACTGTCTAAGAATGTAGTCCCTGGATGTTGATCCAGCAACGGACTTGTTGTGGGCATATTTATTTTGGAACAAAAGTAGCATTGTTGCATTTCAAATCAATTCTGTTTGGCAAATGAGGAGCATCACGGCACTGATCTAATCCAAGGACTGCTTCCCGTAAGGCTAGAATTGTAGCGAACAGCACATCTAGAGTTTAATTCCCCATGAGAGAAATTAGTGTGTGTGCTGAAGTGCAGGGAGACTGAGATTAAGTTTAAAGAATGTCTGTCTGGTCAATGCTATCAAGAGGTTAGTAAATATTAATCATACTTGGAATCACCTCAGGTTAACGATCTCAGAAGTAACATTCCATAAAGGAAATGGAATAAGGCGAAATGTTGGAGGGTGTGGTTACCTTTGATTTATATATTTGCTCTGGTATGTTTATTTGAAACTTGAATCATCAGGTGTTGAATATTAGGTTGGAGACTTTGCTGGGAATTTTGCGCAATGCAAATGTTGTTTTTATTCTCATAGGATGCTTTGATAATCAAGGTTTTTGGGAGGAATGTTTTATCAGATTTCTCATTCATTCTACTTTGGCTTCATTGTAATTCGAACATCTCAGAAGAAATGTTGGTTTAAGAGCATGCTTTTCCTGAAAAAAAGCCTTTGCCTTAAGAGTTAAAGAGATAGTTCACCATTTACTCATCCTTCACTTGTTGCTGTATGAATGTCTTGTCTTCTGTTGAAAACAAAAGAAGATATTTTGAAGAATGCTTGTAACCAAACAGTTGACGGTAGCCATTGACTTCAATAGTAAAGTCAATGGCTTCAAGTCAAATTTATACAGGTTTGGAAGAACTTGAGGGTGAGTAAATGACAGAATTTTATTTGAATTTTTTGTGAACTATCCCTTTAAGAGTTCTTATTTAAGAGCTCTTACAATGAAATGTCAAGAAACACAAGCAGAGCAAATGTATTTGTAATTTTTTATTTTTTGGAAAACCAATAATATGAATGTTGCATGGAATTCAATACAGTAGATTACTACAAGGTAAAATGAATTTAGGTGTAAATTCTTCATTAAACAATTCTGGATTAAATGAACACTACAGGTAAAAAAAAAAAAAGTGCTTTCCATGCACTGGTACAGTTTGAGATTTTGGCTTTACGTAATGTGAAGAAAACATCCAAACCACTTTATTGCACTTTATCTATTTGCGTCATTAGATTTCCTTTACAATACATATCTTTAAAGGCCGTTTTCTCAAAATGCATTTTCCACCGAGCAAGAAATCTCCAATTCAGTAGCACTTACACAGACCAAACTTTCTGATTTTATCTATATTCTGAAGGTTTTTACAGAGGGATTTGTTCATATATCATTTGCCTGATTTTTATAACTTTTTTTTGTCTGTACACTTTCTTATTTCCATCTTTTGACAGTACGTTCCTAACCTTAACCTAACTATTAAAATAAAATAAAATCTATTTATGTGAATTATTGTATTGAATTAAAGGAACACTCCACTATTTTTGAAAATAGGCTCATTTTCCAACTCCCCTAGAGTTAAACAGTTGAGTTTTACAGTTTTCGAATCCATTCAGCCGATCTCCGGGTCTGGCGGTAGCACTTTTAGCTGTAGCTTAGCATAGATCATTGAATCTGATTAGACCGTTAGCATCTCGCTCAAAAATGACCAAAGAATTTCTATATTTTTCCTATTTAAAACTTGACTCTTCTGTAGTTACATCGTGTACTAAGACCGACGGAAAATGAAAAGTTGCGATTTTCTAGGCCGATAGGCTAGGAACTATACTCTTATTCCAGCGTAATAATCAAGGAACTTTGCTTCCGTACCATGGGTGCAACAGG